>NC_081806.1:18796250-19157500 GCF_030704535.1 Vitis vinifera
GAGCTCAAAAGCTACAACAAACATACCTGGAAGTACTCCCCTTCAGTCGGAATCCCTGAGCTCCAGGCTGCTCTCCGTTTTCGCCTAAAAAAAAAAACCTCTTCTTTTTTTTCTCTCTCAAGCTCCCCGGCTTCCCTGATCCGGCATCTCCTTTTTCCTTTCTTCACCAGTAGCTCCCCCTCCCTCAAAACCTCTCCTCAGCTCTCAAAAAAATATCTTCTCATGGCAGCCCCACCTCTCTCCTGCAGCTCCCTCTTTTTTGCTTTTTTTTTTTTTTTTTTGCTTTTTTTTTTTTCTCGCCCATTCCTCCACAGCTCTCACCTACTCTCTGCCCCTCTCACGTCCCATCTGGCCGCCACCACAGCTTCATTTCCGGGGCGATCAGAAGAGTAAATATATATATAAAAAAAAGAAACACTGTATGGGGGGTCTACACACATTTTTTCAATCATACCAATAAAACCAACTCAAGCATTGTTTTTTCTATTTCTAGACTTCAACATTGTTTTCTCCATTTCCAAACTTCAACGGGTATCCCAAGTTTTCCCATGTTCCCACCATTCCACTCAACACCACACCTAGTACCAATCCCTACCCATTTAGATTCATTAGCCTATAACTTTCCAAAAATAATTAACCAACAAAAAAAAAAAAAAAAAAAACTTTTTTTCTTCTCCCCTTAACAAAATATGTTTTTATTTTTTAAAATAATAAAATAACAAAGTCTTAACTTACCATCTTATATCTTGAGTGAGAGTAGTTTGTTATGAGTAAAAAAACTTCCACAAATATTTAAGGCTCTATTTGGTAACTATTTTTTAAAACAATTTTGAAAAATAGTTTTTCCGTTTTCGAAAACTATTATTGATGAACTTGAAATGTTTTTAGCATATTTTTAAATATAATTTTTATATCTACAACTTTATTTTTAATCATTATATATATTTGTATAATTATTTTTTAAAGCAACTCTCAAAAAACAAATAAAAACGACTTAAAATAATTAAAAGATGTTATCTAAAAACACCTTTTTTTTTGTTTTGAAGAATAGAAAACAAAAAATAATTTTTGATTATCAAACATGGTTCCAGTTTTTTTGTTTTAAAAAATACAAAATTGTTATTGAAAACAATTGTCAAACAAGCCCTTAGGTGATTTTTTTTTCTTTTTTTACTTAAATTTAATTAGAATTTAATTTATCATTTTATTTCCATTAAGTATTGATATGGTGAGAGTCATATTAAAAATGTTTATTTTTAATATACAATAAAAAATCAAATATTTTAGTTTTTTCTATTTAATTAAAAAAAATAAAATAAGTAATAATAATAAAAATGAATAAAATTTAAAATTAAATTATATTGGGCATTAAGTTATAAAACAAACGCCAGCTTATATTTTTCCTTAAATCATACAAATTTTTGTTTATTAAAATTTTTAAACATGCTATAATAAATTTTTTTATTTTCATTTATTTTTATTTATGGAGAACAAAATATATAATATTTGTTTCCATTATAAAAAAAGGAAAGACATTTTGAAAAGGTGACTTGGAAGAAATCAGCACCCAAAACCCAAAAGGCCTAGTAGATGATTGAGTGTACACAAACATTTATTGTTGGTTGGAATCCAATCAAAATTGGAGGCATTAGGTTGTGAGGTCTTTTCAGCTATTAAGTTTTTTCATCTAACAACACCCAACCCCCTTATGCCCCCTCCATCTTATTCATTACACACCAACTCAAATTTAAGAAGGTGACAAGAAGGCCAAATGTTATGGGCCTCACAAATGAAAATTAAATTCCTATAAATTTAAATGGAATATAAATAAAGATTTAAAATAAATTTAAAACATAAATAAGACTTATATATAAAAAAATAAAAATAAAAAACAAAAAAACTGAGGTATTAAAACATGTTAGGTCTATTCTGACATTAAGGTGCAATTTGGGTAGGTCCAACTTGTGTTGTCTAACCCGAAGTTCGGGTTAGAAAAATACCGACCCAAAAATATTAGATTTGACATGGATTAAATGTGAAGTAACCCGTAGAGACCTCTATCTACGTATTATTATGTATTTATTATTTTTTAAACTATATTATTTTATTTAAAATATGAAAAGTATAAAAGGATAATGAAAGAAATCTAAGCTTTATGATTTTTTAGTTATACTATACTTAGAAAATTTAATTATTAAATTATTTTTAATATTGGAATTCAATTTAGAATTATTACTTATATTAAATTAGTAATTAGTAATAAGTTTATGACTTTGGGAATCCCCAAACCAAGTCCGAATTGGGGTGGACATATTTATTGGACGGATTAAATGTCAAAAAAACCCTTAAAACCAAACAAGTTGTTTTACCTTAAACCTTAAAACACTAACAACCCTCCTTCTTCTCCCTTCCTTCAAATAAGTTGTTTTACCTAGCAGTTAAAGCACCGAATCGAAACACTATCACGATCCAAAACAATCAAATTCAAATTGTCAAAAAACAAAAAAATCGAAAAACAATATAAAAATCAAAAAGGAAAATCAATTCAAAATTCAAGTGACAGTTGTACCAAATCCAATGAAAATGTTTAAGAAACAAAAATCCAAAAATGAAAACTTAAGCATTTATAATCCTTTCTCTCATTTAAATTTCTACAATGAAAAAATAAAATAAAATTGGGATTTAAAGAAACTGGAAAATGCAAGATTTAGCGAGTTTAAAGCAATTGGTATATCGTGAAAAGGTAGGTGTCATAAGTGTGGGCAAAATTTGGGTGGAATTTGCCGGCGTGGTTGAATATTTGGAGGGTGAGGTCGAGGTCGAGGTTCTGCTAGTGACTAATCACCAAAATGATGTGTTTGGGGGAGACGTTGGGGCTAGGGTTTGTTTGGGATAGTGACGATGTAGGATTTGAGGAAGGTGGAGTCACACCAGCAAGGTGATGGTGCGATGGGTGGTCAGTGAAGGAATCCATGGCGACATCAATAGCAACGGAGGCAGGACAGACTGCGAAGACTAAGGATAGGAATGAACGAAGGAAGAAGCAAGGTGGGTTAGGGATTTGGGGTTTTTTAAATGAAATAATCATTTTGTCCTCATTTAAATAGGTCACGTGAAGTGCACATGCACCTTTTGTCTAATTAAGTAAAATCGCCACTCTAAAAATGCACATTTCATGTAATTATAAAAGATGGAGGGTACATTACTCGATTTTGAACTCGATTGGGCAATATACAAAACACGTTGTAAGTAAGAGGGGTAAAGTGTAATAAACCCTTAAAAAATTTAATTGAAATGACATATTAAAATAATCTACTAATTTTAAATCTATTTTTAATTTTCTTTATTTTTTTTCCATTCATTTTTCCTAATTCATTTTTTTTTTCCTAAAAACGTTTATGATTTAATTTTTATTTTTTGTGTGTGGGAGGTGGGGGTGACGTATTATTTATTTATTTTGATATTTAAAAGCTTGATGCATGTGGCCTTGTCCCACCGCCAACAGATAAAGATGTGAGAGGATCATCTTTCAAAGGAAGATCACGTGATATGCCCCACGCAACGGCTTTGGTCACCAACATCTGCCTTGAAAATCCACCCAAAAAATTTAATAATAATAATAATAATAATAATAATTAAAAAAAAAAAAAACCATTTTTTCAAGCATTGGTTGATTTTTTTTTTCAAATTATTTTTAAAAATCAGTTTTAAAAAGTGTTTTTAATTATTTAAAAAATAAAATATTGTTTATAAACTTATAAATTTATTTATTTTTGGCATTTTCCCACTCTAATTCTAAATATCGACCTTAAATCTTTTTAAATGAAAATTAATCAAAATATTTTCCATATTTTTTAATGTTTCTAAAATATATATGTTTTTTTTAATCTAGAAACACTTTAAATCTGTTTTAGAAAATAAATTATTTTCAAAATGGAGTGGAAACTGTTTTTTGGAAGCAATTTCCAAACAAGCCTACGTCTCTGCTTTGCGTGAGACTATATAATAATGAGACACGCAAACTTTCTGACTTGCTCTGGGGTTGAAGCAGATCGGAATCGCTATCCTCAATCACCGCTACTCTATCGAAATGGGCTTGAAGGTTTGAATCCAATTCAATTCCCATTTCCCGTTTTCTATTTTCAGATCTTCCATGCTTCTCTTAGTTTAGATGCAAACCCACCCCAAAAAAAAATCTGAAATCACATGGATCCGATTGCATTTCATCGTTGAATCATTGTTTCAGTTTCTAAAAACACAAAGGAAAATTTTTTTCAATTTTCAATTTTCAGTCTTTTTTTTCCTAAAATTTTTTTTATCATTTTTTGAGCGCTGGAATACATCTGATTGTATATTATGGTGTGTGCTAGTAGAAAGTTTTGATTTCTTTCTTGTGTAGATCGTTTTGGAAGTCGTTGTCATTAACTTGCTTGATTTTTGGGTTTTTTTTTAATTTTTTTTTTTTATATGGTCGCTGAGGGGTCTATTTGGATTGCGGGAAAGAGAGAGGGAAAGGACAGGAAAATGCTTGAATTTTCAATTTTTTTTAGAGTATTTTCCAGCATTTTCCTTTGTTTATTTTTATTTTTGCAATTAACAAAGAAGACCCTAGTTCTAGATTAAGACCAGAAATTATGGATAATATTGTAAACCACTGAACTGCTGGGATCAGAGTGAGCCAAAATGAAATCAAGCTAGCTCAAATTGAAAAGCATTAAAATTTTGAATTTTTTATGGTTCCTGCTTTATCTGCAGATTTTTCCCAGCTTAGGCTCTGTTTGGATCTTGGGAAAATGCAATAGAAAGGATCAAAGAAGGAAAAATATGGAAATAGAATTATTTTCTTTTCTGTGATCTTTCCTACTTTATTCTCTTTTTCAATAAAGAAGGATGGGTTTGAAATAGTGTATCTTCTCAAATCATTTTCATTGTACTTGAGTTTCCTTCAGATTTGATCGTTCCATATTTTTTTCTTTCCTCCTTGTCCTATTACTTTTCTGGGTAGAAATGAAGCGTTAATACCATAGTAACCCCAAAGAATAATACACACTTGGTAAAAGATGGTTTTGTATTTGAGCAGGAGTAGGTTTTTTTAGATCTGATAAGGAAAAAAGCAAATGTTATAGAGAAGGTTACCCACCCCAATTGGATCTCAAAATAGAAAGATTTTTTGTTTCTTCTAGGGCCCTCTTCATTATTCGACTTTGGCATTCTCAACTGTATTACATGATTAGAAGGCAAATTGTGGCAAAGGTGAAAGAGACCTTCTTTTGCACCTTTTGGGCCATATCTTCATGCTATTGGAAGATGCCCCATTATAGGCCACAAGGATAGTTCTTTTTGGATGTGGGATTTGTGGGTTCAAATGCATGTGTTTATGGTATCTCCTGATTTTGGATCGGTATACCTTCTCAGGAGCAACACCCTTGGTTTGTCTTCCTTGCCTCACTTGCAGATCTGGTCTATCGTTTATCCATTTCTAGAAATGGTACTTTTGAATTCTTGTAATGTTAATTTTGAATACAATCATACTCTTTGAATAGACTATCCAAGGCTATATGATAATGAATCAGAACTTCTATATATGATTTTTGAGAGACATTTGAGATTTCTAGGTCCATGGGAATGAATTTGGTTTTTCCGAGTTCATAAATCTGAATACAATTAGAAAGTTGTTCCGTGAATTTAAGAGTTTAAAGGCAATATGGTGCAATCAAATGTCCACAATCATCTGATCCTGATTTATTGGGGGAGAGTATACAATGATTGGTAACGATTTGATTAAGATTCAGGTTTTTCATGTATGTACTTATACATGTAATACTGCACTACCATATGCATACATCGAATTCTCTAGGGGGGTTACCTTTTTGAATTTATGCTAGAAGTGAAAATCAGATTATACAAGGGAAAAAAAAGTTCTGAAAGTTCGTGTAGTTGCTGCTTTAATCATTGTTGACCTTGGGGATAAAACATTAGGAACCAAGAAAATTACAATCCTGAAATCTAATAACCCATCACTCTGTTGGGAAATCAATGTGAAATTTTTATGGGCTTTGGAGTATATTGATCTGGAGCCAAAGGTTTGAACTTGGTATCTTCTCCGAGCAGTCAGGTTTGAAGTGATTCTACTCGTGCCTGAAAATTACAGCCATGGCCTTCTATACCTAACCCGGGTCTACCACATTGTTTAAATGTGGCATAAGTAAACAATGTTGAATCATATGAAGCATAGACAGATGATATCTCGATATGGTATGAGTTAAATGATATCATGCTCTCTGATGGACTCAATGTTTAAAAACTCCAGTGATATATTCTTCCCTGCTACTGTGCTATGATTTAGATTTTTCATCCATGCTAATAGGACCAAGCCGTCGGTCTTTGTTTTTTTTTTTTTAGATTACGGATATTTTGACCTGTTCTGAAGACATTGTTTGTTTAGTCCATACTCATCCCTGAAACAATTACAGTGTAAAGTTCAGTTGCTAATCCATTTGTGGCTCAGAACCTCCATGTTTAAGCATGATACTTATTTTAGCTTCTCTGGTTTTGGACATCACATCCAGCTAACATATTGATATCACAACTTGGACTGTATTGTGGTTTTGTGCAGGAAGAGTTTGAGGAGTATGCTGAGAAAGCTAAGACCCTCCCTGAGAATACAACAAACGAAAACAAACTCATTCTCTATGGGCTCTACAAACAAGCCACTGTTGGGAACGTGAACACCAGTCAGTACTTTAATAACTATTCCTTTAGCTAGAGTTCCTCATTTGTTTGTAAATTGTGTTATCCTCCTGCTGGATTCACTTCTTCATGTTTCTCGGTTTTTTGGTCTGATTCATAGGCCGTCCGGGGATATTCAACCTGAGGGAGCGAGCAAAGTGGGATGCCTGGAAGGCTGTTGAAGGTAACATTTACCCATTTTCTCCTGTGATATCCCCTAAAATTTGGGCAACCCAAATATGAAAAACGGTTTTTTCAAATTATTCTCCGTGAAAGTACTGTCCTCTTGTATGCTATGTAGAAGTTCTCAAAGTATTCTTCGTATTTTCAGTTGTTACTTGGAACACTTTGAAAAAAATATGGGAGGACATCTTTCTTAAAATGATCCATTTTCAAAACAAATTCTCAGAGACTGTCATCAAACATGTATTTGTTTTGAAGTTAGAAAGCCTTTTTCTGTTTTCAACATTTTGGAAACGGTACCCAGTCATTTGAACTTTATAACACTTTTAAGACGAAGTCTTTCCCACGAATTCTTGGGTACAGTTGGACTAAACAAAGAAAATTTCCAACACGTTTTGGCAGGAAAATCCACAGAGGAAGCCATGAACGACTACATCACCAAGGTAAAACAGTTGCTGGAGGAAGCTGCTGCTGCTGCTGCTTGAGGCCTTCAAACGCCTGGTTTTTCCTGGTTCCCTTGTGCTTGTTTGGCTTGTGGGAAAAAACCATGTAGTAGCGATAATAATCTCTCTCTCTCACCTTGGGTACTGTTAGTCTCTCTTTTCAGACCTCTATGCTTCTGAATCGCTGAAATCCATCTTAATTTGAAATTATCACTAGTCTATCTTTTTATGTTACTTAATAGGGATCCTCCAACTTGTAGTTTAGTCGATTTAAGTTAATGGTGGGTGTTTAGTAAAACTTAATTCTTTTTACGCGATGACTTAAGTTCACTTTTAATTAAATTATATTTAATTTATTGATTTAAAAATTTATTACTTAATGTTTATTTTAAGTATTAAAGTTGTTTGATAAAATTAACTTAAAATTTATCATAAATTATTAAATTCATATATTTATCTTTATAAGTTATAATTAGGGCAAAAGAGGTCAAGTAATAATGAAGGTTGTGAAATAGTAAAGGACATCATGGAATGTAATTAAGGTAAATAGGGTAAAAAAGTAAAATGAATATGTGAACATGAGCATAAGTTAATTGTTTTTATTTATTACTGAAAATTTGTTTTTTTACTTCAAGGGGGTGTTTGGTACATAGGAATAGAGAATGGAAATGAATATTTTGTTTCCATTCCTATTTTTTGGTGAATGAAAATGGATTTGGTGATTTCATTTCTATTGTTCGAATGGACTTAGAATTCAAGATTAAAATGATTATTTATTTTCATTTTAATGTTGGTAATAATAAGAAAGAAAATGAAAAATAAATTGATAATAATAATTTTACATATGATTTAAATTATATATATATATATATATATATATATATATATATATATATTTATTTAAAAAAATAAATTTTGATAGTTTTATTATTTTTGTTACTAAATAAATAATAAGAGTAAAAAAAAATAGTCTTATTATAGGATGAAGATACATCGAGTTTTGATAAATAAAATTTAATGGTAAAATAGTAATTTTAGACTATATTGTATTTTCTTATAGGATGAATAAATAAGAATATTACCTATTTGTGATGAATTGAAATCTCATTAATAAGTAAAATTTGGTTTCTGTGATTTCATTTTTACTTTCATAAAATTTATCCAAACATGAAAATAAAGATGGAAAGGAATGGGATGTTTATTTTCACTCCATATATCAAACACCCCCCTAAATCACATCTTTAAATTATTTTATTAAAAATATTTAATTTATTTAATAACTTAACTTAAGTTATGAAGTCGCTTTTAAGTTATTAAGTTAATTTACCAAAGCCCACAATTTACACTACTCAATGAAAGCATCAGGAAATAAGATAATAGGATTTGAGTATAAAGGAGGATGAAAAAAAAAATATGAACTTACAAAGAAATCATAGGCCTATAGTAAAAATAATAAGAAGTAAGTTTTGAGACGGGTATATTCTCATTCTCATTCTGTTTAGTTTAAAATATTTTAATCATATTAATAATAAAGATAATTTATAAATAAGTAAATATTATTTATTTTTATAAAAAATGATTTTTAATTTTATATGTATTAAAAAATCAAATATAAAATAAATATTTTTATTAAATTATATGTATAATTAGGATAAGTGGGATAAGGTAATAGTCGACATAAAAGAAAAAAAAAGTTAAAAACTTGTTCCTAACCCTTTCGTACGTCTCTCATGAACTTGTTGTGTGTCCTATCAAGGGTAAGCTAGAGTACCAAAAAAATCTATCTTATCATCCTTCCTAGTCTAAATAAATGAAACTTAAGTACAAAACTTGTTGTGTGTCCCATTGTCTTATGTACTAATCGCACTATTTGTATGGGATTCCGTTCTTTTGTACTTTGATATATTATTTTTACCTTTAATATTTAAATTTTACTATTCATTTTTAAGCAGGACCAATCCGAATCCCAATCATTTCCGGTACAAAACAGTAAACACAGTCTATAAGATATAAAATCAAAAGATATTTTCTTATCCATTAGGTGACTTATGATTAGGTCCATTATAAAAAGGAAAACCTATGTTTTGAAGGATCATTCGATAAATATATGGTTTTTGAAACTTAATTTTATGAAATATGATAATCAAATTTTAATATGGAAAATAATATTATCTTTGTGCACTTGTAGTCAGCCCTCTTTTTTGTGCCAAGATTGTCTTTCTGGTCTTCATCATCAATAAAAAAAATTAGGTTACAGTGGTGTGGCGATGATGGACTGATGTGGAGCTATGACGGCCTTGGCACTTCCGGATTTTTCTTTCACAACAGCATCCAAGCTTCCATGTCCGAAGATGGGTTTAGCTTTAGTGGTGGCGGCGAAGATGGACTGAGGTGCGATGACAATGACATTTTGGAGAGAGAAAAAGGGAAAGAATATATAAAAATCAAAGAATTAGAATGATAAGATCCATAAATATGTTCATTTTCTTGATTTCCTTTAAGGGTATTTTTATCTTTCATATTTCATGTCCTTAATATGTGGACCTTAAATCCATTATCTAAAACATAATTTTTTTTTAATTTTTTTTTTGTTTTATCTTGAGTTGCATATACTTATAGTATTTTTTTTTTATGTGTTTTCCTATTTTTGCTTTTTATTATAAAAATTTGATAAAAGCAAGTCTCATCGTTCAAATAGGAAAACACATGAAAAACACGGGTTCACATCAACGTGCTCAAAAATATATTTTTGTTGGGTATCCCTCAGGGCCAAAAGGTTTACAAAGTCTACGATTTAGAGGCTAAACAAATTTTCACAAGTTGATATGTTTTTCATGAACATATATCCTTTTTCTAGACTGTGAAATAAGGCAATTAAAATGAATTATAGGTCTTGCCATTCTCATTACCTGACCAAGTCTCTATTCCCGACTATCAAGCCCCAAATGATGATAACATGCCCATTGAAGAACTCATTCCATCTACATCACCTCAACATGTTCAATCCAACCACATCCGTTTCTTCTAGTTTTTCCAAAGAGGGAGAGAGAGAGAAAGAGAGAAGAAAAAAATTAGGGGTAAGGGATTGGTAATACAAAATGTTTTTCTATTAAAAATAAATACAACTGTTTAATTTAAAAATAATAATTTTTTAATTTAAAAATTATGATAACCATTTTAAAAATGGATATAATTTTGTATCTAAAAATCATTTATATTTACAATATTAAGTTGATCAAAGAAAATATAATTTTTTTTTTACTTGTTTTATAAAATTGTTTTTCACGAATTCAACCAAGCATATTTTTTAAAAAAAATAAAAAACCATTTTTTTTAGAATTTAATTCCTAAATATAATCTTGTTTCTAAAGACACCAAAAATTGTTCTTAAACATCATGATAATTTTAAAATAAGTCTTTTTCATAATTTTATATACCCAAAAACATAAAATTGTAAATAAAATTTTAAATATTTTAAAATAAAAAATTATACATATATTATCATTTTTTATATTCACCAATAAGAGGTCATAAATATTACCATACATATATTTTTTTTAATAAAATAACTTTAGCATACATATTATTACTTATTTTATTTTTTAAAGTTTTTAATATTTTGATAAGTTTTTATTAATTTCCATCCTATCAATTTTTTTCTAAATTATTATATTATATTTTTAATATTTTTTTGTAAAATCACCTATAGATTTTTATTTATTTATTTTAGGAGTATAACCACCCACTCTCAATGTAGATATTATCCATTTTTGACCTAAATTCTCATGACTTTTTTTTATGATATCTCATACTAGATAGGGAAAAAAGTTTTTAACATTATATAAATATGAACTTCTTTTAATGTTATAGATGTGTTTTAAAATTGTGAGTCTTTTAGGTTCAGAACGGATAATATCTACACAATTAGACATAAATCATTACAAATTATATCAGAGTTATCCCGATCCCAATGTAAAGGTTTGTTTGACCCATGAGAGGTGTTTGGTTTTATAATCTCATGAGGCATAACGATGATATTATGTCTGTATAGATAATGGTCTCCAACAGGCGGGCCGGGCCATAAATAGGAGGCCCGCGGCCTAGCTCGGGCCGGGCCATGCTAAAATGCTTGGCCCGCGGGCTGGCGGGCTTTCTGTAGTTTTTTTTTTAAAAGGGGCGGGCCTACGGGCCGGGCCTAAAATTAGGCCCACGGCCAGGCCCACCCAGAAACGGGCTCGGGCCCGACGGGCTTGGGCCGAGCTTTAGCCCGTCGGGTCGGGCCGGGCCTAAAGTGGGTCGTGGGCTTTTTGGAGACCCTTATGTATAGATAATGTTTATAATGTCTAATGTTGGAGAGGGTATAAAATTTTAACATTATATAAATATAAGTTTTTTTTTTAATATTATAGATGTATTTTAAAGTCGGAAGTGTTTCTGTGGGTTGGACGAGGGAGGTAGGAAGGGGAGGATGGTGGGGGCCAAAATTTTGTGAATAGTGAAAACAGCAGGTAGTACACTGCACTGCTAGTAACTTCTTATCATTATGAAAGGCTTGCCTCTTCTATCTTCCTCTTTCCTTTTCTCTCTCTCCATTCCATCTCTCTAAAGCTGCACACAAAAAGTTGTACCTTCTCCTAATCATTTCACCTACAAAAAGTGACATACACATATTTGAATATAAAAAATTAATTAAAATTCAATATATTAAAATAATTAAGATTTTATTTATTTTTATTAAAAAGGTATTTAATGATATAGATATGATTTGTTTTTTTTTAAATATGCCATTTTCTTGGTTCAACTTTTCAATAATGAAACAATGAGTGGAGTGTGGATTTGCAATTATTTATAAATCATGAATATAATTTTTTTTTTAATTTTTATGAATAATAAGTATGTAGTATGTACAAATAATTCATGTGTGGATATGTGACATGTGCAAGGAATTGTCACTCCCCTACTATTTCATGTCTTGTCAATTCCTTTTCTTATCTCTCTCCACCTTTTCACATGCTACCCACCTCACTTCAATCGGAAATTCAACCTTTCTAATTCATTTTACTAAGTTATGAATATTTGGGATTGATTCTTTCTAATATTATTAATGATAAAAAATTTTAAGTATTAAAAATATTAAAAATTAGTTTAGTAATGATTCTAAAAAATATTTTTAATATTTTATTATTTAAAAATTTTTATCATTTAAATATTAGAAATGTTATAAACATTTTTTATAATCATTCTCGAAATGCGTTTGATAGTGATTTTAAGAAGTGTTTCTAATATTTCAAATACTTAAAAACTCACACTAAAAGTGTTGCTTAGAATAACTACCAAACAGATTCTAAGACTTACAATGTTTTTATTTGAAATGTCTTTCTTTAAAAGTGTTTTTAAGATAATTATTCATGGAGTGTTTTTCTAAAAAATATTATTAATAATTTTTTAATATTTTAAGTGATTTTTCAAAATTTTAAAATTATTTTCTAAATTTTACTAATACCTAATTTTGTTCCAAAAACACTTTTAAAATTAAAAATATTTTTTTAAATCAATGTCAAATGAACTAAAACTGTATTTATTTTGACTTTTCATATTCAGTTAAAACTAACTTGTTGATATCAACTAATATAATTAAAGTGAATTGTTATTAATATATTCAATTTTGTTAAGTTGATCGATATAATAGCTTACTTTTTGTTGAAATAGAAAAAGTCAAATATTTTAACTTTTTCTATTTAACCAAAAAACAAACACCAGCTAAGAGCTCGTATGGATTAATTTTAATTTTTTCAAACTCAAATTAGGTTTAAGTTGGTAAATATATGTTAAGGTTAATTTTAGGTATAGATTTACTAATCAACCTACATTTAATGAATAAAAAAGTATTAATAACATTTATTTGATTAGAAATTTAGAATCTTTACAAGTGTTTTGTATTTTTAAGAATAGCCAAACAAGGCCTTTGTCTCACTTTCATTTTTACGAGAAAATTCTACTGCCATACCAAAAATTTAGCATTTATGAATTTCAATTTTTAAAGAATAGGAAAAACAGAGACTTCACTCATTTTCTCAGTCACCAAACAGTATCAAAGTAATAAATATTAAATACGTAAGCTGCAGGCATCACATGGTCTCAGGAATCATTCTGAGCTCCACTCAGCAACGGTGATGGAGGAGAAGGTGGAAGAAGAAGCAAGGGCATCAGAGTTAGAATCATCAGTGGGTCTACACCCCCATGGGAAGCTGCTCTCCTCCTACCTCGGCCTCAGCTTCTCCCTCTTCTTGGCCCTCCTCCCATCCTCCTCCTCAATCTCCCAGCTCTCGACCCTCCATCTCAAGCTGCTCCAAGCTGAACAAGAGCTCTGCCGCCTCAAGTCCCGCCGGAAGGAGGACTCCAAAGCCAACGCCAGAGTTGTTGAAATCTTCGCCGGCCACCGCGAAGGCTGGCGCAGGGAGGAGAAGCGTATGGTGGACCAGATCCACGCCGCCGCAGAAGAGATCGCCTGCCTGAGGGCCAGGGTGGCGGAGCTGGAGCGGTCCGAGGCCGAGCTGAAGGCCAGGGTGGAGGAACTCACCAGGGAAGTGGGGGAGAGGGAGGAGATGCTCGGGTTTGTGGCGAGGGAGAGGGAGGAGATGCTCGGGTTTGTGGCGAGGGAGAGCCAATACGCGTGTTTGGATGACGGGAAAGTTAGGCTTCCGGCGGCGGAAGCAGCGGAGGAGGAGGAGGAGGTGGGGACGGTGTACGGTCAGCCGGAGTTTGTGGCTTCGGCTTCCAAGTTGTGGTCGGCCGGAGATGGTCTGTGGCAGGTCTGTTCCTCCTTCCCATTTTTAATGCTCCGTTTGGTTGTTGAGAAAATGAAAGAAAATAAATAAATATTACAAACAACCCAAATGTTAAGGCTTAGCTTAAACCTCTGTCATTATCCTATCGAAAATGGCTTGGAAAAAAACCCAACTCTCCACCCATCTTCTGAGCCTCTGAATCCAATGGATGGGAAAATTGAAGAGAATTAGATGATACAGACTATCCTAAACCCCAGAATTTTCTATTGATGTAGATTAGGAGTTCAAATGAGCATGAAAAATGCAGAAAATGGCCTGAAAAAAGAATCCATGTTTGAATTATTTTCAAATTGAATCCAGATTGATGACATTGGCTATGCTCAATGGAGTTTTTTCAGTTTCATTAGATCAAGCCATTAGAACATAGAACCCTCTCTTCTACCTCAGGTATTTTGAGCTTTAAGTTCCATAGTTCAGTGAGGAATGAATGGTACTCATGGCTTTTGTCAATGGTCCATTATTATCCCAATTGCAGACTGGTTTGGTTCCACTGTACTTTGTTCGGAGTTTGAGAATTTTTTTCGCGCGCAATGTGGGTTATTCAGACCCGAAAGTTCAAATTAAACTGTTTATCCCTCTCATTTGCAGGGTGCTCAATAAATTTTCTTGGCAGTGGAGTGTATACAAACCATTCTGTGTTTGTCTCATCTTCTGTCTTTACCTATATTTCGGGATTTTGTCCTTATTAGGCTGTATTTTCATGTGATAAAGCAAACAAGCATTGGGGTATGAGTTACATTTTTTTATTTCACCTGCAGCTCAAGGTTGGGTCGTCATTTTCATCCAGGATTCATCCACCCCCATCAATGGCAGGATGAGATAATATTGGGAATTTGAAGGATTGTGTCGTGTATTGAGAAAGCAACTGATCTACTTTCTTTCCTAGTCTCCATTGTTTGATTCTCCCCTAGTGGCAGTGTCAGTGTGAAAATCACTCAACTTGGTGACTGCTTTTCCATCATTTTGTTGATTTTGTGATGGCAATCCATTTCATGGACCCATCCATTTTGGATGGAACAGGAACCTATCGGAAAAAGGAATCCGTGCCCTTTTGCCCCGTCTTTTTCTTTTTCCTGTTGTTTTCTTCTTGTTCTGTTTCATCCTTACCTTTTCTTTTCCTCCTCTTTTGGGGTCTGAAATATTTGTTGCTCAAGGTGTGCCTATTTTGCAATGTGACAATAGGCTATTGTGGCGGAAGTTCTGACTAGGGAGAGGGTGGACCCATTGGACATTGGGACTCTGATTGGCACCATCTAATTTATGTGACCACTTTTGAAGACATTGCCATGAAGCAAGAAATGAGATACATCATACAGGATATATCAAACAGTTAGGGTCACAGTTAGAGTTAGGATTGATTAGCACCATAGGCATGAAAACTCTTATTTGCTAATAAATATTAACCATATTCCCCATGCTTGCCCTGTTTTACACGACCAGTCAGTACTTATTTGACTTCATTTCTATATGGAACTAGTAAACCATCCAAATTATTTCCAATGGTAGTTAATCACAAATATTCGTTCTTGCAGGATGTACAGTATGAACCCGTCGAACCATTATATCATATGAAGCATTTTGTAGCAAGGTAAATGCTATAGTCTGGATGCGTAATTTTTCCCAAAGCCAAACTCTGCAACTAATGAAATAGAGCAACCAATTTTTTCTTATTCAGAAGGGAGTCACCTTGGAAGGTACACGGAGAATCAACAGGAGTGTCCTCTAAACTTAAATTACTAGAGCAGGAACTGCTGAATTTGGAAAGAGTTGGGAAGAGTGATCTATCAAAGGTGCCATCCTTGATGAGGAAACAGGCAAAGAGATACCAAGCTCTTTCCGGGAAGATTGATGATCTATGCCAAAGAATGGTATTATTGCTTTTACACTTTTCTATGCAAAATATATCAATTTGTTTGAGCATGATATGAAAGAATGCGAATCCTTATGTCCCGTCTGTCTATCTCTTCACCTGCGAGCATGGGGTCTATAAGTCCATGGAATTCTTTTGTTTCTTACAGCAAGCAAGCGATCCATGCGAGCCCACCCTGAGCTCAGAGTTCCGAACTCAAAGACAAACAGAGTTTCTGCTGGAGGCATTTCGACTCCAGCAGCGGGCATCAGAAACCGGTCAAAAGTTCATGGCATTACAAACAGAGACGGGGAAGAGTCGCATGGGAGGAGGAGGAGGAGAGGAGCTGGGCCTGAGCACAAAGCGGTCACTGGACTCCATCAGAAACAACCTGAAAGAAATCCAGAGAAACTTGGAGATATGGTTGGCGAGAATCATCGGAGATCTGGAAGGCATTCTGGCCAGAGATGGCGCCTCACGTGTAAGGGAATACTACATCTCTAGATACCCTTTTGTTCAATAGCCATTCTCAACCTGAAAATATTGCCTCTTTTGGTAGATTACTCATCCTAGCTATTGAAGTAGCGGTTAGATGTCCTAACAAAATGAAATTTGTTACATTTCCTTTATCAATCGTTGCGGTGGTTGTAATCCTTGCATGGTCCCAATGTGATCAAAACAAAGTGATTACAGATAGAAATCGGGGTTTAGTTGAGGTATACAACGTGTTTAGGGATGAGGGTATGTTTAGAATGCTAGAATAGGGAATAAGAATAAAAAGGCATTGCATTTCTCGTTTGAATCATATTAGAAATGGAAACGAAGGATAAAAAAAAGATCATTTTCATGAAAACTAAAACCTGTTCTTATGAGGATTTTGATCCCCTTTTGAACATGTTATTGTGATTTACTTTCACTTCCAATCCGATTCTAGTATACTAAACATGTATCGTGAATGTAACGAGTGCAAGGGTGGCAATGGGACGGGTATTTTCGGATATGTCTTGTCATACCTCTAATAGGACAAAATTAGGGGAGGGCTAAGCAAATATTAGAGGTAAGGCTAAATCTGAGTCGGGTGGATTTGACTTGGTTTTATATTGCCCTATCTTGCCCTGTCCCAAGATACTTCATCATATATAAAATGAAATTAAAATTAAATTAAATTACTTTATTTTTTAACACATTTTAATTTTCATTTAATTGATGGGAAATGGGGTTATATATTCGCGTTATAGAATAGGTTGGGATAGGAATAATCCGTCCATAAATGCCTAAGAAGTTGGATTGAGAAGTGGGCTTTTCTTTGAGCCCGGTCCTAGGTAAAGACGAAAAAATGGTACAACTCGGACGGATTGGATTGGGTTAATGGTCAATCCAAACTTGAATTAAAAACATTTTTTTTTAAATTTAAATTAAAATTGAGTTAGACTCAAATTAGTAAATATGTTTGGGTGATATTATATAAACATCACATCCATTTATAAATATATTTAATAAAATTTACTAAGAATAAAAAATTTGAATATTTGTAAAAGTTTTTAAATTAATTTTTTATTACATTTGATTTTTTTTTTTTTTTTTTTTTGGTCATACATCTTACACTAATCAAGTACTTGACCTAAATCTTGCTTTGAATAGATCTCTGAAATTCTTTTGGGCCTTAGTGAAATATCCATTTTAGTGTTTGGAAACTAAGAAAGTGAAAACATCGATTTCATTTTCATTTTTGTGTTTAATCAAACATGGAATAATTTTCCAAATGATATCTTTCAAAATAATATATAAACTAAAATTTTCACTTATATAAACGATTATCTATATAATTATTAATTTCTACTCAATAAATATGTGAGGCTTATTTCATATGAATTATATATGTGAGGCTTATAAAAACCTTTTTTTTATTTATTTATTTATAAGAAATCGAAGAAGTGTTAAAAGAGAATAAAATTCTTTCACTTAATTTCGGATTTTTAAAATATTAATTAAAAATTGGTTGTACTAAAGGAGTGTAGTAAAAGTTAATACTTATTATTTAATAATTTAATTTGATTTTAAGTTAAATTATATTTAAGTTGTTGATTTAAAATTTATTACTTAATTTTTAATTTAAACATTAAAATTATTTGATAAAATTAATTTAAAATTTATTCTAAATCATTAAATTGACATATTTATTCTTATAAATTATAATTAAGGTAAATAAGGTCAAATAACAATAGAGGTTGTAGAGTAACAAAAAAGAGTGTAGAGGTCACTAGGATAAAAAATGGTAAAAAGGTAAAATGAAGTTGTAAATTTAAGAATAAATTTATTGTTTTTACTTATTACATAAAGTTATTTTTTACTTTAAGTCATACAATTAAGTTATTTTATCAAACATATTTAATTTATTTAATTACTTAAATTAAGTTATTAAATTGATTTACTAAACACTCACTAAATCTACTACAAATATACCCATAGTGAATATATTTATCTATTATAAATATTAATGAAAATGTGAGGATGTCTTATACATTTACTAAAACTATTTTATATATATATATATATATATATATATATATATATTAATTGTATAAGTCCGACTCTTATGAATATATTTAGCGTTTTTATAAATGTTAATGAAAATGTGAAGATGTCTTATACATTTAGTAAAACTATTTTATATATATATTATATTTGCCTTTTGTACACGTATGTAAATAAATATTTCAGTAATTTGGTATGAAGAAAACAAATAAAATGAAAAAAAAAACATGGATATAAATTCATGATTTACAAATTTGTATGTGTTTATGCAATTGTTATTTAATTAAATTTCAAAAAAATAAATTACCAAATTTCAAAATAAAAATAATAATAATAATCAAACATTAAATTAATGGAAAATAAATTAAGTTAAAGATGTCTTATACAGTAGTAATTTAATTAAATTTTAAAAATTAAGAAATTAAAAAAATAAAAATAAAAATTTTTAATAATCAAAGTAAAATTTATCTAAAAATAAATTTTAATATATCAAATAATTGTAGAACAAATGTCATCTATCATCCAATTGCATAAACTTTTATGCCCAAATATGCATGGACCTTACACCTTAAACCCATTTGCTAGAAATGAATATGCCCTTTTTTAAAAGACCATAGGGTATGTTTAACTTTGGATGATAAATTGTTCATATGTCACAATTTGGAAACTTCATCTACCCTTTCAACTTAATTATCCAAAGTATATAAGCTTTAGGGTCATTATCACAATCATCTACCCATTTATTCAAATCAATGTTTTTAGAACCGAATACCCAAAAAGTTATCGATTTGCAATTCAGTGGTCGAACCTGTGGTTGAATCAAGGTCTAACAATAATATCATAAATATATAATTTATACATTATTAAAATTAAAAATAAATTTTAAAATTTTGAAATATATATATATTAAAAATAATAATATTTATTTTGTCTTTAATATCATCAAACTTAAATCATAAATAAATATAAATATATTAATATTTTAAAGCATAATATTTAAATGTGAAGAAATATATTAAAAAGAAGCAATTTTTTTATTTATAATTTATCTTACCTATATTACATTACTTTACTTACATTTTTTATATATTAATTATTATTAAAAAAATCTTGTATTTGAAATTTATTTTACTTATTTTTTTATTATTAAAAAAAATAAATAATTATGTTATTGGCTTTTTAGTTTGCAATTTAAAAATATCAATTATTAGCAACAAACTGGTTCAAATCATCTGGTTGTGAGTTGCCAATTGCATCATAGCTTATGGATTTTATCTCACCCCACATGGGAAGCTGTGGAAGATTTTATGGATTTTATATCTCATCCCACATCGGAAGCGGAGGAGGATGAGCACTCGTTTAAATTCTCCATTGGCTTTTTGTAGTCCTTGGCCCCCTGGCTTTATGTGGTCGGCTATAGTGGGTTGGACTCCTATAAAAGCCTAACCGGTCGGTTTAATGTTCGAACTGTCAGTCAGTCTGGTTCAGGCCCGGCTCAATCTATCAGCATTAGCTAACAAAAAAATATACATCAACCATCCTCATTCAAATTCAAATTGATTCAAATACAGGCCCCCTTTGTAGCAAATCGTGGAGCTGTCATTATAATTCCAACAGCTGCACAATCAAAACTTGGACTCTGATTAATTTTACTCAACCCTTCTAAATGAATCAAAGAAAAAGGAGAATAAGATTTTGAACCTAATGGGGCAGGGTTGAGGCTCAGCTCAATGTAATTTGGTACAGGAAGACACACCTGATCTCAACTGGACGGCACCAGAGCTTGCTTTTATTTTTGTTCTTGGTAGAAATTAGAGTGGACGATTCAAGCAGGAACATATGACTCTAGCATCAACTGTGCTGGGGAAGGAGATTTGATTTCAGCAATCAAGTATGTAAATTTCCACTGCTTGTCCACCTTGTCTTTAAACATTTCTGTGTAAACTTTGCCAGCTCCATGAGGGCCACGAATATAGAAGTTAACCTACATTTAATCGCTTCAATGTTAACACATGGGAATTTCGAGATAATGGGATTTGGGGGTAGAAGATGATATGTTTGTTTCTTAATTCTACAAAATTTCCCCAAGTTTTAGCAAGCATAACTATAAATTTGACTTTCAAGAATCATCCAATGCTTTGCCCTTGAGGCCTGACTCGAGTAGTAAAGGATTGGGGAGGAATTGTGGGACATTCCAGCAGGTTCAAGTCAACCAAAAAAAGAGGGGAAGGTGGGGAGGGGGAACCAGTTTTTAGAACACTTCATAAAAATGGTTGCTTTCAAAAATAAAATTTTATTTTGGAACTCAATTCTAATAAGATGGAGGAGAAGAAAAAGACAATGATGGAGGGTGGGTTTAGGAATGGGGTTAAGAGTAATGCTAAACTGGTTTCTTTGTTTCCTTGGTTCTCAGGGCAGTGTACAAAAAAACAAATGAAAACATCTGAAATATGTTCTCAAAAATCACCCAGTTCTCAAAACAAATTCTCAAAAAACTGTTTTTGGTACAAAATTTGTCATGAGTTTCAGTTTGGAAAACTGTTTCTTATTCTAAATAACAAAAAACGGCTTTAAAAAATAGTTATCAAACAGGCCCTAGCTTCTCCATCCATTAATGAGAACCATTACTCATTATTCCATTGGTATCATTATCAAGCCCGTCACCCTCCCTCAACGGATCAAATATCTAAGAATCTAGTTGCAATTGGGTTTGAGGAATGTAATTGTCAATGATTTAAAGGTGGATATGGCCCTAGATAAAGCAGAATGGTGAAAAATAATTCATTTAGCAAATCTCAGATTCCCGAGCATTGGGATTAAGGCTAGGTTTAGTAATTTGAAGAAATAGTCACTTTATGAGTCATAAAAAAGCATAAGATAATTTTGTCACATTACTAGTAAGAGCTTACAGTGTTACCTCTACATGTTCAACACCATCTTCATCAGTCCAAATCCTATTGGAAATCCGTTGGCGAGCAGCACGATTCCTACTTTCCTGGCCATAACCAGTAATAGGGGATCCAATTCTGACCCGAACCTGATAAAGAAAAATCAAAATCATATCAACCACAAAATTGCAACACATATTCTGAATGAAAGTTATGGGGCATAATCCATTATCTGATACTCAAATATCCCACAATTGTGGTTTTGAATGGCATGGAAATGCAAGTAATGGATACATTACTAAGGAGCAATTAAGGATACTGCACTTTTTCCCATCACTTGCACATCACATTGTCCAACTTGAGCATGGAAATGCATGGATGGGTTTAAATCTTTAGGCTGGCTTCAAGACAAGGCTCCAAGGATATGCCAAGTTCGATCTAATACTCAAACCTCAAGGTGTTATACATATCATGTTATATACTAATCAACTATTGTAGGGTGTTCCAGGAATTCAAAAAGATTTTTTTGTATGCCAACTAAATGATCAAACATTAGAAAAATCAGGATCATCCTAACTAAAAAAAGTCTTAAGTTATACTAGAAAATTAATGATTTCCATTCCTCAATTGTTTTCAACTGATCAATACAAAGCGGAATTCACTTCACTCACATGGTATGTCCAATAAGAATTCTTCTGTCCATTGAAAGAAAAAAAAAAAGAAACAACAAGATATAAGGTTTCACAACTTCTTAGAATGTTTTATAATTTTCAAGATGAGGATTCCCTTTTTCTTTTTCTTTTTTTCCTTTTTTCTTTAAATTAAGGATGATTGCCATATGAATATTAGCAATTTATCACAAATCAGCACATCATTTATGTTTTTCACGAGGCTTAAATTCCATGCTGTGAGGCTTATGCCTAGCGCAAAGGCAATCCTAGAGTCACTTTTGCCTACTAAAAAAGTCCTTGCAACCACAACTAATTATTTGCACTATTGGGTACACATCTCTTTCCCAACCTAAGAAGTAATAGCTCCAAGACAAAGAAACACAGGTTCGCACAAACCTGACCGTCTTCTTGAACCCTTTTGAGAGCCTTCCCAAAAATTTTGTACCTGTAACAGACCATAGTTTTAAATCTGGGATATATTAAAAAATAAATAAGTGAAATTCTTCAAATCCCTAAGGCCATGTTTGATTGGCTGAATATAACATGGGTACGATAAGAGAGGGTATAACATATCTTATCCCATGTTTGGCTGGAAATGAAATAGGATAAATTATCCCTTCACTTATCCTATGTTTAACCAAACATAGGATATAATAAGTGGTGAGATATATTATTCATCATTTTTTTGTATCCCTTCTATATAAGATATGTTTATCCTAAATTAAGATGATATACATATCACATATATCATAAATTTATTTTTTCATCAATTTTTCATTTCTTATATATCTTTATTTTCCAAAATAAAAAAATTTGACCAGAAAATTTTTGTGATTAAAATAAAGAACTAAAAAAATATTTATCAAATATATTTCAAAATAATACAAATATATGTATATTTTGATATTATATATATAATTACTTTTATATATTAAAAAACATAATATAAAAAAATTATTTACAAATTTTAAATATTTTAATCACAAATATTATTAAAATGTAAGAGAAATTTCATATTTTTAATAGGAAATATTGGAATGCAATATAGTTCTTATTTTAAACAAATATCAAAATTGAAAAATAATATATATTCCATTTCTTTTGTAAAAAAAAATCATTTTACAAACTAAATTTAAGCAAAATATAATATATTTCATTGCATACACCACCTTAGATTTCATGTTCATTGGATATAACATTTAAGGATATCATATCCCATTGGAAATGATATTATAGGATATACATTTCCTATCCAATGGGATATGATATCTTAGGATTTACATATTATATTCTATCATATCCCGCCAACTAAACGTACCCTAAGTTACAATTCAATTTTTTTTTTTTTATAGGTCAATTTTTGTCCCCATTGGGACTTGAACCTAAAACCTCCCACAAAAATCCTCCCTACCCCTTAACCACTTGAGCCAGGCCTCAAGGGCAATTAGAAAACATAATTTTAACTAAAGAATCTAAATGCTTACTCTTTCGGTTCAAATATAAGCTCCTTGAAAACAGCATATCCTGCAGCAGCTGCAATACCAAGGCCTACAAGAATAATAACGCTGTAAGAAGCTCCCTCTGCAAACGTCACAGGCTTTTCTGGGATGTTGTATGTAGGCGCATCAAAAGGGTCCTCAACAGTAGATATGTCTTTTCTGGTCTGCAAAGGAATGATGAAAACCAATTTGTGATCATGACTAGACTAGGCAGGATAAACAATCTGATTGCTTATTTAATATTAATCCATCATAATTTAGTAATTTTAATTACATTAGCTGTTGAAATCAAAGTTACAAGGAAGTAGGGTTTTATGATTAAATTATACTTCATACCGTCTCTAAAGCAATCAAAAGCTATCACAGAATTGAGAAACATATGATGATGTAATCTGTAAAATACTAGAGTGATCCTGTCAAGGTGTCTGGTACCAACATTTTGTTGTAGGCAAATGAGTCATCTTTATAACCAGCTAACAAAATGGGGGGCATGACCCAAGTGATGGGAAGTATGCATGAACCACAAATGAACCAACAACATGAAAAGAAAGGGGAACAAAAAAAAAAGAGACCACTAGATGGACCCTAGCCCCTCCCATCCCATTAAAAATCCAAAGGTTCCACCTTTGCCATACAAATAAAGCACAAAAGGGCATACTCCAAACCTTCTCCATGTCGTTGCCAAAAAAACTCTCATGCCAACTAACCAATGTGCTCTTAAGAAAAGCAATACAAAATCCAAGACCCTCCAAACAGGGAAATATCAAAGACCAAAAACTGTGACATCTACAATGAGGGGAGAATCTGATTAGTTGATTCCTCCTTTTGTTCGCATAGGACAATGCGAACAACATCAATTCACCATAATCCATCCCCTACACAAAAGATGGTAATCATTGGAATCTTCTCCCACACTGTTCCCCAAACAAAGAAACTAACATTTGAAGGAGCACAAATCCCCCAAACATCCACAGCTCTTGCTGGGTAGTTGGTGGATTTGTTTTTCCTGAGTGAAACAATTACCAACCTATTTTCTGACTGGCACAGACCAATAAACTAAAAAAATAACGCCACCTCCTCTAATTCCTAATTGTGGAATCTCTTTAGGAAATTAGGGATCCAATGGTCCTTTCTTCTGGCAAGAAATCAAACATCCAAGAATTTTCATTAGCTGCAATGCTGAACAAGTCTCAGAAACAATCTTCCATAGACTCTTATTTCCCCTCTCCCCACCCATGGCAGCCAGCTCGCCACTACCACAAATCATAACAAATCTTGGATTTGGAATGATCCCCCCCACAGAGAACAGATTTGGAATGGAACATCCCAATGTTTTCTGAGAGCTTTGCAAATGCTGGATGCATATGGATCCATCCCATTTCCTAGAGCACCATCCACTTTCCTCCCCAAACTCACCCACTATAGCTTTCCTGCAATACTATCCTACACCACTCCATATCTCCACATCTGCTTTACAAGTAATGCCTTATCAAGCACCAATAGACTTCTAATACCAAACATCTATTGGTTCCACCAAATCACTTGGCCTTATGCCTTCAGATTCTATAGTTGCATCTGGACAGAACCAACCATGTCACATTATTCAGGGACAAAAATGAATAAGTTTTTCTTGCTTCATTTGTCCACACTTAGATTTTCCTTGAAAAATAAAATGGATAATAAAACATGATCAAATCGTGGAGTACCTGACAGGAATCAGGAATTTATAGTATTAGTTATGACTATAGAGGTCCCAAAGTGTGACTAATAGAGACCAGAGCTGATGTTTAGAATCAGGTTTGGTTCTGGGTGTTAGTGCAACTGAACCAGAGGTGACCTGTTTGATGCCTCTGCCAGATTCCTCATTATCAAGGACATGTGGCTATCAAGAATTCACAAATAATCCAAACTATGCTTTGTAAGCGAATTGTATGGGATACATCCCAGGAAATCAGGTACCTTTTCAAGTGCACAAAGTGAGATGGTAATTTTTTCTAATCATTTTTTGAATCAGAATTTTTTCTAATCCCATTTTAATCTTTCAGGTATCCAAGTTTTCAGTTTTTGGCATTGGTATAATTTTACAAGCACTGTTAAACAACAGTAAAAATCATAATATAATAATGACAACAATAATGGTGCTGTGAATCGGTCATGGTTCAGCAACAAAAGAAAACCGTGTGCTTAAGTTGAGCTTCCCACAGAAAAAAAAAAAAATCTAGATAAACAAAATTAAATGATTTTCAGTGAGTTAAATTCAAAAATCAAACCTCAGATTGTTTTTCTTCTGGTGACTTTGAAGCCGTTGATGCACAGGATCTAGCAAAGCATGGAACCACAGTACTTTTTCCATGGGTTTCAATGGGTCGGTATGGTGAGCAGAAGCCAACTATCCGTTCCCTTGTCTGCCACCTTGCAGACAGAACAGAGGTTCCTGCAAACATTAGTATTCATTAAAAAATTGCAATAGAAATGAACTAGATAAAAGAACATTTAAATCCTCCTTCCCTCCTGCATTCATTCTAGCATAAACATTTGGCAACCAGACATGCATCTGAGTGACTCACATCAACAGTTGCTCAGATGCTGATTCAAAAAAAAAAAAAAAACTGCTAACATATTGTTCCAAAGACCAATATTTCAAAGTTTCACCAGGATTTTATGAGCTAACTTGTAATTTATAAAAGCATTAAGATATTTTTTAAATAATAATGAAATGATAAAATCCAAACTCAAGGTATACAAAACTACATCTAGGATCCAAAGGCAAAAACACCTAGTTGACAAAAAGAACTGAAATAGACAGCACCCTGAATACACATGAAAATGAGGGATCAAGATCAAAGAAAATAATCTCAAAAGCAAGGATTGCCAGTTCTTCCACTAAAATCCTTCCAAATGCAACAAACCATGGATACAGCAGCTCTTTATTTAGATGCTTCAACCATCCCTTGCATTAAATTGCCATCTATGGAAGAGATCAAACACCAAAGCCGGTGTAACTCAAGATCTCCATAGTCAAAACACAAACACTGCATCTTATAGCTAAAATAATGATAAGTGAGAAGGAGATCACTCAACAGTTTAGGATAAAATTTCATCAATTGTTGAATCTGCCAACAAATGATCAGTAAGCCAATCAATTAGATAGTCACTGAGATTACATTCCTAATCAAGCTGTGTGAACTTGGTGACTTGGTTAGTTTGAGTTTGTTTGACAACAAACTCAAACTAACCAAGACGCCAGAGGTAAAAACATCAAAAGCTGAAAAATATCAAAATCCTCCCCTGAGTAGACAGACTATTATCATTCCAAATCCTAGAGGTTTTTAAGAATCTTTTTCACCCCCTTTGAGGTTATGATGTAACATCATTCACCTTCCTATATGGAATAGGCCACTTTCAAAATTGATTCAAATGCTGTGATCATGAAATTGGGAGCATTGAACTTGCCTCTTTTTTTCAAAAAGGACAAAAGACATTGACTAATAAGTGATAACCCATTAGCGTCTACCTGAACAGTATAATTTTCTTCTTAATTGGAAAGCTGGACCTATTTCCTAATTTGGGTACTAATTACAGTACCAATAGGTTGACTACTATTCACAATGGTACAAGTTCTTGATAGTGGAAGGCCAACCTAACTCCAAAGTTACATAATGCTTACATCACAGCCACCTTCTAACACTCTTACCCTACTTTCACACTGTAGGTTACCTTCACATGTCAAAGTCCATTTTACTAATGAGCAATGGATGTTACATTTCCAACAGTCTTGATGTAACAGAAAGAATGTACTGGCATAGGGAAGTCGGTCTCAAGAGCCACAAATATTGCTGGCCTGCAACAATCTTCTGACCAAAGTGTAAGCTTGTTTAGATTAACCCAACCCAGAAATATTTCAGAGGTTATTTAAAATAATAGAAAATTGGTCAACAAGTGGATTTTGCTGTTTATCCAGTTGCATTGCTAACTTTTAGTTTCAGACTTGGATCACATAGTAACTTATTTTCCAAGATCATCCCCAAGATAGTTTTGATATGCATATTGTAGTGAGTTTCTATCTCCAAGATTGGCATGAGTCTGTTTGATCATTTTTATTGGAATGATTTTTTTTTTTTTTGATAGGCAAACAAGAATATATAAAAGATGTAAAAACACCTCAAGTACACGGGGTATACAAGGATGTAAAAACAACAAACAAAACTACCTCAAACATGCACACAAAACACTCTTCCACTAACAAACGCTCAACCAATCAATATGAGTTCATCCACTGTTGATTCCAGAGTCTTTTTTAGTGTTAAATCACTCAAAATATGATGCAGCACACAATCATCAGTAGTTTCTATTTTTAGCTTCCTACATCATTAGTTTCTATTTCCATTAGTTTCTTTTTTAGTTTCCTACATCATTAGTTTCTATTTTAGATTAGTTTCTATTTCCTACACCATTAGTTTCTATTTTAGGTTAGTTTCTATTTTCTACATTATTAGTTTCTATTGTAAGTTCATCATTAGCTTCCTATTTCTTTCCTAGTTTTCCTAGTTTCCAATTACCTTGGTTTCCTATTTCTAGTTTCCTATTTCAGTTATTTCCTTTATTTTTGCATTACAAACATTATTTAAAGGCTCGTTGTAATTATTACAGAGGAGTTCAATATATTTTTTCAGAATTATTCTCTAATTTTGAGATCCTATTGTGATCTTTGTGTTGGTTCTTGAGCGTTTTTCTGTTTCGTTTTGAAACAAACCTTCCGCTGCATCAAAATATGCAGTGGCAATCACTACTAGATCCTAGGTGCACTTTTCACTCCATATTGTTTCCCACTAAACAAAGGATTTCATTTTCATCTGCTTCTAATTTTATAACATAGCTTGTTTGGGGGTCCTGTATTGGTACAAAAAGGGGGGAAAAAAAGAAGGGGGGGGGAGGGGAGGGGGGGGGGGGGGGGGGGGGGGGGGGGGGAAGGGCAAAAAAGGGAGGCCGGCCCTAATAGCACCAATTGCTCAACAAAACCCTCAATTAAGAAACCCTAAAATATAAAGGTTTTTCATGTGCCATACAGATCATAGACAGATTCCTCTCATATCCAGCTATGCATACAATGTCAACCAAAACATTACCTGAGTATGCTACAAAATGATTAAATTGCAGATATTGTAATATCAGATATGGGCAATACCAATCAAGCTCTTAGAAGTATCACACCATGTCCATGTCTAACAATAACAAGAATGAATAGCCAAATTACACAGTAGTGAAAATGTAATATAATTTTACCAGTTCCAATCCTTTGCACAGAACCACAGTTTATGGATAGTAAGGTTCCCTCAAAATAAATTTCAGCTGGAAAGCCTTTTTCCCAATTATTTGAAGTTGGCTTAAAGTTCACCAAATATAAATTCTTAAAAAAAAATAAAAATAAATAAATAAATAAAAATAAAAATAAAAATAGAGAAAAAAAGTTCACATTAAAATTGCCAATAAGAGCGGGTTTAACCATTCAGGCCAAGATCTTGATAATGCATGAGGGTTTGAAAGAACCTTCTTCTCCAAAAACACAGACATTTCAAGGTTGGATAAGAAGCTCTGGTGGTCATTGACTGGTTCAAGAGAAGGATATGACTACTGACTGGGAAAATCAGGGACCTTCTGTTTCTTCTCATGTGGAGGTTCAGTGGGTAAGGAAGGAAGGCAACCAAGAACCAGAATTCCTGGCTAAAGCATGAACCAACACTTCAAGGTCCTAATTGGATTGAATCTTGGAAGTCAAAAGCATTTTTTGAAGTCTGATAAGAACTTATACTGTGTCTGGATAATTTTACTGAAACTAGTTTCTGTTTCCAAAAGAGTTTAATGCTACAGCAAGGACAATGTTCCTTACCCTCTTAAAAATATCTATTTCATAGTTTCTTCTGACTGGAGTATTTCATTTGAAATGCTTTATCCCTCAAAAAAGTAAACTTTGAAGTAAGGTAGAACATAAGCAGATCTCATCTTTCTTAATATGCTTAGATGGGCAAAGCCCTTCAAAAGAGCCAAAACTTATGCCCAATAACAAAATTCTACAAAGTTTTTAAGAACTTCCTAATCATGGGCCTTTTCAATACTTTCAAAGGGCACTAATTGTTCACAGTACCAAATAATTCTAAACTTAATAAACCTACTCAGAAATATGATTTAGATTTTAAGAAAAGTTGCCTTCAAGCCAAAGATTCCTGGCCGATGTGTGTCTCAAAATCTGCCTCTTTTTCTCTGCAGAACATGTTGTCAAATCAATATATGAGATCCACCCCATTGAACTCAGAAGTCCAGGAATTCCACAAAATTATTTGGGGATTCTCTCAAATTTGGTCAATATCTGTAGCTTGGCCTCCAATTTTCTGATCATATTTTCCAATTTTCTTCATTTCCAAATTTCCCTGATTCTATAATTCCTGAATCCCAAATTCCTCCATCAATAAAAAATACATTTTTCACAGGTGACAAATCATTGACTGCATCAGTAATCATGTGCCAGAGTTGCATAAATTTTTTGAAACATCATTTTCCTAATTGACTAAAAGAGGATGTGTATGAATAGATGGTAGGTCATCTCTCAAAGCTATGAAAGATGAAACAATGGAATAGTGGGTCCCCACCCTTCAATATGAACCACATGACCACTTCAATGAGAATATATTGCATCCTGGTCATCATAAGACAAAATGTCCAATAAACCAAAAATACAATAACAAATAATATGTAGTCTCAAGAGAGCACAACAAACTATTTTCCCATGCATACTAACAAGAGTTAGCTGAGAAATACTTAATTAGTATAGTGAATTTATATAAGAAATTAACTAACCGTCAACTCCACGTACATCCTGCAGGCGAAAAAAATAAAAAATAAAAAATAAAAAATCAATCTTCTGCCATGGGCTTAGGTCAAATAGAAGTGAATAAGAACTGATCCATTGACCTTAATAATACAGTTGGCATTAACAGCAGATTGTCTCAGATTTCTTGACTTAATTAATACCTGCAGCTGCATCACCACATAAAATGTCTTCATTTTCAAATACAGACATGTCATATTGAGAATCAATGCTCTTGGAAAATGTTGTATCATGACTTACAACAAGTTTTAAGCATCATAAAACTAAGAACTTCTTACTTAAACAACTATGTAGCATTATGAAAACCATGAGCTGAAAGGAAACAAGACAAGAATTTGTCTATTTGGTTCTGTTCTTTGAGAACAGAAGATGGTTCAAAAACTGTTTGGATATGCCTTTCAGGAATACTAAAAACTCATTCTATGTTCTTGTTTTTGGAAACTTATTCTTGAAAACTATATTCATACAGAGGATCCAAACAGGCTGTATCCATCATAATCTTTGCATAAAGTTAGGTTGTTATATTACCAATACGACTGTCTCAAGATGATTGAATGAATATGCATATCCCTTTCTGGCATTTGGTAGCGTCTTAAGGGTGGATACGCACCCCATAGCAGAAATCAACCCAACCCTACACCCTCTATACAGGATGAAACTTTCCGGAGTGGTTTGGAACTTCCATAGCGAGGCCCAACATGGTAAGTGAAGATATAGTAGAGTGGAGGGAATCTAATGAAAGGAGGTTCATGGTGACATCATTTTTCAAGGGGGTTAGCTGGACAGAGAGAGGAATAAGTTTTTCAATGTCCCTGGCCCGATTTTTATGTGAAAGCAACCCAAAGAGGATCTGAACCATGATTAATTGATAGTCACAGGAATTCTTCTTCCTAACTGGTCCTTCATATGCAAAACAAACATGCATCCATCAACCACCTCCTCCAGCATTACCCAGCAGCCCAAGTCCAAAAGTCCATGCTTTGATGCTCCTAAGAGGAGTATGGGTCTTCTAGGAGAAGATGCCAGGGATTTATTAAAGTGGCTAGCACAGTTCCTCACGTGAAGCAGAGAAAGGAAGGAGGATAGCCCCTCTTGGGTCTGTATTGGAAGGAGTAATATAGAAGAAACTTCGAAGAATGAAATAGAAAGAAAGGTTTTAAGCTCCCTTCTTTTGTGGGTTAAACCTGCTGGACTCACCAATTAGAACACTAATTGGCTTGATTTTTTTTCCTGGTTGACAGGTTATTCTAAAACCCAACCCAACCTGAACTCACTTGGATGTCCAACTGCCACATGTCTTGACTTATATTATCCCATCTAGTCGAGGGATATGTGAACCGAATAAGTTATAAAAATAATTATTAAATTCAGGACATTAATTGTAATTGTGTTCCAAAAAAACAGAACTGGACATCATATACCTATCTTATTCCAAGTGATACCATTTACAATATATATTTTTGACTAACAGCTCCTTAAGAAAGTTTACTAAAATCCCAACTCAGTATCAATTCTTTCCCACTGATGTTCAAGCAGTAATTGGATTAACATCTCTGTTTACCCGAGATTGGCCAATTCTGATCTGAAATATCATGTGCAGAGCCTATTCAGAGCCTGTTTACCATTTTTCAGTCCATTGCTCTTTCACGACTGCTATTTGGAACTCAAAGTCTTTATCTCATTTGAAATGGTCTGATTTGGTGTCAATGGGGCTCAGTCGTTTATTACTAAATGGTTGATGATGCATAAGGATTTCTAAAACAAGAAGAGTTTGAGTTAAATCTCTTAAAATCCAAACCAGACCCTTGCTTAAAATAGCACCACTTCTATTTTTTTTTTTTTCTTTTTTTGATAGGTAATAAAAGGGCTTGCATTAGAAATGCTTAAAAACGGTGAAAACAACACAAACAAAATATACAAACAATGTCCAAAAAAGCTAAGCAGTAAGGAGACAAAAAAAGGTCTCTCCCATACTTGACAAACAATCAATCTATAAAATCAATCATAGACAAAGTGTGATTCTTTATATACACCCTAACCCAATTCACAGAAGTACACATGAAAAAAGATTTGATTGCTTGGTCAGATCACTCGATGTCATTGAAGGCTCTTCCATTCCTTTCCTTCCATAAAGTCCACATCAAACATAAGGGAGCAACCCTCCACGCTTTCTCCCTTTTTTTACCCACAATAGAACCGTGCCAAACTAACAGAATCCTCATAATTGAGGAATGTATAACTCACTACACATCGAAAAGGGAGTAGATCAAGTTCCACAACAATCTAACCTTGCCACAAAACAAGAGTAGGTGGTCAATGGTTTTCTCCTTTTCTTTGCACAAGTAGCACCTATTTGGGATATTCCATCCCCTCCTTTTCAGCTGGTCGAAAGTCAAAATTCTGCTCCAAGAAGCTTCCCAAGCAAAAAAACTCACCCTCACTAAAGCCCAAGACCTCCAAATAATACTCCATAGAAAAGGATCTTTAGAAGCCCTCATGTAGAAGCAATAAAGGGATCTAACTGAAAATTTGCCATCTTTACTTTCTCTCTAGCTCAGAATGTCCTCCATTTCTTTTCTCACAATTAATGGTTGTAGTTTTTGAAACAAAGACTCCACTTCTCCCATCTCCCAAATCATTAAGACGTCTTAAAAAGCTAAGGCTCCAACTATTCAGATCCCCACCCTCCCCCCATGCTTCTAACACCCAACCATCTTTGTTTACTGCCAATAGAAATATGTTAGAGAAAGCTTCTTTCAAGATTTGGTCCTTGTAGTACAAGTCTTTCCAAAACTTAACCCTTCTCCCATTCCCTACTATAAAATGGGATCTACATCTTATGCCTTCTCACTCATTTCTAATTGCTTTCCACACCCCCACACTATAGCCTTCTCTCACTCCTCTCAAACACCACCCTTTCCTCTACTCCAAACTTCCCAATGATGATTTGTCTCCAAAGGGGCTCCCTCTCTTCAACAAATCTCCAACTCCACTTCCCAAGCAAGGGTTTGTTTAGGGCTACAAGACTACAAATTCCTAGACCTCCCTCCTTCTTATCCACACAATTCCAATTCACCAAATAATGCTTTTTCTCTACGGCACCACCGCCCCATAAAAAATCCCTTTGGATCTTTTCAAGTCTTGAACACACCTTTATAGGGATAACAAAAAAAGACATGAAATAAATCGGAAGACTTGATAAGGTGTTTTTGATCAAGGTAAGCCTCCCACCCTTAGAGAGGTATTGTTTCTTCCACAGTGTTAATCCTTATTCCAAAGAAAGGGGGTGCTGAGAACTTGGGGGATTTCCGGCCCATTAGCCTTCTAAGGGGTTTGTACAAGTTGTTAGCTAAGGTGCTGGCTAATAGGCTGAAGAAGGTTTTACAAAAGGTGATTTCCGAGGATCAAAACGCGTTTGTAGGGTAGACAGATTTTGGATGCCTCGCTTATAGCTAATGAGGTGGTTGACTTTTGGCAAAAACGAAAAGAGAAATGGCTGATTTGTAAATTGGACATTGAAAAAGCCTATGACAGCATAAATTGGAGGTTTCTAATGAAGGTTTTGCATAAGATGGGCTTTGGGTATCAGTGGATGAAGTGGATTTGGCGATGCATCTCAACTGCCAAGTTCTCTGTTCTGGTCAATGGGGTGCCTGTAGGCTTCTTTTCAAGCACCAAGGGGTTGCGTCAAGGAGACCCTCTTTCTCCTTACTTTTTTGTGTTGGGAATGGAAGTGCTAAATGCACTTTTAAGAAGGGTCGCGGATGGGGGGTTCATTTCAGGCTGTAAGCTTCAGGGGGGAGGAATGATGGAGTTAAATGTGTCCCACTTACTCTTTGCTGATGATACAATCATATTCTATGAAGCAAGGAAAGAGAATCTAACTTTCTTGAGTTGGACTTTGGCTTGGTTTGAGGCTGCTTCCGGTTTAAGGATCAATCTGGCCAAAAGCGAATTAATTCCAGTTGGAGAGGTGGAAAAGATTGAGGAAATGGCAGTGGAGCTAGGGTGTAGGGTGGGGTCTTTGCCCACTGTTTATTTGGGGCTGCCTTTAGGAGCCTATCACAAGACTCCTTCTATGTGGGATGGGGTGGAAGAGAGAATGAGGAGAAGACTAGCCTTGTGGAAAAGACAATATATTTCCAAAGGCGGGACAATCACCCTTATTAAGAGCATGCTGGCCAACATGCCAATTTACCAATTGTCCCTTTTTTGAATGCCCAAGATTGTTGCAAAAAGACTAGAAAAATTACAAAGAGACTTCCTTTGGGGAGGGGGAAGCTTGGAAAGGAAAGTCCACTTAATCAATTGGGAGGTGGCGTGTGCTCAAAAGGAGAAGGGTGGTCTAGGCTTAAGGAAGATTATCCTTCTGAAAAAGGTCTTGCTGGGAAAATGGGTTTGGAGATTAGCCATTGAAAAGGATAATCTTTGGAAGAAGGTGTTGTTGGTGAAGTATGGCTAAGAGGGGTTTGGGTGGAGGACTAATGAGGTTCGTGGGACGTATGGAGTGGGGGTTTGGAAGGAGATTCTGAAGGAGGCTTGCTGGTGTTAGGATAATTTCCAGTTTAAAGTGGGTAAAGGGACTAAAATTAAGTTCTAAATTGATCATTAGTGCAGCAATGCAACGTTGTCCCAAATCTTCCCCCAGTTATTTACCTTGGAGGTCCATAGGAATGCAACGATTAATGAAGTGTGGGACTCTAGCTTTGGTCAAGAAGGTTGGAACCTCAAATTTTCTAAAGATTTTAATGATTGGGAGTTGGATTTGATAGGGGAGTTGCTGATTTTGTTAAGGGATTGCAAGATATCTTCAGAGAAGGATTCAGTTTTTTGGAAAGGTGGGGGAAGTGGCATTTTTGGGGTTAAGGACGCTTATATTTTGCTGGTCGCTCCCAATGACTCTCTCTTTCCTGAAGAAGAACATTTGGGCGGATAAGACTCCAACCAAAGCTGCTTTTTTTGCTTGGGAGGCCACTTGGGGGAAGATTCTCACCCTAGATAGGCTTAAAAAACGGGGATGGCAGCTCTCTAATCGTTGTTTTTTGTGTGGTTGTGAAGAATAAACTGTAAATCATATTCTTTTACACTGTATAGTGGTCAGGGTCCTTTGGGAGATCATACTCGCCTTGTTTGGGGTTCCGTGGGTGTTCCTAAAGATAGTTAAAGAGGTGTTGTTCAGTTGGAAGGGCCCTTTTGTGGGGAAAAAAAGGAAAAAGATTTGGAATTCCATCCTGTTATGTATTTTTTGAATGGTTTGGAAGGAGAGGAATGGGTTAGCTTTTAGGGGAGGTCTTTAGCTATTCAAAAGCTTAAAAATTCTTTTGTTTGTAATCTATGGAGTTGGGCTCGGGTGTACATTGGTGAGGAGTCCTTGTCTCTCTTAGGCTTTTTGGAGTGGCTAGCGTCCACTTAAGGGCTGGTGAGATTGTTTGTTTTTTGTGTCTTTTGGTTTAGGCTACTGTGTATACTCCATGTATGCCTTATGGATTTTTGTCGCTTCTCAATCTATTGCTTGCTTACTTATCAAAAAAAAAATCTCTCTTCTACTGCATCCCATACCCTGGGAAATTTAAAAGGGGCACTCAAAGGAAGACCTAAATAAGAAGTGGGTACCTTCCTTACTCTACATCCCAACACCAAAACAACATCCTCCAAAGTCTCTACCCCCCACAAGAATAACTTCACTTTTATCCATATTCACTTTTAAACCAAAAGGCGCCTCAAACCACATAAACAACCAACTCAAATATCTCAATTGATCACTATAGGCCTCGCAAAATATTAGTGTGCACAACAATCTATTTTGCATAGATTTGTTCCATTCCCTAAAAATTGGAAACAGGAAAAGAAAAGTCAACTTCATTAAGTATCCAAGACTAAGGATTCATTGAATTCACCTTCAGCGTTTAGTCATAGAAAATATAACGGTAATTTTGGTTTGTAGTGGAACAACAATGCCAACTCTCAAAAGAAGAACCCCTCCACTCAAGTATCCATAACATTCAGGCCTAGACATGCTTACACCGTTACAACACAATTTCCTCCCCACAACCAACAATGCAATATGCTTAACCAATCAAGAGCAACATTAATCATCACGAGAATCATTTCTCTCTCTCATTTCAAATCCACAAGTAGACCACTTCCCCACTATTTTCAAAACCCCTGACCCCAAATCCCACTCATGAAATCTAATCTATGGGAATTTTTCTTTCCCCAAAGAACAGCAATTTTCCCCCAAGAATAACGTTTTATTTCAAGTACTAACGAGAAGCACAACAACGAACATATCCTCTGAACCAAAATCCTACACTCCCTATCATCTTTTGCTAAAGTAGCCCGCCTTTAGCATCCCCTAAATACAACCAACAAGAGCATTACTGAGAAGAATGTGAATCCTAGGTGGGTTTGTTGGGTAATAAATGAATTACACCAAGCATCTAAAATAAAAAATAAAAGCAATGGAAACAAGAAGATTAATACAAAACAATGAAATAAAACTGAGAAAAACCCGTACCCTGTTTGTGGTACCCGGATTGAAGGCAGTCCTCTCAGAGACTATAGACGAGAACCCAGAAAGACCCGCATCAGATACACACATTGAAGGCTTATGCTCCACAAGGGAACAAACCCCATTTGGGGATTTTATAATACCAGACCATCTACGCTTCAAGGATGAAACTGCATGCTTCTTCATATGGTGCATCTTCAAGAAACTAACCCCGCTCCTACTGATCCAAAACTGAAACTGGATAGCCGTTAATTTCTTCAACTCTTTCAGGGCAATGAAACTGAGAATTTTGTACAAAACCCAGTTGGCTAAATGGAAAGAAAATCAAAGGCCGAGATACAGTTTCCTCGATTTCACAAACCCCAAACCCCAATTGCCTTCGTCGCCTTCGCCATAGTATTGTTGCAGGCACGTGATATGCACGTGATGGGGCGGTTTTAGAGAGGGTGAGAAAAGAAAAACCCTAGCACGTGACCGACCTCATCTTCCAAAACCCTTACACGGAGGCAAAAAGACCAAATTGCCCCTTACCTTTATTCACCCACACAAAACCCTAACTTTTTTTAAGGTACGAAGCAAGTAAGAAAAGAAAAAGTTTTTCCTTACCATAAATTCAACCAATCCATAAAATCTAACAAAGACAACATGTAATATTCTATATACACCTTAACCCAATTTACAAAAGTATACATAAAAACAAATCTAATATCTTGATAGGATTATTTAACATCATCAAAAGTTCTTCTATTTCTTTCCTCTCAAATAATCCACAACAAGCACAAAGAAGTTGTCTTCCATACTTAATTCCATTTTTTACCCATGAAAAAACCATATCAACCCAATAGATCCCCTCTAACAAAGAAGTGCAAAATTCACTTAACTTCCAAAAATGGAATAAATCAAGTTTCACAACATTTTTGCCTTGGAGAAAAACAAAGAAAGTGATTTATAGTTTCCTCATCTCTTTCGCACAAATAACACATATTCAAGATATTCCAACCCCTCCTTTTGTACTAGTCAAGAGTAAAAAGTCTGCCCCAAATGCTTCCTAGGCAAAAATATTAGTCTTCACTAGTGTTAAAGACGAATAAGATTGGTAAATTATTATATGTTATTCATTTTATTTCAAAGAATATATATATACATGTACAAAGAATATGAATCTTTGAAGTTTTCTAATTACCTAAAATCATGACCAAGAATATAACTAATTTACAATCAATAGATCATTTACAAAAAGAAACAAATTAGTAATTGAAAGATAATATGTTATCTTCCTTTATTATACCCCCACGAGATGGAGCTCCAGGTGGAGAGTCCAATCTTAAACATGAGAGAAACAAAGCGGGTGCATGGAAGTGGTTTGGTAAGAGCATCCTCTAGTTGATCTTCAGATGATACATGAGCAACACGAAGAGCACCATTCTAAATTTGATCACAAATGAAGTGAAAATCAATGACCACATGTTTCATGCATGAATGAAAAATTGAATTGGAGCAAAGATGAGTAGCACCAACATTGTCGCAATAAATCACAAGTGTTTGTGGAAGTTGAATGTCAAGTTCAATAAAAAAAGAGCACACCTAATTGGGTTTGGCAACTGTAGTAGCAACCGATTTGTATTCAACTTTTGTAGATGAATGGGCAACAGTACACTGCTTCTTGGAACTTCATGAGATGGGATTGTGACCAAGATAAACAATATAAGCACTTGTTGAAGTGAAGTTATCCTTATTACTGGCCTAATTGGCATCAGAGAAAATATGGAGCAACAAAGGAGAGTCATGATGGAATAGAAAGTCATGGTGAGAAGTGCCACATAAATAACACAGTAGGTGCTTCACAGTAGCCCAATGGTTGGTGGTGGGACGATGCATAAACTACGAGAGTTTATTCACCGCAACGGATATATCTGGGCGTGTGAGTGATAAGTACTGTAGATTCCCAACAACAACTCAATGGTCTATGGGATTAGTGAGAACAAAGCTAGAGTAAAGCGTAAGTGTTGGGTTGATGGGAAAAGGTGTAGCAACCAATTTAGCATTAGTCATTTTGGTACGAGCAAGCAAATCCTAAATGTATCGATGTTGTGAGAAAAGAAGCTCATGTTTGTGCAGAACAACTTGCAAACCAAGAAAGTAGTTAAGGGGTCCAAGGTCCTTAAAAGCAAATTGTTGGGCTAGTAGGACCACAAAACTTTGTACCACGTCAACATTGCTTCCTGTGATAGTAATGTCATCAACATAATCGAGAAGATAAATAGTATGACTACTTGTGTTGAGAGTAAATAATGAGGTATCGACATAAGAATTTTTAAAGTCGGAGACAATAAGAAATTGGCGAAGCTCATGATACCAAGCATGTGGAGTTTGCTTGAGCCCATATATGGCCTTGTGAAGTTTACACATGTAAAAAGGATAGTTAGAGTCAACAAAACTTGGTGGTTCCGCCATATACACATCCTCGAAAAGATGGCCTTGCAAGAAAGCAGTGTTAACATCAAGTTGATGAAGAGACCACTCACAACTAACTGTGATACTAAGAATAAGGTGCGCGATGGTGGGTTTAACCACCAAACTAAATGTATCATGATAATATACTCTTGGTTGTTGGTTAAAGCCTTTCACAACTAGACGAGCTTTAAACTTATCAATAGAACCATCAAATTGGCGTTTAGTCTGAAAAATCCATTTGTAACCAACAAGGCTTTATGTGAGGGTAGGTGGAACTAACTCCCATGTCCCATTTCAAACAAGAGCATCATATTCCTCAAATATAGACCAACACCATTTTGGATATTTTAAGGCTTGGGTCAAAGTGGTTGGTTCAAGGTCATCTAAGGTGGTGAGGCGAGTTATGAGATTGAGTTTTTGAATGGGCTTGTAAATATTATTTTGGGACATGGTAGTCATCGTGTGGGTATTAGGGAGACAAGCTAAGGGAGCAAAGGTCCAAGAGAGAGGAGTAGAAAGGATAGTAAGAGAAAAGTCGAGGAAGGAAGTATGATAGACCAGACCTATAAGGATAAATGCAAGTAGGTTAGGCTAAGATATGGGTTGGAGGGTGTAGGTGAGGTAAATGGTGAGGGTGTTAATAAGATGGTAGGTGGGTCTTGTGACAGTGCATCACACGAAGGTGTATAAAGTGGCATAACTATCAATGGTGATGAAACCGGTGGTGGTGGAAGAGGAAGAAGAAAGATAGTAAGGATATGAGAGACCTAAAGTGGAAATAATGTCAAGTTGAAGATGAGGTAAATGACTTTGAAAATATGCGAAGGAAAATTGTGGACTTGCATTTTTCCCGTGCGCCATCACTCGATCGGCGAGACTCGCTTTTATTTTGGAGAAAAATTTAGTATTGGAAAAAGTCGGAGTCGCCACTTATTTTATTTTTATTTTAAAGGGAAAATAAAACAAGAAAGAAAACCTTAAAAAAATGACTCCATAGATTTTTTAGAAAAACATGTCTTTGAAAAACCCAGAGTCTTGGTTCGGGGATCAAGTTACCTATTGGGAAGGTGTCTCTATAAGGTAACACTCCTCTAAGCCCTACAAAGGTCTCTACTGACTAAGTTGAGGGAATTGAGGCAATTAATTAGTTAATTGAGGATACCTAGGTAGACAAGGTGATTTAAAAAAAAAAAAAAAATAGCATGTCAAACAAAAAAACTAATCACAATCAAGGAGAGTTAGGATGCGTACCTGGACCGCTTCTTAAGCGCTATCATAAAGCATCAATGGTTAGTTTAAATATTATATCACCTAGCATGCACTTTATCATAAGTACTCAAACAATGAGACAAATATCAAGGCACCCAAGTGCTACCAAACATAGGCATAATTCACAATGATAAGCATATTCACAGAATTTAGAAGGTGGGTGGTAAATGGCGTACTTGGATTGCATAGATAACTTGCAACGTGTTTCCGCAAGACATAAAGGGTTAGATAATAAATAATAAAATAAGGAAATCCTAGTATGCTTATTATTCAATTAGCATAGCAAAAATGATCAAAGTATACGAAATCATCAATTATCACATACATCTTGTATATATATTCCTAAAAAGATAGATAGATATGATTACAACAAGTAGCAAAGGTGGTAGCGAAGATGAGTTTTGAAAAAATGATTTTATGTAGGGGTTTCACCAATTCCCCAATTGATATACACAAATCTAGCATGTAATTATTTCATTTGTTTGAGACCACAAACTTGGATTCATGTCTTATTCAAAACCAAAATTTTCATTGACAACTGAGAAATATGTGAACTGATCAGGACATGGTTGCATATTATTTAAGAAAATGAGACTTTGATTCTAAGGATTCTAAATGAATTTTTAAAATAGATTCTCAAATGGATATTTTGAGAAAAAAATTAGATTTTTAAAGGGATCTTTTGAGAAAAAATATTTTATTTTAAAATAAAAGAAATTAATTTGAAAAAACAACAGAACATAAGAAACAAAATACCAAGCAAAACAAAAGAAATTGAAATCACAAAATAAATTTTTTTTTAGTAATCAACAAAAATGATAAAGGTGAGGGTAAAGGTCAATCTTCATGATTTTCCAATGGCCTCTAAAAAGTAAATTTTGCGAAAGACTCTCAAAGCAATAAACTATTCAAACTTAGATCAAATAAGCTAATGAGACATCTACCGAGAATTAATGACTAATTTTCAAGAAACACATCAATTAAGGGTAACAATAGAAATGAATTTTCAGTCTTATAATTAATTTTATTAATGAACTAATATTATAGAAAATACCCAAACTAAATAGGTGAATGAATTTAACACTAATTAAGGCAAATCTAAAATTAAATCCTCAACACATATGATAATTGATTACTACTCAAAAAGAGCATATTTTAGATACTAATTCTCATGAGTTTCACTTCTTTTGAGTAGTAATTATGCCTAAAACACTCAATTAACATGTTGTTGCTCTTGCAAGAGTTACTAACAAGTTTTATGAAGTTTTGGAGTCATTTCGAGGTATGTTTTTGATAAATTGGTGACAAAAGAAATGAATCAAATTGAAGAAAACAAATAAAGTTGATGATGATCCAAATGCATAATGAAAGAAGCAATGCAATCAATTTGGATCAGGATTTGGAGGTAGTTGAAATGGAATCAAGAGAAAGAAATGAGAGAAATTGCAAAGAAGAGTTGAAAAAACATGTTTTTCGATTTCGCATGACCATACGAAATTTTCACATAGTCATGTGAAATGAAACAGAATAGGCTTGGCTGCAGCACACAAGGGAAACGTGAAAAGTGATTTCGCATAACCATGCAAAATTTTCGCACAGTCATGCGAAACGCTCCAGGAAGACGAAAATGAAGCTAATGGACTTTCCACTTCGCACCATCATGCGAAATTGCTGGGGGCTCATGTGAAAATGTATTTTCTCGAGATTCCTTGATGAAGAAGCCTCTAGAAGACCTCTTAGATGATGTCAAGTGTCCACTTGACCTTGGCCTATAAATAGAAACGTGATTGACTAATTTAGAGACTTTTTGGATTTTTCCTAATTGTAGAACTTTTCAGATTTCTTATCTCTATATAATTCTCTACTTTCCTTCATTTTCTCTTATTTTCTCGGTAGCCAAACATGTCTTGTGAGATCAAATCTCCAAGCATGAGTGGCTAAATCTCGTTTTTCTTGGAGGAGGGAAGATCTAGAGGTAAGATCTATGGTAAATTAGAGAATTGAACTTGAATTGTAAAGGTAATTTGATCCAATTGATTGATTAATTAATTGAAATTTGGGGATTTTTCTCTTCAAATTGTCTTGGATGATTACTATAATGCAAGCTAGGTAGATTCATCAAATTCTTAATGCTAGTGTAGACCCTCTATTTTGTCCTCCTAGCACATGTCCTTTACAGCAATTCCCTGGTGGCCCATTACTACTCGCGTGACCTATCTTTTTTAAGCCACCTCGAGGACTTGGGTTGAGGGGTTCATTTAACCCCATTGTGACTCTTGGCAGCGCTAATTTAGACTTAGGCTCACTTAGGCACCCTAGGCCCACTTAGGCACTCTAGGCCCATTTAGGCATCCTAGGCTCATTTAGCCATCCTAGGCCCACTTAGGCACCATCCTAGGCCCACTTAAGCATAATTTTATTTCTTTTCTTTTTTTATTTTTATTTTTATTGGGCATGAGGAAACGGGCTGCTATTGACTTTCGAGAGAATACCCAGACCTTTGAAAGAAGGAAAATTACCAAAGCTGGTTTTGGTAAATGAAAATAAGAAGATGAAGTGTGTACAGGGACGAAAAGAGAGTTGTGTTCAGAATGAAGTGAAATTCTGAGCTGCATAGAAAAGGCATATTCGACTGGTCCAAGAGGGACGCTTATGGGAAGGGATCAAGATGGCTTGAGGAGGCGATTCCTGACATGTAAAAAGAGCATATTTGGCGGCTCTAAAGAGGATGCTCACGAGAATGAATGAGGACAGTTATGTGGGGAAGATACAGAGGAAGAGAATAGTTTTTTTTTAGGAAAAGGAAATTTTTAGGAAAAGGAAAAAAAAAAAAAAGAGGAGCGAGCTGTTAAGGCTAAGATGGAGAGATTATATTTTCTCATCACCAGATTAAGGAGGAGAACATTTTTTATCATCTGACGGTTGTGACTTCGATCTTTTTTATGATGTCGCACAAAGTTTGGAAGGGGGATCATCGAATGAAAAATGGAGGGGATTAGAGGCGGTCATTTGGAAAGAGATCAGCAGGCGTGTTGAAAAGATCATAGGTTGTTGTTCAAACAAAGGTTAGTCCACGTTTTCAGAACGTGAGAAGTTGTTGTTCGAGACGATATGAAGAGAGAGTTTTGAGAGCATGAGATGGGTTGTTTGAAGGGATCGAAAGAGCGAGCTTTAAGAGCGTGAGAGAGAGCTATCGTTTTGGATCTATGCAAGGAATTTTTCAGAGGAAAGGATGCCATTTTTTTTAAGGGATTTGGAAGGAATTTTTCAAAGTGGAAGGGCGTCATTAAGAAAGAAAGAAGGGAGGAACGGACTACTGCTGCTGCTAATTTTTATTTAGATCAGGGGACTGCTGCTGCTCCCAGAGATCATCACAAGCGAGAGAGATTGCGTGAAAGGATAGGTGCAAGGAGATTTGAGAATAAAGAAGCGGTCATTTGAACTCACCAACGGAACCATTTGGACCTATTGACACTCGTCCACCCACGCATCACTGAAAAACACCTTGGTTCCCGAGCATATTGGAGAAAATATCTACATACTGTTGTTTTGGTAAGCTAGGTGAGTCATTTTTTATATATATATGACAGAATGTGTTTCATGTAACAGTGCAAGTTTGGATATTTTTTTAAGTGGAAATATTATTATAAAGGTAAGTGGTTTGACTTTTACAAGTTTCGGCATGTATTGATTTTGAATATGGTAGCATGCGTTTAAAAAGACTAGAATTGTTATTTATGTTTATGTAACAGTGCAAGTTTGGATATTTTTATTTAGTGGAATTATTATTAGAATAGATAAGTGGATTGACTTTTATTATAGTGCCAACATATATTTGTTTTGTTTTAATATGACAACATGAGAATTGTGTTTAGGGTTAGTTTTTGATTTATTATATTAAATTCAGAAAACATAATTTTTTTTTTTATGTAGTTTTACTTTAAGAAAAAAAAAATAGTTTGATCTTTATTTAATTTAGTTTTGACTCATTTAATTATTAGTTGTTTATTTATTTATTTGCTACTAATCTAATGCTTTGTAACTTATTTATTTATTTATTTATTTATGAGATTGAACCTATGGGTTAAAATTTCAGTTTAAAATAAAAAAGAAAAAAATAAAAAAAAAACATCTATTGAAGGTGGTTTGAATTGGCTTTAGGTTTAGTTAAAATTATAGTTTGTTGAAATGATTGATTTTTATGTGTTAAGTATTATATTTTAAACTTGCCTTAATTAGTGATAAAAATGTTTGTTAAGCTCAAATTTATTTTACTAACTTAAGTTTATTAAAAAAAAAATATTTAATTCCTTGAGTTCGTATTTCGTTTCATTCATATTTATTTGTCTATATCATCAACTTATCCATTTGACTATGAGTTTAATTTTATAGGTTAGAAATTTAGTCTCGGTAGTTTTTTAATTTAATTTGTGGTTGAGGTAAAATTTTAGTTTGTTAAAATAATTGATCATGTGTATTAAGAATTTAAGTTTAGATTGACTTTAATTAGTGTTTAATTCATTTTAAGCTTAGATTTCATTTTTATAACGTAAGTTTATTTAGATAATTGACTCCATTAATTTATTTTTTTTAATTATATTATTTATTTATGTGTTGTCTATTTATCCATATGTCAATAAAATTAATTCTATAGGTTAGAGATCTTGCTTTAAAATATATTATGGTTAGTGTTTTTGTTTAACTTCAGGTTTGGGTGCTCTTGCAAAATTTTTGTTCGTTAAAATAATTAATATTAGGTGTTAAATATTTGATTTTAGACTTGCCTTTATTAGTGTTAATATATATATATATATTTAGGCCTAGATTTCATTTTAATAATGTAAGTTTATTTCGAAGTTAGATTCCCTGAATTAATATTTTGTTTTAATTTCCTTTCGTTTAAATTGATTCATTTTAATTATTTTAGGAATTTGTATGACTTTAGGTCATTCATAAAATCAATTCTATATTTGAAAATTCATGCCTTTAGTTTACTCTGAATTAGTTTCACACATCTATTCGATTTAAGTATTTTATATAATATTAGTTCATTAATAAAGCTAATTCCATGTTTGAAAATTATTGTTTGCTTTGATTTAATTTGGTTCATTTTAATCAATCTAGATGCGTTTGTGTGTTTAATTGATCTCATGCTAATTCTTGATTGTTATTCTTAATGGATGTGTTTCTTGAATATTTGTCATTAATTCTTGGCGGGTATCTCATTAGCTTATTTGATCTAAGTTTGAATAGTTTATTGCTTTGGTAGTCTCTGGTAAAATTTACTTTTCGGAGGCCATCGGAAAATAGTGAAGAATGGTCTCTATTCTCACCACTTCAATTTTCTCGGTTGTTAAAAATTCTACTTTGTGATTTTGTTTCTCTTTTGTTTTGCTTGGTATTTTGATTCATACGTTTTATTGGTTCTAAATTAGTTTCTTTTATTTTTAAAACATAACACTATTCTCAAAAGATCCCTTTAAAAATCCATTTCAAAAATTCATTTAGAGTTCTTAGAATCAAAATCTCATTCCCTTTAGAAATCCATTTCAAAAATTCATTTAGAGTTCTTAGAATCAAAATCTCATTTTCTCAAATAATGTGCAACCATGTTTTGATCAGTTCGCATCTTTCTTAAATTTCAAATAAAATTACAGTTTTAAGTAAGACATGAATCCAAGCTTGTGGTTCCAAACAAATGAGATAATTACAGGCTAGATTTGTGTATATTAATCGGGGAATTGGTGAAACCCCTACATAAGGAAAATTGTCAAAACTCATCTTTGTTGTCCCCTTTGCTATTTAAGGAAATCATGTCTATTTATTTTTTAGGAATGATATAGAAGATATAAGCGATAATTGATGGTTTCGTATACTGTGATAATTTTTTTCTATGCTAATTAGATAACAAGCATGCTAGGACTTCTTATTTTATTGTTTGTTATCTAACCTCTCATGTCTTGTGGAAGCACGTTACGAGTTATCTATGCTATCCAGGTAGGTCTCCAGTCACCTACCTTCTAAATTCTGTAAATATGATTGTCATTATGAATTATACCTATGTTTGAGAATGCTTGGGATGTCTTGATATTTGCTACATTGTTTGATCATTCATGATAAAACGCACGCTGAGTGATATATTATCTAAACAAACCATTGATTTTTATGATAACGCTTAAGAAGTGGTCTAGGTACACATCCTAACTTTTCTTTATGGGCGTGATTGGTTTTTCTTGTTTGGCATGCTAGTTTTGAGATCACCTTAGCCTACCTAGGTACCCTCAATTAATCAGTTGATTGCCACATTTCCTTCAACGTAATCAGTAGAGACCTTTGTAGGGCTTAGAGGGGTGCTACCTCCTAGAGGTACCTTCCCAATAAGTAACCTGATCCCTAGCCCTAGACTCGGGTTTTTTCAAAGACATGCTTTTCCAAAAACTATGAAGTCATTTTTTAGGGTTTTATTTCTTGTTTTATTTTCCCTTTAAATTAAAATAAAATAAGTGACGACTCCAACTTTCCAAAAACAAAATCTTCACCAAATAAAAGCGAGTCTCACCAATCGAGTGGGGGCGTACATGAAAAATGCTGGTCCACAGCTATATTTGATGAGATTAAATAGTTGCATTGTGTGAATCATTGGAAGATAATTTAAGATGAATTGAATGTATGATTCAAATTGATCTCTTGGATTAGATTACCTAATTTGAAGAGAAATTAGATCTAGACCTAAAGCTAAATCAAAAATCGGTTTAGATGAAAATTTACGTTTTCAACCTAACTTGATGAAAATTAGATCTCATCACCTATTCGCCATGGAAATTTCTTTCTAGAAAATCCTAACTCCGAGAATCTCACATTTTATTAATTTTCTTCTCTTTTACACTTCAGTTTCTTTTCAATTTGAATACATTGTTATCTTGAGACTTTATTATGCAATTTCAAGTCAATTTCACTTGATCACAATCATTTCTTATCATCTCATTCAAGCCTTAATTACTGAGAATAATCCATCCTTGTGGACGATACCTAAATACCACTATACTACAGTTGTTTGTACTAAAACCACTTTTTGATCGGGTACAAATTGCTATAGAATATTGAATTAGGTTATAAATTTTGTTTTGATCTAATAAACGACAAAATCCGAGCGATCAATAATTATTTTAACAAACCAAAACTTTATAAGAACACCTAAACCTAAAATCAAATTGAAAACTATCCAAAATAAATTTTAAAACTAAATTTCTAACCTATAAAATTGATCTTATTAACAAATGGATAAATAAATAACAATAAATAAACAAATATAACTAAAACAAAATATGAACTCATGGAATCAATTTTCTAAATAAACTTACATTACTAAAATGAAATCTAAGCTTAAAATGAATTAAACACTAATTAAGACAAATCTAAAATCAAATATTTAACACATAAGATTAATTAATTCAACAAACTGAGATTTTATAAGAGCACTTTAAACCTAAAGTTGAATTAAAAAAAAACTAACCAAAACGGTTTTTTGAAACTAAATTAACCTATATGATCAATCTCATTAATAAATAAATAACAAGTGATTAAATAAATAGAAAATAGATAAATAAAACTCAAATGTTCTCAATATGATGCGATAAATCAAAACTAAATTAAATAGATATCAAATTATTTATTTCTCAAAGCTAAAATTATATAAAATTATATTTTTTGAATTTAATATGATAAATCAAAACTAAATTTAAACAAAATTCTAACATTGATGTAGTATATCAAAATTAAATAAGAATGAGATTCATGCTGCCACACTAAAACAAATATATGTTGGAACTAATAAAATAAGTCAAACCACTCAACCCGACATAATGAATTCAAATTGAAAATAAACTAAACTTTAAATTCTCCATATAAAGCCCATATAAAAAATTAACTTACCTAGCCAGTTGTGGTGTTACAAAGCTACTTGGATGGCGTGCGGCTGGTGTGGTGAGGTGTGAGCAAATGTCAACCAATTGTGGCATGGAGTTGGTGCTGAAAGTGCTTCCCACGGAGGTTTTGTAGGTGTGTGGATTGTTTCTTTCTCCAAATGGCAGTCGAGTGAATGATTTGACGAGACAAAACCGGCTAGCTAGGCGTGCTCTAGGTAGCGTGGGTCAGCAACAACTCCTCATGCAAACTAGCAATAGATGGGTTGCTACAAGTGAGCAGTTGCTATGGGCGACATGAGATTTTTGGTAGTAATAGTCACTAATGTTGATGGTTGTCATCATGGATGGCTAGTGGTGGTCATGGAGACAACTATGATGGTGCAGCGAAGGGGTAGAGATGAAAGTGTGGTGCGGCGTTGTTGGTACATCTCATTTCCAAATAGGGATAGTGCCTATTGTGACGCCGGAAATGCAAGACAGAGAGGATTCTCCTCCCTTGCTTAGAGAACGGTGCAGCTCCTCCGAAAATCCTCTTAATGGTGCGGTTGCACCTCTTCACGCTTCAGAATGGTGCTCACTCCTCTAGAGATCCTCCCCTCAGTGGTGCAGTTGCACCTTTTCTTGTCTTTCAAGATAGTGGCTTCTCCAGAAATCCCCTCAATGGTATGGCTGGACCTTTTCACACTCCAAGATGGTGCTCATTCCTCTAGAGATCCTACCCTCAATGGTGCGATTGCCCCTTTTCTCGTCTATCAAATGGTGCGGCTCCTCCGAAAATCCTCTCAATGGTGTGGCTGCATTGGAAATCCTCTCTATGGTGTGGTTGCACCTTCTCACGCTTCCCATTGTGCAACTGCATTTTCCTTTTTCAATGGTGCAGCTATCAAACTTGCACCCCACTACCGACAGAAAAACCCCACATCTTCTTATGCTCCAAAATGTTCATTTTTTCCTTGGTGCGACTGCCGATCTTTCCCCCGTTTGGTGCTGCCCATTTTCTTTTTTTCTGGATGCATGCTTTGTCAAAGCTTTCTCCCTCGTGCGGCTGCAAATCTCTTCCCCCTAATGGTGCCGCTTCTTATTTTTTCAAACCATTTTCTTTTTTTTTTTTCTTTTCTTTTTTTATCTTCTTGAACATCCTCTCACTTTTTGTCCACATACACGCTACATCTTTTCATTTCACTTGCCAAAACCGACTATGAAAATATTTTTTTTCAAAAGGAAAAATGATGTTGTCTTCACCAGATTGATTCCCCACTTTCTTCCCATTTTTCTTCTCTCCGGTTGCTTCCTATTTTGAATAAAGCGCTCCATGTATCTTCCCTGAAAATCAGCCTCATTCAGCCATAAAATATCCTGTCAATCCTCCCCATGTCTGCTCCTCCTAACCGTTGAATGATCCACCTTTCCAGAAAAAATCTTCACATTCCTTATCCATGGCCTCTATGTCGTTCAAAGGTCAGCCCCAGAATTCCACCAAAGCATGCTCAGAATCCTCCAGAATGTCAACCCAACTCCTTCCCAAAATGTGCTCCCAATCCTCCCTTTGACCAACCTTCGTTCATTTCCTAAAAGCATACCGAATCTTTCCCCTAAGATCAGCTTGATTTTTCTATCCAAAATGCTGCTCCATACCTTCCTACAAAATTTCAAAGTTAATAAATTAAATTAGATAATAAAAAAACATGTTTTTCAGAAAATGAGTAAAATTATTGGATTGACAAAAAATGTATATTTTATACAATTATTAGATTAAATAAAAGTATTTGATAAATTTATTAGATTAAATTAAACAAAAGTATTGTACAAAATTATTAGATTAAAATAAATAAAAGTATTTTACAAAATTATTAGATTGAATAAAAGTGTCTTATGAAATGATAAAAAAAAAAATACACAAAGTAATGTACAAAATGGCTAAATAGATAATAATAAAAAAGAAAGTCATGCAAGCCATGCAAAAATGTGAGCCATGAAGCAATGCAACCATGCAAGATGTGCCAAAAAGGTGACCTAAGCAAGACTAAATAAACCTAAGTGGGTCAAGGTGTGCCAAAATGGGCCCAAGTAAGCCTAAGTGGGCCAAGTGCATCTAAATGGGCCTAGTGGGCCTAAGGTGGTGCTTAATGGGCCAAGTGTATCTAAATGGGCCTAAGGTGCCTAAGTGGGCGTAAGGTGATGTCTAATGGGCCAAGTGTATATAAATGGGCCTAAGGTGCCTAAGTGAGCCTAAGTCTAAATTAGGGTTGCCAAGAGTCACAATGGGGTTAGATAAATCCCTCAACCAAAGTCCCCAAGGTGGCTCAGAAAAGATAGACTACACAAGTAGTAATAAGCCACCAGGGAATTACTGTAAAGTACCAAACAAATATCTAATAGGACATGTGCTAGGAAGACAAAATGGAGGGTATATAGAAACACAAACTCATCAAACTTGACATGACGAGAGACATAGATTTTTTAGATGGAAAGATCAAGGCAAATATAAGTGCTTGGAGTGATAGAATACCCTATGAAAACACATGGTTTAGAGTAGAAGGCAAGCTTGTGAGTGGAACTGGGATGAAGCCAGGGGTATAAAAAATAACTAAAGACACGGAACTTGGAGTAGTTAGGAAAAGTGCTAAAGAGTTTCTCAAAAGGAAAAGAGGGATGAGAGTGGGCATGTGGTTCATAAAATAGACAAAGTGGCAAAGGAATGAGACCAAAAGGTAAGGAGAAGAAAGACATGAGAAAGAAGGGAGAAGTTAATTTCAATAATATGACAATTACACCTTTTAGAATAATCATTGTGTCTAAGGGTGTGGGAGGGAGTGGTAAGGTGAAAGATACCTTGGGTGGCGAGAAATTTTGTAAGAGGTTAGTATTTACCTCCATTATCGGAGTTGAGAAAATAAAGCTAATCTTAATTAGGAAAACATCCAAGAGGGAAAGAGAAGATGGGTGAATTAGGTGTTTAAAAGATTTTTTTCAAATTCAAGAAAAATAAGTATAAATATAAAGAAATAGGGTTAAAGAAGACAAACACAAATTTTGTAATGGTTCGGCACCCTTTGCCTATGTCTACTCTCCTAACGCTCCTAATCAAGTAAGGGTTCCACTATCTTGAAGGTTCAACCAAGCTTCCAACATCTTTACACTTGGATTCTGGCTCCAATGAGCTATTACACAATCCATTCAAGTCTCTATTCACTTGAATCTTTTAACACTCACAAAAACACTCAAAATATAGATGGAAACCTCTCAAACTTAGCTTAATAAAGGCTCAAATACAATTGAAATGCTAGGAAGAATGACAAGGGTGAACTTAAAGAGTATGCAAGTGAGGATTTAATGGATCAAGAAGAGAATGAGAGCTTTTAAGTGAAGAACAGGTAGTTAAATAATTGAATGCAAGTGTTCTCTTAGTCACAAGTGAAGTGGAACTCTTAATATATAAGTTTCTAGCCTCTGGAGCCAAAAATTCAAAAAGTAGCCTTGATCGGTCAAACTAGGGGTCGATCAATTGACTAGTTGTGGGGCAATAAATGCATGACAAGTGATCGTTGGGTCTCAATCATATCTTAACCGAACCTCGACTGGACCAAGATCGGGAAAACCTACCCATCGATCGGGAATGTATAGCTATTGGAAAAAAGAGAAGATTTGTTGCATCCCTCGATCTATCTTTAACCATGAAGGCTTAACTGATTGACTGGTATCTTGTCCAGTTGAGTCAGTTCACCATTCCCTTAATTAGTTCACTTATTTTGGCCCAAAAACCTATTTTTTTCTATTCCTTTCACTTCTAATACTTAAGTAAGGTCTTTAGGAGTATTAATAAGTTAAATTTAAAACGATTTGCATAAGTTTTGTATAAGAAAACTCAGGTTTTAACAGAAATTTAATTTTAATGCATAAACCAAAATTTTAAAAATAGATGAAAAGATATGAAAAATCTTAAGTACACCCATGCATTCCACTTACATATGTTTCCTAAGATTAAAAAGTCTTTTATGTGTCTTGATCTTGCATCCATTAGGTTCTTTAATGAATTTCTCGGATATCCTTTTGAATTTCCAAACTAAAACTTTAAATTCTTTTAATTCAAAACAATTAGCAACTTAACCATGGTTATTATCATCAAAACACGATTAGAAGAACCCTTGGGCTAACAGGAGTAAAAAGTGATGATTTTACGATCAAAACATTTTTCCACAAGAGCCTTAAATAAAAAAAAATCCATCAAGAACTTGAGATTTTTGCTTAAGTAGATAAAACCAAATATACTTTGTGAAATGATCAACAAAGATAACATAATATTTAAAATCATTATAAGAGATAACAAGAGAAGTTCACACATCAGGGAAAAGAATTTCAAGTGTTGGGATGAGAGAATAGATGAAGTAGTGAAATATAATTTGTGGCTTTTATTGCAATTGCAAGCATGACATAATGGGCTTAATGACATAGAAGATGACAAATTTAAATTGTAACTAGAAACAATATGCTTCAAAATTGGAAAAACAAGATGGCCTAATTGATGATGTCGCTCGAATGAGGTAGTCTTGACATTGGAGAAAACATGTAAAGGTGATGACTCAGGAGGGGAAACCGACCACTCCTGCACTCCATCCTTAGTTTAATTGCCCCCCATGTGAAGTTCCTTCACATAAATAAATAAAAAGGTAAGAATTCAATTGATACATTATTTGATGTGCAAAATTGAGAGATTGAAATCAAGTTATTTTCATGTTAGGCATGTAAAGAACGTTATTTTAAAAAAAATGTAGTATTGGGAGTATTAAGAGAGGTGGAACGGGTATGGGTGTAGGAAGCCTTGTGCCATCACCAATCATGATGTTGTTGGTGCCAATGTATGGGAAATAAAAGGAAAGATTACTCAATTCGACAGTAACATGGTGTGAAACACCATTATCAAGAATCCATGATGTAGGGTTGGAAATGGTGTTGATAGCAAGATGAGCACAGGGTTGCCATGGTTTTGGGATGATGAGAATGCATGGAGGCTTGAACCGGTATGAAGTGAAAGGAAATACACCTTTTAGCAGTGTGACTTTGGAGGCCACAAATTTGACAAAAACCTTGGTAGGAGCGTAGAAATGGGTATTCCCTTTGTGATGGTACTGAATTTAGCCCAACATTGAAGGTGACGGGGAAGCGATTGTTGGAGGAAGACGATGGACGCCAACCCTTGTTATGACTAAGGGAATAAGATGGGCACCAATTTGTGTTTCAATGAGTCGGATTAGCAGCAATAGGGAGGTGATCCAAGGCTGGTTGCTTAGTATGAAGAAATGCTTCAAAATTTTCGGACCTTTTCTTAGAGCTCATCAAACGTGATTGGGATGTCACGCGCTTGAACAAAAAAGACTAGTTCTTTGTATTTGTCATTGAGACCATCAAAGATTTTATGTGAGATCTTCTTCATCCATTGGGGCACCAAGAAGAGTAAGTTCATTGGCGTGGACTTTGACGGTTTGTAGGAAGATAGTGATGCTTTGCGAACCATTTGTGGGATTCTTAAGGTGGCTCTTAATTTGTCTAATGCAACCACATGATGGTTGGCATAGGTATTAGCAAAGATGGTTCATGTTTCACAAGAAGTTGTGGCATAGGTAATGAATGGAAGTATGATGGGTAAAAATGAGCCAATAAATGCATTTAGGATGATTTCTAGGTTTCGTCATATTTGCTGAGATAGAAATAAAGATATCAAATTCCTCAAATTTTCTATTGTTGTGTTAAATCCACAATTAATTTTATGGATCCTTAGGATTGACGTAACTTTGAGTTAAATTTGGGACTATCTCTAGCAAGTTTCTTAAAGAAAATCACATATGGTTTTGAAGCTTAGGAAGTCAAGAATCCAATGTTACAAATAGTTCGTAATTCGGAGTTGAAACGAGGTAAATATGACCAATTGAAGTAAGGTGATTCATATAGGCAAATGGATCGTGTCAATTGATCTTGACGACGCCATGAGGAATAGGCTCGGTTGGGTATTATGGTGTTGTTAGCAATGAGAGTGGTGGGTGGATGAGGGTTGGTTTCTTCAATATAACCAAGGAGATTATAGCCAATGAATAGGGTTTGGAATTGAAGCCTTCATGATACATAGTTGGTAGTGGTTAGTTTAAGTGGGGCTTAAGCAAAAACATTTATTAAGATGAGTGTTTGGTATGGCTCATAGGTATTGTGAATATTAAGAGTAGAAGTTGCAGAAGTGGTGGCGTCTTAGGTGGCCATGAGGCTATAAGGAGGAGGAGGAGCATTAGATGGCTTTGGCAAAGAGAAAGAGATAAGAAAGAAGAAGAAGTGGTGGTTAGGGTTTTCAAGCCAAGGAGCTTGAATGCTCTGATACCATGTTGAAGACAAATAAGATTGGTAAATTATTGTATGTTATTCCTTTGATTTTGAAATATATATATATAAAGAATATGAGTTTTGAAAGTTTGTAATTACCTAAAATTATAACCTATAATATAACTAATTTACGGTCAATAGGCTATTTACAAAAGAAAACAAATTAATAAGTGAAAGAGAATGTGTTATCTTCCTTTATTAACCAGAGCCTAGGTCATCCATACTACATTAAATGCAAAAAGATCTTTAGGTTCCCTAAAAAAATGAGTAATAAAGAGATGTAACTTTGTCGTTTCACTCGAACTCAGGATGTCCTTTACTTTCTTTCCAACAACCAAAGAATGTAAATTTCAAAACAAATAAAACAATTCTTAACAAAACAATTTTCTATTCTTTCAAGCAAAAAATCAAGTGTTTTATAAGAATATATTTTAATTATTTTCAATTCTTTTAACTTGTTTTATGAGGATTGTTTTAAAAATAATAGGACACATAGAAAATGTTGGGATTTTAGTTGTATCAACTAAAAGTAATCACACTAGAGGGGAGATGAATAAGGTAATGGTCATCATCACTCGGATTTTGTTGTTTGTTGGATCAAAACAAAATTTATAACCTAATTAACTATTCTATAGCAAATTGTACTCGATCAAAAAGTGGTTTTAGTACAAACTACTATAGTATAGTGGTATTTAGGTATCGTCCACAAGGATAGATTATTCTCGGTAATTAAGGCTTGAATGAGATGATAAGAAACGATTGTGATCAAGTGAAATTGACTTGAAATTGCATGATAAAATCTCAAGATAACAATGTATTCAAATTGAAAGGAAAATGAAGTGTAAAAGAGAAGAAAATTAATAAGATGTGAGATTCTCGGAGTTAGGATTTTCTAGAAAGCAATTTCCAAGGTGAATAGGTGTTAAGATCTAATTTTCATCAAGTTAGATTGAAAACCTAAATTTTCATCTAAACCAATTTTTGATTTAGCTTTTGGTCTAGATCTAATTTATGTTCAAATTAGGTAATCTAATCCAAGAGATCAATTTGAATCATATATTCAATTCATCTTAAATTATCTTTCGATGATTCACACAATGTAACTATTCAATCTCATCAAATCTAGCATTAAGAATTTGATGAATCTACCTAGCTTGCATTGTAGTAATCATCCAAGACAATTTGAAGAGAAAAATCCCCAAATTTCAATTAATTAATCAATTGGATCCAATTACCTTTGCAAATCAAGCTCAATTCTCTAATTCACCATAGATCTTGCCTCTAGATCTTCCCTCCTCCGAGAAAAATGAGATTTGGCCACTCATGCTTGGAGATTTGATCTCACAAGACATGTTTGGCTACCGAGAAAATGAAATAAAGTAAAGAATTATATAGAGAGAAGAAGTCTGAAAAGTTTTACAATTAGGAAAAATCCAAAAAAGTTTTTAAATGAGTCAATCACGTTTCTATTTATAGGCCAAGGTCAAAAGGACACTTGACATCATTTAAAAGGTCTTCCGGATGCTTTTTCATCAAGGAATATGGAGAAAAATACATTTTCGCATGAGCCTCAACAATTTCGCATGATGATGCGAAGTAGAAAATCCATCAACTGCATTTTTGTCTTGCTGGAGTGTTTCGCATGACTGTGCGAAAATTTCGCATGGTAATGCGAAATCACTTTTCACATTTCCCTTATGTGCTGCAGCCAAGCTTATACTGTTTTATTTCACATGACTATGCGAAATTGAAAAACATGTTTTTCCGACTCCTCTTTGCAATCTCTCCCATTTCTTCATTTTTAATCCATCTCCACCACCTTCAATTAAGCTCCAAAGCTTGGTCCAAGTGCATTTCCTCTTCCTTTTCATCCACATTATGTACCCTCCTCCATTCCATTTTCCATTTGTCACTCCATGCTTCAAAAATCACCTGAAAATATCTCCAAAACTCAACAAAGAACCATTAGTATCTCTTGCAAGGGTAGCAATGTATTACTTGGGCATATTAGGCATAATTACTACTCAAAAGGTGTGAAACTCATGAAAATTAGTATCTAAAATGTGTGGTTTTAGAGTAGTAATCATTCCCCCCAACCAACACACTGCTAGTCCCTTAGCAATGGTATAACAAAAAGAAAGAGAAAATTACTCAAAAAGAAAATCTTAAACTTGTTTGGAAAATGTGTTTGAAAATCCCATAGCACAAATGGTCAAAAATGAAACACACCTCACCATCCATAGGTGTCATCAAAATCTCAAGCTCATTTACTATCTCTAATAGAAAAGACATCATGCAAATCAAAGTGTCAAAGACATATCCATTTTCAACTCCCCAAAATGATATTTCCAAACAAGTCTTGAGTGAAATTAAACTAGCCCCATAATATATTATTCAAAACTATTCCTCCCCCTAACCATGCCTAATTTATCTTAAGCAACAAAAACCACTCTCTCATAGGTCAAGAACGCACCTATTTTTATTTATATATATATTTATTTATTTATATATATATATATATATATATATATACATTTTTTTTTTCAAATGTCTATTTGTAGGAATGCAATGCTAAAGGTATCTCCAAGTATACGGTCTATGTAGCGGGGATTCATCGATGACTCCCGACCATAAGGCATATGGCACCAAGTTTATAGGATTAATTCAGCCACTAATTCTTCAGACTTCACCCCAGACTCCACAATTTAGGATCCAATACCTTAGTACCTACAATCGAGCTCATACTCCACATATTCACCCATGTAGCGAGCATTGAGGTCGGTGGCTCCCAACCATAATGGCTTAAGGCACCAGGCTTTAAAGACCTTTAAGCCATATACCCCTCGAATCTTGCTCAGGTTTCAAGGAAAGCATAACTCAACCTTTTTATTCATCAACTTTTTTTCTTTTTTTTTTTTAAATTGGGCACATTGGCCTCTTCTTAAGGTGTCTCAACTCAATTTAAAAGTGATTCAACTTGCTAAGACAATTGGGTCCAAGTCTTAGGGTTAGATTAGTCTTTCATCTTATATCAAGGGTCTAGAGTGCACAGTGTGTGTCAAGACTCAATTAGAAAAAAACCCTTGGGAAGATGAAAACTTCAAAATCAAATCAAATTCAATCAACATAACAAGTTTTCTAAGATCAAGCAAATGAGCTGATATTCCAAATCAACTTCTTTTAAGCTAGGTATGCTCATTTATCAATCATAAGTGCTATGTCCTTCTCAAAAACAAAATTACCAATTAAAAAAAATCTAGCTAATACACAAGCAAAAGAAAAGAAAAGAAAAAATCTAACAACCAATTCTAAATCAACAAGAAACCAAAAGTCCTTCCTTTCCTATCCTCCTGATTCGTTCCTAATTGGTGTATCATGAGTTTGGTCCTCAAACGGGAGTAATCAACAAAATTTATAACCTATATCACCATGTACTAGGATAGCCTTAGCTAATATAGCATAGTGGCTCTAGGATCGTTCGATGGGAAGGGTTTTCAACTTACAACTGATACCAATTCAAAGCTGAATTGGTGTTTTTCCATTTCAAGGTTAGCTTAAGAAGAAAACATAAACTTTGGTTGAAAAATGATTTGTTTTAAGCTAACTAAAAAGAAAGTAATGGGAATTACTTATGAAGAAAAGCGTTCCTTGGAGTTTTAGGATCACTGGGGTCAGGCTTCTCATGCAAAAACAGAGCTCCAGTCACTTGAATCTTTTCCTCGCATTAGAGAATTAACATATAGTTACTTCTCTAATCGGTGTTGTACAGATGCTTCCCTTTAATGGATTTCAACACTAATTTTCTCTCACTGATGCAACTTGCAATGGCTCGTGCCTCTCACCTAGCATTCGCCATTCAAGGTGATCATTAACCTTGGACTTCCCTTCTCAAGCTCACAAGAGATAACTAATGGATGTCTCCTTAGAGTCCAAAAGCTTACCAAGTGTTGGCAATTCTAGAAAATCCTACCTTCAAGTCACCTCCCAAAGGCTCGCAAGAGATAAACTAGTGCATCTCCATGGATGGAGATCACTTACCTTACCAAGTTTTGGCCTAGGTGAATTGAAGGCGTTTTAAGTTAACTAAAAACATAGAAATCATTAACGGGTCACACTTTCTCTTCATTAAAAGCTGAAACAACAAAACTTCCAATTCTTGTTTTTGGGGCCTTACCCGGCTACCTTAGCTCCAAGGAATTAAAAGTCTAGCCACTCATTCTCTGAGGAAACATCCTCAGAGCTTGTTTGGCTAGTAAGAAAAATTAAATACAATACAATCAAATTGAGTAGGCAAGGCAGAGCAAAGCTCTGTATTTTACTTCCTTCCAAAACTATACAAAAGATGTCTCTGAGTACAAGCTCCCGAGATATGTCTGTGATGAAAATTACAAAACAATATATATGAGGCTATTTACCCTTTGTTCTTACTTAAAGACTAAGGAATCCTATGATAAGTGGATTACAATGAGAAAATGGGGATTTAGACATCAAATATCTGAAGCAAAAAATCTAAAAATGTCGGTCGCAAATATCTGGAAGCACTCAGGAGAATTTCGCAAGCGTGCAAGATGGATGCGAAATTTCGCAACCTGAAGGACACCATTTCGCAGCCAAAGGCTAATTTCGCAGCCTCCGAAATTGGCCTTCAACTTGGTGTGATCAGCTTCCAATGGCTCTAATTTCTTCATTTTAACTCTGAATCGCGCACCGTTTGAAGTATTGGATTTCTGACTTCCCGAGCTTCGAAACGACATATGGTATACATCAATTGAGATCCAGGAAGTGCTCCAAAAGTGTCCAACAGTTGCTATCCTCTTGAATGCTTCATGTTAGATTTCTCTCTTTGCTTTCCCTCCTTTCATTCATGATTTGCTTATGGCAAAAGACTATAAAGCTTCAAATCTTTAGTTCTTCATGTTAATGAGCTTCCCATTGCTTTGCCATGGATTCCATATAACTCTCCTCAATCTTGGACTGCTTTGGTGATCAAATTACTATCAAAAGCACCAAAACTTACACAATTTGATTAGAAATGATTGCAAAGGTCCTTAATATGTTAATTGAGTTAAAAAGTAATAACTACTACTCAAAAGTGTTTAAAAGAGTTAATTACATGCTATCAAATAGCACTTTTTGAGTAGTAATCACCTTCCCCCAACCAAACTAAACATTGTCCTCAATGTTAACCAAAAAAATGTAAAGCAAGGAAGGGAAAAGTACCTACAAAGCATTGTTTTCCAGCTTCTATAACTGAGACAAAACAATAAAGAAGTATAAGTGTGGTAGGAAAAGAAGAAACAAAAAATATGAGCACTATATAAAATAAAAAAAATACGAAGTCAAGGAAAAAAGTGAGGGCACTCCCTATCCTCAAGCATGAGATGGATGGGAGGGGATGATCTCTGAAGGTGTCAAAATCGTGGTGGGCACTATGGACTCTCTCTCTGTAGAATTTGTCTCTTATGTAGGTGGGATGGATAGAGGAGGAGCATCATGAACACTAGTTGGCTTCTTAGAAGAAGAATTCCATTGCTGGACAGCCATGGTAAGTTCATCAACTCTTTGGACAAGTTGCCCCTGAGTGAGTTGGATGTTTGCTTGATTTTCTTGAATCATATCCAAGAGAGCTAAGAGTTGATTGAATGCTTCAGCTGATATATGGACATAGCCATCAGAAGTTAATGGGCCTATGTTTGGGGTAGAGGAAAGACTAGCCAAAATATGTGCAGCTGTATCCGGATTTGGGGGAGTAGAAGTAGCTCCTGGTGTGGTGGCAGTTGGTGGTCTTGAGGGTGTATCTTCTCTATCACCAAAATCTTCAAGGATCAAATTCGAATGAGGCACATAATGATGTTCATTATCAGTAGTCAATGAGGCACTTGTGAGAGTGGACTCGGTTTTGGTCACACTACCTTGCCATCTGGAAACAGTATAAACTTCCCTACAATGATGCTTTATTTCTTTATCAGGTTCAGTAGGCAAGCCATAGTACTCCAATATGGTGCCCAACATGCGCAGGAAGAATAATGGATATTTCTTGGCTCTTTGCAATTGCTTTAGATGTACCTTATCTTCAAAGTAGAATAGGGTAGCCATGAATAAATCAACAGGTGTCCACCATTGTCCACTAATAATTCTGAATAATGCCTCTAGGATATGTTCTCGCCTTTGCATTGCATGTTGGCAAGGATAGACATTGGAGCGTAGGACATGATCCAAGAACCAAAATTTGGAGTCTATTTCTCTCCTCAGCACTGCATGTGTATTGATGGATTGATTTTGAGAGACAATCTGAACCATCTCAGCAACTTCAATTTAAGTAATAGGTTGAAACTCAGCTGGATTTGGAGGTGTGAAAGGAATATCCAAAGCTCTTGTTAGCATTTCAGAATTCAGCATACCTTGTCTCTCATCAATTTCGAAATAAATCACTGAAGATGGGTAGACTTCTTTGTTGGTCATGGTGTGGTAAAATTCCCGAATTATGCCAAGATAGAAGAATGGTCTAGGCACCATGAATGGCTCCACAAAATATCAACAACAAAGCTCCGTGGAGAATTTAGTAAGAGGGGATGCAACAAAAGCCTTGAAATCATACTAACATTCTTCATGAAATTTTCTACCTGAGTAGTCCTCCCTTGCACCAGTGGCTAATTTCTTCTTCAGTGCTTTCGTGAATTGGAACTGAAGTGGTCGACTCGGTGGGGGTGTGGATTTTGTAACCGGAGTAGGTGTAGGGGCTTCAGCAACAGTGGCTTGAACTATAGCATGTTGCTCTGAAGGAGTAGCAGGGGATGCCGGAAAAATTGAAGGAGTTCGAGCTTTGACGCTTCGTGTTCTCTTCACCGGTAATTTTCCAAGAGCAACCATCTTTGATTTTTCCTTTATCCATTGAAGATCTTGTGACATTCCTCTGGTTTGGATGTCCAAAAATGGGAGGTTCAGAAAGGGCAAATCCCGGAGGTGATTCGGGATCAGTGTCTTCGCCATTTCCGTCATTCATCGCCATGAATTTTTTCTCAATGTCTGATGATTTTCATTTTTGATTCCCCATCTGTAACAAAGAAGAACAAAAAATTACAATAAACAATTTGATGAATTAACTGGGAAATGGAATAATGGATATCAATTTGACCGAAGTTTGCAAAAAATTGCGACAATCACCCAAGATGATTCAAACTATTCAACTCAAATTCATTTTGCAATTTTAGAGAGAGATGAGTGAGATTCAAATACCTGAAATGCTTGAAATGTCGGGAGTGCTCAATCCAAAAATCAAGAACTGAAAGTAATCAGATTCCCGATGTTTGATCGTGGTTTAGGGCAAGGAAGAAATGTGTGAGAGAGAGTGGGTGAAATGGAAAAAAAAAACCGATGGTGTTCTTCCTCAGTTTTGCATGACTAACGAAGACAAAGAGTTTTCGCATGAGGCTCACTTTCAGTTAACGGTGCGAAATAAAACAGGGCTTATATTGGGGACAATTTTGTTCTTTTTTTTTTTTTAAAGAAAATTTTGGCACAGACATGCGAAATTTTCGCATAAGTGTGCGAAGTGGTCCAGATGGGTCATTTTGTTGTAGTGCTTAAGCTGGATTTCGCATAGTCATGTGAAATGGTCTAGAGGGTTAAAAAATTTTGCACTACCCTTATCAGTTTCGCACAGTCATGCGAGAATTTTGCATGATCATGCAAACTGGGACAAAGACTCGTTTTGCACATTTCTGAAGTTATGAAAACTCCCCTGTTTTGGCATGAAGACTCCCCTATTTTGGCATGAGAACTCCCCTATTTTGGCATGAAGACGCAAATTCGTGATGGGCCATTAAAACTGCTTTTTCCTTTGCTTCATGCATTCCATCCATTCGAAAAATCCTTCAAAACACAAATCAAAGAATTGAGATGGATTTATTTAATGGAAACTAAAAGAAAAAAAATCAAAATTCAAAGGAAAATAGAGAAATGAGAAACCATTAGCCTAGCTAGCCATTGACATGACTAAGCCCCTTATTCTTTGCATCAATACTCAATTTGGATATGGCTTGCAAACAATGAATGGACCAACTCCTTGGTACTTAAGCTTTCCCGAAAAAATATGTGGCTTGAAATAGCCTTCTTTGAGCTTGTTCTTTTGAATAAGTTGGTCATGTCATTCCTTGAGCTTCTTTTTCATGGTCTTTGAATTATTGTGCATACCATGCTTCATGGTTTTCACTTTCTTCAAGCCGAAAGACCATTTCATTAACTTCAAAGGTTGAATTTCTTCATTGATGCTCCAAACTTCAATTCGTTCATTGGAAATTGCTTCACCAAGTTTTGAAAAATTGTCTTCAACTTTTTCTTTCACTAGTTTTTCCATAGGCAATTCAATCAAATAAGCCTCCTTAAGTTCCTCTTCCTCTTTGGTACCATGTTTCTTACATGAATAAAAAATGTTTAGCTCAATTGTCATGTTACCAAAAGTGAGTTGCATCACCCCACTTCGACAATTAATCAATGCATTTGTTGTGGCAAGGAAAGGCCGGCCAAGTATAATAGGAACATGGTTGAGTCCACTTGCTATTGGTTCTGTATCAAGGATAATAAAATCAACCGGATAGTAAAACTTATCCAGTTGAACCAATTCATCTTCAATCATTTCTCTTGGAATTTTAATTGACCTATCAGCCAAAGATAATGTGATTGAAGTAGGCTTGAGTTTCCTTAGACCCAATTGCTTGTACACTGAATAAGGCAGAAGATTTACACTTGCACCCAAGTTAAGAAGAGCTTTCTCTACATCTGTATCTCCAATATTCACAGAAATGGTAGAACACCCTAGATCTTTATATTTGATTGGAGTCTTGCATTGTATGATTGCACTAACTTGTTCAGTCAAGAAAGCTTTCTTGTTGATGTTTAGCCCCCTCTTCATTGTACATAAATCTTTAAGGAACTTGGCATATGGAGGAACTTGCTTGATCATGTCTAGGAGTGGTATGTTAACTTTGACTTGCTTGAGAACTTCCAAAATCTTAGTTGCATTATTTACCACCTTCCTTGATTGAAGAGCTTTTGGAAAAGGTGGAGATAAGAGCTTATCTTTCTTCTTAACCTCTTCATTGACAATCTCATCTTGCTTTGGTCTATCATCTTCATTCACCACTTTCCCTTTTTCTTGTTCTTTCACATTTTCTTCTTGTTTCCCTCTTTTATTCTCTTTTGGTTTTGCATAGGTTGATCAACTTGTTTGCCACCTCTTAAGGTAATAATTGCCTTCACTTCATCTACTTTAGCAGAATTTTCATTTTTTTTCTCCGATTTCATGAACTCCCCTTGGATTTTGTTGGGGTTGTGAAGGGAATTTTCTTTTTTCTTGCACCGTATGCATACTTGTGAGTTTGGAAATAGCAAGCTGCATATTATCAAATTTTTGTGTGAGATTGGTTTGCAAGCTATCAAATTTCTGATTGAAAGATGTCTCCACATGATCCATCCTTTGATTTAATTGAGTATTGATACTCTTTTGATCTCCAATGAAGTCACCCATCACTTTACTCAAATTCACTATAGTTTGTTCTACCGGTGCAGCTTGAGGTTGAGAAGTTTGCATGTTAGAAGAAAATTGTCCTTGTCCACTCTTCCAAGATAGATTTGGATGATTCCTCCACCCCGGATTAAAAGTATTTGAAAATGGAGAACTGTTGGAATGTTTAACAAATCCAACAACATTAGCTTGATCCATAAATATTTCTCTAACAGCTAGTATGGTAGGGCATTCACTCACTAGATGTTCACTGGATTGACATATGGAGCATTGAGCAATTTGCATTGGAACATCATTAACCACTTTGATTTCATGAGCTCTTCTTGCTTCAAGTTCTTCCAATCTCCTTGATAGAGTTACCATTTTTACTTGCACATCTACATCCTCATTCAAAGTGTACATTCCTCCTTTAGAATTGTTTTGGGGCTTGACTTTGTTGGAGTCTTTTCCATGAGGTTCATCCCATGATCTAGATATTTCAGCCACATAGTTTAGAAAATCCAAAGCTTCATCAGGACTTTTGCTCATAAAATCTCCTCCACACATGGTTTCTAACAATTGTTTCATAGCCGGTGACATACCTTCATAAAAGTAGCTTACCAACATCCAAGTGTCAAAACCATGATGAGGACAAGCATTGATAGCCTCCATATATCTCTCCCAACAAGCATAAAATTTTTCATTCTCCATGACCACAAAATTGGAAATTTGCCTCTTCAGTCCACTAGTACGATGAACTGGAAAAAATTTCTTCAAAAATTTAGCTTGTAATTCAAGCCATGAGCAGATACTTCGCGGTCTCAAAGAATTCAACCACACTTTTGCCTTGTCCTTGAGAGTGAAAGGAAACAATTTAAGTCTCATAATATCAATTGATGCAGCCCCTTTTTGAAAAGTATGACATACTTCTTCAAAATCCTTTATGTGAGTGTAAGGATTCTCATTCTCCATTCCATGGAATTGAAGAAAAAATGGCACCAAATAAGGACGGATGATCATTTGCTCACTAGGAGGAATAATGCATGATGATGCACTCATTCTCGGTGAATGCATATGGTCCTTCATAGATCGATACAAATGGAAATTTTCTTCATTTGGACCATGTTGACTTAGTTGATCTTCACCTTGAGGTTCCATTGTATTTGTACACATTCCAATATTCAGCACTTGAGTAGATGAATTAGTTCTTTCCAACCTTCCCTTAGAATTTCATTCCCAATGGAGCATACAAGGGTTCACCTACACAACAAACAAAGAAAAACCAAAACACAATAAAAAACAAAAGAGAAAAATAAAAAGAAAAATGAAATCTGGAAGAAAAATAAGATGAACGTGGAGAATCAGTAAAGAAAACTTCACCAATCTTGTGATGTGGATCACAAAGGTTAATCCTCACCAAAGAAAATGCCTCAATCACCTTAGCACCATCCCCGGCAACGACGCCATTTTTTGATCACTCGGATTTTATCGTTTGTTGGATCAAAACAAAATTTATAACCTAATTCACTATTCTATAGCAATTTGTACCCGATCAAAAAGTGGTTTTAGTACAAACTACTATAGTATAGTGGTATTTAGGTATCGTCCACAAGGATGGATTATTCTCGATAATTAAGGCTTGAATGAGATGATAAGAAACGATTGTGATCAAGTGAAATTGACTTGAAATTGCATGATAAAATCTCAAGATAATAGTGTATTCAAATTGAAAGGAAAATGAAGTGTACAAGAGAAGAAAATTAATAAGATGTGAGATTCTCGGAGTTAGGATTTTCTAGAAAGCAATTTCCATGGTGAATAGATGTTAAGATCTAATTTTCATCAAGTTAGATTGAAAACCTAAATTTTCATCTAAACCGATTTTTGATTTAGCTTTAGGTCTAGATCTAATTTATGTTCAAATTAGGTAATATAATCCAAGAGATCAATTTGAATCATATATTCAATTCATCTTAAATTATCTTCCGATGATTCACACAATGCAACTATTCAATCTCATCAAATCTAGCATTAAGAATTTGATGAATCTACCTAGCTTGCATTGTAGTAATCATCCAAGACAATTTGAAGAGAAAAATCCCCAAATTTCAATTAATCAATCAATTGGATCAAATTACCTTTGCAAATCAAGCTCAATTCTCTAATTCACCATAGATCTTGCCTTTAGATCTTCCCTCCTCCGAGAAAAATGAGATTTAGCCACTCATGCTTGGAGATTTGATTTCACAAGACATGTTTGGCTACTGAGAAAATGAAAGAAAGTAGAGAATTATATAGAGAGAAGAAGTCTGAAAAGTTCTACAATTAGGAAAAATCCAAAAAAGTTTTTAAATGAGTCAATCACGTTTCTATTTATAGGCCAAGGTCAAAAGGACACTTGACATCATTTAAGAGGTCTTCCAGATGCTTCTTCATCAAGGAATCTGGAGAAAAATACATTTTCGCATGAGCCTCAACAATTTCGCTGATGATGTGAAGTAGAAAATCCATCAACTGCATTTTCGTCTTGCTGGAATGTTTCACATGACTGTGCAAAAATTTCGCATGGTAATGCGAAATCACTTTTCACATTTCCCTTATGTGCTGCAGCCAAGCTTATACTGTTTTATTTCGCATGACTATGCGAAATTGAAAAAATGCTTTTCCGACTCCTCTTTGCAATCTCTCCCATTTTTTCATTTTTAATCCATCTCCACCACCTTCAATTAAGCTCCAAAGTTTGGTCCAAGTGCATTTCCTCTTCCTCTTCATCCACATTATGTACCCTCCTCCATTCCATTTTCCATTTGTCACTCCATGCTTCAAAAGTCACCTTAAAATATCTCCAAAACTCAACAAAGAATCATTAGTATCTCTTGCAAGGGTAGCAATGTATTACTTGGGCATATTAGGCATAATTACTACTCAAAATGTGTGAAACTCATGAAAATTAGTATCTAAAATGTGTGGTTTTTGAGTAGTAATCAGGCCACCTTTTGCAAATTTAAACTATATAAATGCAGGTGACAATTATATGTAATTAAATAAAAAATATAATAGAAAACTAATTGCATATAAAATAAGGAAAGTAAAGAAGAGAGATGCAAACTCTAGATTTCGATAACGGTTCAACATAATTTGACCTACATTCAATCTCTTTTAGCTCATAACCAAATGATGATTTCACTAAACCAAGGCTTCTAACATAAGACTTTAAGCATTATAATTGGATTAGTTGGCTTTAATGGGTACATACAATTTCTTCAAAAGATGTCCAATTCTTTAACTCCCCAAATGATGCTCGACATTTGACAAATACTAAGTGATAACTCACTCTTAGATTTTTCCCTCAACCGACACTTAAGCTCACCTCATAAATGTTACAAAAGATAACCCAAAATTAATCTCACAAAATCCTAATATAAGTTTAAGCTTAAATAGATATAAGATAAACTATGACGGAGGTGCACTAAATGGATATGCAATTTGAAAGCAAAGTGCACTAAAAACACTTCCCTAAGGCTAAAATATATTCAAGAAATATTTTAGAATGTCAAACTTACAAAAAAATGAAGTTTAGAGTCAAAACTAGCAGTTAGACATAGTTTAAGGTCGACCGGTCAACCAATCGATCAAACTGACCACTAGTCGTTAAACATGAATTATACTGATAAATGACTGTTGGGGTTCAAGACCTCATTTGGTTCTTAATTAGGTAGACATATACTACTAGAAGTGAGAGTGACAAAAATGTACTTGGATTGGTCGAGCCTAACCAACTCAATCGATTCCTCACATCCTCAATTGGGTTGCACTATAAAGTGTTTAACAACCCAGTTTGAAGTGTGGAACCTCAAACAACTTATGTTTAACTTCTTAAAATCTTTTAAGATAAGTTTAGAAAGAATTTGACTCAAGATTTTAATCAAAACATGAAATGATTCAATTATAAAAAAAATTTAAAACAATTTAACACTTCGATGAATTTTGGTGCTTAAGTAAAATGAAATGCAATATGAACCTAGTGCACCAAGAATCTTACAAAGATATCATATAGAAAAGTTTTGATTTATCTTCTCTTTAGGACATTCTTTTTATTCCTTTGACTTATCTTTAGAATTATCTCTTTAGAAATTTTATTTCCTAAAACGCACTTAAGATAAAACATTAATTATAAACCTTGTTTTATTATCATCAAAATTGATACTAACCATATTTTGGTTTCATATAGAGAATAATTAAAAATAAAACACTACATGTAATTTTTTTTATTCATGTTGAGAAACAAAGAAAAAAATTGAAAAGATTTTAAATTTTTAACTAGACTTTTGTTTTAAATAACATAGTAGTGTTTTTTAAAACTGTCATAAAATATTAATCTGTTTGGTAACCGTTTTCAATAACAGTTTTCTTTTCAAAACAAAAAACTAAGAAAACGCATTTGACAACACATTTAGCAACTAAAAACTATTTTCTGCTTTCTATTCTCAATAACAAAAAACGTGGTGTTTTCAGAAAACATCTTTTAGTTATTTTATATTATTTCCACTTGTTTTCTAAGGATTATTTTAAAAAATAATTATACAAACATGTAGAATGATTAAAAATAAAATAATAAACAAAAAATATTTTTTAAACATATTTCAAAATCTTAAAAATAGATTAACAACATTTTAAGTTTCCAAACAAACTTTTGTTTTATAAAACATTAAAAAATAGTTTTCAAAAATTATTCTTAAAAGTTATTTTTTATAACTATTTTCAAAACAGTTACTAAACAGACCTATTTGTCAATTTTTCAATTTCTTTGTTGGTTTTTAATGCAATCTCTCACTTCTTTTTTATTTTATTTTATTTCATTTTTTTGGAAAATTAAACAACCATACTCGGACGACCAAAAAAGGACCACAAATAAAAAAGAATAAAACAAAACCCATAAATTTGGTTTCCATTAAAAGTGGATTACAAAAAAAAAAACAATATATATAATAATCATTGGACCAATAGAAAAACATGTTTTAGCTTTGATTATCTTACCGGGTATCCTATTCATCAAATTGTAACAACTGATGAATAATTTTAATAGAATATCCTAAGCACATTATCATCATACTCTAAACCAATCGAATATTTTAAGAGCAAATACCTAACATTTGTTGTAATTTTCCTTTTGATGTTTTTATAATTTGATTTGTCTTTTTTCTAGCACATGTTCCTTAATGCATATTTCAATTAAAGCAAATTTTTCGTAAAGTTCAAATAAGCTTGTACATACTTCAAATAACATTTTTCCTAAAAAACAAATAATTCGATGTTATATTCATAGAGTTTTCGAGAATGGACTAACATTCTCTAAAAGTATTATCAATATCAAATCAATATTTTCAAATACTTATAACATATTTATCCGTCAATATCAAAATATTTTTCCCAAAAATTAAATGAAGGATTTTGATAATTAATTTTTCTTCAAAAATCTATGAAAGTTCCATTTAAATCAATTAGACACACCTTAAAAAGTAATTTTTATCTCTCAATTCAAATTAGTTCTAAAACCCCCCGTTATTAAATATTTTAACCTTAAAATATCGTATTTCAATGAAGTTGAGATTAGATGTTCGAGGCTTGGCTTTGCATTAAGAAAATGTTGGGTAAATTTGTCATTAAATAGTTTTTAAAATATATATATATATATATATATACATTCAAAATAGGATAAATTTTAGATGTTTTACTTAGAATATAAGAGTGTTTGACAGTGATTTTATGAAACATTTTAATACTTACAATAAAATTTTTCAAATGTTATAAATGTTACAAACACTTCCTAAAAATCAATACCAAACACACTATATTTGATACCAATTTTAGAAAATGTTTTTAGACTTTCTAACACTTAAATGATAAAAAATTTCAAGTTTTAAAAATCTTAAAAATACTTTAAAAAATTACTATAAAATAAAACTCTTATTTTCTTATAAATTGTTTTAAGAACTAAGAAAACACAAAAAATGATCATTTTATAATATAAATTTTACTTATTTTTCATATCATCTTACTCTCAAATATGGAGAATAAGGTTGTTTCTTAGAATTAGGTTACCAAATGAAATTTTGCTTCTAAAAAGTCCTGTCTTAAAACTAATTTTTTAGAACAATTTTAAAAATACTGCCAAAATATACCTTTATATTTTAAAGTATCTTTCCTACTAAATAAGCTTCTCAAAAGGATATTTTATAAATAATAAAAAATTATAACATTTTTATTATTTATAAAATATATTTATTTTAATGTAATTAGAAAAAGTTTTAATATATATATATATATATTTTAAATTTAAAAAAAAAAGTTAAACCAAACTGGATGGGGTGGATTGGCATGAGAAATTTGCATAGTACCTGGTCCCGCCCTGCCTCATCTCATTTCATTTAATTTTTTTAACAGAATGAAAATGAAAATTATTTTAAATAAATAAGATATGATTGTGATAAGAGAATTTGTCCGAGCCCATTCCATTGCCATCCTTATAAATCCTAATCAAATCAATCTCGGGCCACCTTTGACATGAGTTAGGCATATTGATAAGTGGGTACAACCCGACCCCCCGATTGGGACGGAGGGTGTACTATTAAGGGGCTCACTGTTATTTTAATTGATATCCTTTAAAAATGGACAAAAAAACTTATTTTTTTAAAATTTGAAATATTTTTAGAAGGTTTATGTATGGGATCCAGAATTTGAAATCAGGAGTTGAAAAAGCGAGTCCACCGCTTGTCACAAAGTTTCGGGTTTCTCTCAGGTTCGTACGGTTCTCTAAATCTTCCCCTAGATTTGATTTCCTTTCAGATTCGCAGTGTTCTATCCTCTGTTTGGTTCCCGAGAAAATGCAGGAAAATTAAGCCATTTCAAAATTCTGACTCTCTCGTTTCGGCTGAACCAGCAAATTCAGCTGAAGAAACTTCACTTAACTAGGCCGAATCGTTGCTTTGTGTTTAGTTTACCGGCCTTCAATTTATTTATTTTTCATTCTTTTCTTTCTTGGGTTTTCTCAGGAAACAAGCAATGGGAGATTTGGAATTTTGAGTTTTTCTCCGCAGCCAAAGAAGAAAAGGTCAGTGCTGAGTGTCAAAGTTACGTTTTTTTAACGTGCGGTGTATTTTTCCCTGTTTGGTTGCCGAGAAAATGTAGGAGAATGGAATAATACAAAATTAGGAATCTTATGATTCAGCTAAAAAGGGAAAAAAATGTTCAGCTGAATCGAAGTTTACTTAGCTAAGCCAACTCGTTTGTTTTATGTTCTGTTCACTGGGTCCTTTCTTTTTCTATTCTTCCTGGGTTTCTCGGGGAACAAACGATGGAAAATTTTGAATTTGGAGGTTCTCTCGGCAGCAAAACAGGAAAAAGATAAGTGCTGAGTTTCGAAATAACATTTTTTTTAAGGTTCAGTCCGTTTCACCCTGTCTGGGTGCCAAGAAAATGTAGGAAATCAGTAGAATGCAAATTGGGAATCTTAAATTTCAGCTAAAACAAGAATTTTCAAACGGGAAATCATCACTTAGCTAGCTCTGGACTTTTAAATCTCTTGGTTTTCTTTGGCGACCCAGGTAATGAAAATCTTGATTTTTCAAGTTTTTCTTAGAAACCAAACAAGAGAAGATCAGCGCTGAGTTTCAGGATTGCACTGTTTCAGGTTCTGAAGCTGAAATTTCGTTGAGAAATATGTCCCTTCTGAGTAGGTTCTTTTACAGAAGACCCCCTGATGGCTTGCTTGAATTTGTTGATAGAGTGTATGGTAAGAGCCGTATTCTCTAATTTGAATCACTCAACTTTCATTTTATGGGGTGTTTGTCTAATTTTTGGGTGTTGGGTTGAGGTGTTAGTATGGTTTTTAATTTTAAACTGATGAAAATCTGTCAATGCCTTAGTTAATATCTAGTTATTGGGTTCATGTCTTTGTTGCAGTTTTTGATTCATGCTTTTCGACTGAAGTTTTGCCCAATGGGATGTACCAAATATACTTGCATGAAATTATAAACGAGTTACATGAGCAATACCCCGATTCATCCTTTCTTGCCTTCAATTTTCGGGAAGGTGAGAAAAGGAGTCAGTTTGCAGAGATTCTGTGCGAGTATGATGTCACTGTCTTGGACTATCCACGACAATATGAGGGCTGTCCCCTCCTTCCATTGTCTTTGATTCAGCATTTTCTTAGAGTTTGTGGCAGTTGGCTTTCACTTGGGAGTCAGCAGAATATTATTCTGCTCCATTGTGAGAGAGGGGGTTGGCCGCTCTTGGCATTACTTTTAGCTAGCTTCTTGATTTTTAGAAAATTGCACAGTGGTGAACGTAAGACGCTAGAAATCGTCCATCGAGAGGCTCCAAAGGGTTTTTTGCAGCTCTTGTCTCCATTAAACCCATTTCCATCTCAGCTTCGTTATCTCCAGTATGTGGCGAGAAGGAATATATCTCCAGAATGGCCACCTCCTGAGCGAGCTCTTTCTTTGGATTGTGTGTTTCTTCGTGCTATTCCAAGTTTTGATTCACAGAATGGATGCAGGCCAATTATTCGTATTTTTGGTAGAAATCTCCATAGCAAAGGTGGGCTCTCAACCCAAATGCTATTCTCCATGTCCAAGAAGAGGAAAACTATTCGACATTACTGCCAGGTATAGGTTTATGGAATGATCAATCATCTTATGTTAGCTTCTATTCTATAGTATTGGCACGTGGCTGTATGAATGTTCTTGTATTGCAGGCAGATTGTGATGTGATTAAAATAGATATTCAGTGTATGGTGCAAGGAGATGTTGTGCTAGAGTGTGTCCATTTAGATGTGGATTCAGAAAGGGAGGTTATGATGTTTCGTGTAATGTTCAATACTGCTTTTATTCGATCCAACATTTTGATGCTAAACTGTGAAAACTTGGACATACTCTGGGACTCAAAGGAGCGGTATCCAAAGGGCTTTCGAGCAGAGGTGATTATTTTTGAAAACTTAGGTTTAGTTTTTCTTAGGGATTTTCCTTATAATTCATCCATCCATCTGTTTGATTGTAAATTTCATTTTCAAGTTCAGGTTCTGTTTGGCGATGTCGAGAGCATCTCTCCTTCAAGAGCACCGACTGAAATTTTAAATGGCGAGGAGCAAGGTGGATTGCCTATTGAAGCCTTTTCTAGGGTTCAAGAACTCTTCAGTGGTGTTGAATGGGTTGACAACAGTGACGATGCTACTTTATGGCTATTGAAACAACTGTCTGTTCTAAATGATGCGAAAGAACTTTCAAGATTTCCAAATAAAGTCAGTTCACGCACATCACCTGCTGACTCAGAAGAAGAAAATAATGCATCTAGTATTGCTGATAGTTTGGATTTTATGGATTCTGAAAAGGTTAATAGCCTGACTAACACAACTGAACCTGCAGATAATTTCCTTGATGATCCCTCATTTCAGGATTCCGCTTCTGATGAAGCAACTGATATTATTCCTAGTCCTCCAGCTGCTTCAAATCAAGCGTCCATTGAAACAGCTATGTCATCTGTTCACCAGCAATCATCAGGTCCTATTGAAGGATCTCCGCCTACCTTACCACCTCCTCCACCTCCTCTACCTCCCTTTGCTATCTCTGGTACAATTGCCCCTCAAGCTGCATCCTTACCATCATCAGCACCACCACCACTGCCCCCACCCTTACCTGGAAGTGCTTTGTCAATGTCCCAATCATATGCTTCCAACAGAAACCTTCTGCCTCCATCCACCTCTACACCACCTCCACCTCCACCTCCACCTATTAGTTCTAATAAAGCGCCGTCACCCCCTCCTCCACCACCTCCTCCACCTCTCCCCAATGTATCTAATGGAAATCCTTTAATGCCTCCCACTCCTGCTAGTAGAGGTCCTCCACCTCCCCCACCACCTCCCCCTCCTCTCCCTGGTGTCTCCAATAGTGATACTTCCATGCTTGCTGGTAGAGGCCCTTCACCTCCTCCTCCTCCTCCACCTCCACCTCCCACCTCCATTTCTTCTAAAGGGCCCCCTCCACCCCCTCCACCTCCAGATTTTTCCTCTTCATCTAGTAATAAGCCAACACTGCCACCTCCACCTCCTCCACCACCTGCTCCACCTCTGCCTATGTTTTCCTCATCGAGTTCAACATCTAGATCTAGTTCAAGTCATGGGGTGCCACCTCCACATCCTCCACCTCCTCCACCTTCTTTGGGTTGTAATCCTAGCAATGCCACTCAACCACCTCTACCCCCACCTCCACCGCCGCTCCCTCCAGGATCCGCCCGACAAGCTTCTTGCCCCCCGTCTCCACCACCAGCACCCAAGCCTCCTAGTGCACCCCCACCTCCCCCTCCTCCTCCACCAGCACCCAAGCCTCCTGGTGCACCCCCACCTCCCCCACCTCCACCACCAACAACCAAGCCTCTTGGTGCCCATCCACCACCACCACCACCACCACCACCCCCTCCAGCACCAAAGCCTCCTGGTGCTCCACCTCCACCACCAAAGCCTCCTAGTGCTCCCCCACCTCCACCACCCAAGCCTCCTGGTGCTCCCCCACCTCCACCACCCAAGCTTCCTGGTGCCCCCGCTCCACCACCAAGTCATGTCACAGTACCAGGTCCACCCCCACCACCTGGAGCAAAGGGCACCAATGCACCCCCACCACCACCAACTGGAAGGGGAAGAGCCTCTTCAGGGTCAGCAAGTCATGGAAGAGGTCGAGGTAGTACAGGCTTTACCACTGCCCCTAAGAAAGCTTCATTAAGGCCCTTGCATTGGGTGAAAGTTACCCGAGCAGTGCAAGGGAGTTTATGGGCTGATTCTCAAAAACAGGAAAATCAGTCAAGGTTAGTGAATGTGGAACTTTTCTATGAGTATCAAATAATATGTTATCTCTTGTTTTAGATGATGAAAAGTGAAAACTAGTTCAAGCAATTTGGTTGAACTTTTTAAATTGGCATGAATGTAAGTTTCTTGAGCCACATATTTAATTTCCTTTGGCAGTTTGACTTTGGAGATTATTCTAGTTTGAGCTTGGCCTCAGACTCGATGATATTCATGTGTCATATTGCAACCCCTGACATTAATATTAGAGAAATTTTTTGATGTTGGGTGGCATACTTTTCTTCTTTCTCACTTTTCCATATTTTATATATTCAGTCATTGCTTGTTCAATCCTGTGCCAAGCTAAGTGCTTGTGTAATTGCCTTTCATTTATATATATGTAATTTCTGATGTTGCCTGATAGAAGTCCATTTTTTAATTTTTACTAGGGCCCCTGAAATAGATATATCAGAACTTGAAAGTCTATTTTCAGCGGTTTCTACCTCAGATGGAAAGGGCACTGAAAAAGGTGGAGGTCGACGTGGTTCTAATATCAACAAACCCGAGAAAGTCCAATTGGTAATTGATATTTTTTTCCAGTGGGCAGTTACAGTAATTGTTTGATACTGGTTCAGATGGTTATGTACTTGATATCATGACTCTTACATAACACTGAATTAGACATGGTTAGGTTAAGGCATATTTCTGCCTCTGCTAAATGCAGTTAAAAATTAACAGTGTGCTGTTGGTTTTTAGTTTTCTTATAGCTTATTGCTTGACTATTTGGATATGGTATATCAAGATTGTAAGGGGAAAGGTAGAATTCTTTTTCTTTTCTATTTTTTACTTCAGGTTTTGTTTTGGGTACTGGTTTTATTAGAGCTGGGTAGGGGTATTTTTGTCCTTTGTAATCCCTTGCTTCTATATGTGCTTCAAAATCTATTTGCATTTCTTAATTGTTCTAGCCTTCTTCATTTGGCATTCAACACAGCAGCTACTGTCTACTAAAAAAGACCTCAACAGTTTTTGGAAGTTTTTATAATTTGTGATGGAAGATTTGGAAATAATAAGTTATCAAATAAGATTTGAAGAAGTTTATAAGGAATAATATTCTACCTAGCATTGAAACATGCTAGTTGTCTTGGAAGCCAAGTAGCTCCCAAAAGTGATATTCTGAGAGGTCATCTGTGTATCTTAAGTGATATAATAATATGTAAGAATGGACATCCAATGACATGGGCTACTGGTTTTGTTTCGCACTCGATCCACTGCCTCCCAAACTTTCACATACCATCAAGCAATCTTTTTGATGCTATAAATCATTTTCCACCAGTTTCCCCGCTCAGTGACATTGGGATTATCCTAATATGGGCATAATTTTAAATTTATTAATCCTTCTAGCTATCTATTGTTTTTAAGTTTAGTGGAAGGAATCCTGGGAATTCCTCCTATTTGTTCAACCATGATTATCTTCAAATGAGTAAATGCAGAGTTGACTTTAGATTTCATTCCCTTGTGCCATAGATATCCAATGTCTTTTCTCGGATTTGAGGTTATCCAACTCCAAAGAAACTTGTGATTCATAGAGTTTTGAGGCTAATGGTGGAGATTCTAATGATTCTCTCTCTCTCTCTCTTTCTCTCTGTCAGCATCTGGTTGTTTTAGAGGAGCTTCATTTTTCTAGGCTATCTGCATCAAGATCCCATTTGTACACTCACTCTTTCACAGACAGATCATGTTCTGGTTCCAATTTGAATTTCTCCTTGTGTTCTTCAAAGGCTTTCACTATATTAACATTTTCTTAGCCTTTATATCACGTGCTATGTGGCCTTTTTCTTCCATCTTCATCAGGGCATGTTTAAATGATGCGTCGAAACAGTTTTTACTAGACCCTTGCGTGTTTCATAAATATTTCTTTCTTTTAATCCTTTATCCTTTGATTGATCAACTTTCTTGCTATATTCCCCTTTTCCTTCCATATTCATCAAGTTCATGTGCATTATGCCTTATCTGATGTGGCACAACAGTTTTACCTGGACTTTGTTTTTTTTCATAAATGTATCTTTCTTGGAAATCCTTTATGCTTTGATTGATCAACCTTCTTGAAGTATTGTTATTACATTTTTATGCTAGGCTTGTTATGTTCTTAAAGTTCCTGTTAAAGTTGCTTTAGGATAGAGAAATCCGGAAGGTTTTTGATGGTTGGGTTTTGGGAGGGTTATAGGGGCCACTTGATTGGGTTGAAAGTAGTCTGCTAGCCAAAATCTTAAGGGGAAGGGTGGGGCAAGCGGTTTGAGTTCAAGAAAAACTCTATGAGGAATAGAGCTCTGATTGGTATGGGGCTGTGGCATTTCCCTGGGGAGTATAATTTTTTTAACTTGCCATATAAAAGCATCTATGACTCGGATAATAATTATTGGAAGGGGTGCCAACTTCAAGGAGGGCCATCTTCTTGGGCTACTAGGACCTCATTCATCATACTTGATGTGTTGATGGTGATGGACTGTGGATTAGAATTTGGGAGGATCTTTCATGGGGTTACCTGCTTTTTATGTTCTATTATCTTTGCATATAGTCTTTTGAGGATTATAGACCTGCATTTTTATCACATTCTCTCTCTCTCTCTCTCTCTCTCTCTCTCTCTCTCTCTCTCTCTTTCTCTTTCTTTCTCTCCCTCCCCTTCTCATGATTCACTTTCATGGGACTTTGCTTTTTGAAAAGGAATTTAATTGATCATGAGATTAATGACCTTTCTTCCTTTTTGCTGTCTTTGTTTCATGTTCTATTATCCTTATCCTTCCAGTGTGAAAGATGTTGATCAATTAACTAATCCATCTTTGGCTTTCCTTTAAAGATTGATAACTTTATCATGTTTCCCTCAACCAAACTTATTTGAAAGACTTAAGGGTGCTTCAGAAATTAGAACATGGCTTGGTTAGTGGCTGAAAAGAAGCAATACCAATAGCATACCTCATATTAGGAAATTTTACTGGTTATCAGCCTCTAGAGATGTATCTAAGATAGGAAATTAGTGGAGTATCTATACATTTCTTTTATTTCTATTTTTATTGAACTATCATAGGGATTGTTCTACTTAGCTTGGTGACATGGATAGCTTCAAGAGGCTTGGCTGATATAACAATTATTTGCTTCCAGAGTTTTAAGAGGAGCCTTTGGGGCATATTTTTGTGGGCAATGTACTGTATAGTCACCCTATGGGTTATTACATTTGAGAGGAATTTGATGATCTATCAACAACTAAAGGAGTTTACTTGAAGATAGGCTGCACAACACTTATCATCTGTCATCTATTTGTGTTTTTGTATTCAAAAAGTTTCTTTGGTTTTCCCTTTGGCATCATTTTGATCTGAAGACCTTTTAGAGTCATCAACAGTTCCAGATGCATTATTTCCAGGGGACGTGGTGAGGTCATTGATCATTTGGTCCTCCATTTTCTCCTCGCATGTGATCTTTGGCAGTTCACTCTCTATGTCTTGGCATTAGTCGGTAGCTTCAAGATAGATCTCAGATATGAGCCAAAACTTTTCAGGGGTTAGAGGTGCTAGAAGTGAGGTTCTACTGCATTGTGCTTTGCCGGTTACTTTCTGGTTGATATGGACTGAGAAATGCTAAAACCTTTGAGGGAGAGAGCTTCACTATAAAGTTAAAAGGATCATATTTATTTTTTGGCCTCTCTATGGGTCTTTGTAACCAAGAAGTGCTTTTACACAACTTATTAAGTTAAGTTATCATTGATGACTATTATTTTTCCATTGATTTTAACTTTTTCTCTATGGTAATATTTATTAAACTCTATAAAGACGAAGTCTTTATGACAATATTTTATGACTTGTTACTTTGATGAAACTTTTGTCTCATTAATTGCACAATATTGATGATAAACAATGTTAATAATATATCAGGTGATAGAAACCTAATTAAAGGCTCCAAAAGAGCTTATACTATGTCATTAGTAGTATTTGATTCCATGTGAATGACACTTTATATGATGATAGATCCAGAAGAATCTTTTAAGACCAACTTGGTCCCCTGGGGTAAAAGATCATATGGATGTACATTATAAAACCAGAAGTTTTTATTTAGTGACTAGTCTACCTATACATTTAAAAGGTAGAATGACTTGTTGTGCAGATTATCATTTTAATGAGATAATTATCTCGCTGTTAGGGGAAGAAGAGCTAGTTCCAGAAGAACGGTGTGAAATTATTTGGAATGCATTGACTTTGACTCATCTTGATCCTCATACAAATCAATGTGAACTAGAAGTTCAAAGGATCACTCATTTGCAAAATCTTGCAAATCAATTACAAGATGCATTCATTGATACAAAGAAAGTGACAAAGTCATACATCCCGGTTGCAAATACTACAGCACAGATTGATGTCCCTGTAAGACAATTACCAAATTAATCTAAGATATGCCTAAAGTGGGGTAGACTTGTCGGCTCAAAGGATGTAACTCCTTGGAAGAGGAGTACCTAAGAAAAACTTGGCACTCTAAAAGAGGCCATAAAAAATAACTGATTAGTTTAAAATTGATAAATTTATAGTCTTAGAAGAGGCACAAATAATACAAGAAGCCCCTAAAGAGGCACACATATTGAACAAGAAACCCTTGAAGAGGCACATATTGAACGAGAAGCCCCTGAAGAGGCACAAGTACTTGAAAATTGTGAGATCTTAATAAGTTATGTATACATGGGAGAAAAATGAGATCAAAATAATATTATTATTAACAATATTTTCACTTTCCAAGTGGCCTCCGATATCATAAGAAATGATGAAGATCCTAAACCACGAAATGTGGAAGAATGCCGACATAGAAATGATTGGCCAAAATGGAAAGAAGCTATACAAGTAAAGTTAAACTCATTAACAAAATGAGAAGTTTTTGGACCTATAGTTCAAACATCTAAAGTTGTAAAACCTGTTGGGTACAAATGGGTATTTGTACGAAAACTCAATGAGAATAATGAGATCATAAGATACAAAGTGCGATTAGTAGCACAAGGTTTCTCGTAGAAACCTGGTATTGACTATGAGGAAACATTCTCTCCTGTCATGGACGCAATCACATATCATTTCTTAATTAGTTTGGTAGTCCCAAAAGGACTATATATGCGTCTCATGAATGTTATTATAACATATTTATATGGAAAAAACAAATTAAGAAAATTAAAAACCTTTCAGAAAAAAAAACAAGGATCTCAAGTTTGCTTTCTAAGGCTTTTGGTTTCTACTTTTGTTTCTAGTTTATCTTTCTTTTAATAAATTTTGTTTCGTATAAAAGAAATAGGGTGCTTTAGAAAATTCTCACTGCTCTCCTCTAAGTTCCTTCTAGGAACCCTTAGACATATACACAATTGAACAAAAAAATTTATTTTCTATTTTTGATTTTGGAAGTTTGGTAGGAACAACCTATGGGAAATGAGGAGGGTGCCTTCTAGTGTAGAACATGGATTCATCAATTGACATGACATTGCAATTGGAATTTGATGAGTTCACATTGGATATACCTATTAACCCTTCTATTAATGAATAATTTATTTTTTGTTTTTAATTTCTGGTAAGCTTTCATGATTGCTTTTGTCTAATTCGGCAATGTTTGCCTGGCCCCTGGGTCAAATGATATGTTTTTTTGATAGGAAACGACAAAGGCATATATTGATAAAAAGGAAAGTACAAGAGAAGGATGAGGAATCCTCCCACCAAAGAAAAACAAAACTACAATGAAACAAATGCGAGAGAATACAAAGTAGATACAGACAACTACTATAAGTTAGGCCAACCCAATGGAGTTGCACGTCGCTAACCAATCAAGGTGTATCACATTAAGGGGAATCCCCTTAAAAACCTTAGAACAAAAAGCCTAAAGAGAAGCAAGGAAATGAATCATGTCCCAAAGGTTCTCTGAATTCCTTGTTTTATCCTAAAAAATCCTTGCATTTTTTTCCCGCCACACCACCCATAATAAAGCGATGCACGCAACTTGCCATAATACAATCCCTCTCTTAGAAGAACCAAAACCATTAAAATTGGTAGATAACATGTCAAAGATGCTCCTAGGAGGGACCCAATCTATCTTTGTTAACTGAAATAATCTGTACCATAACCCCATCGTCAGAGGGCAATGAAGAAAAAGATGATCTACTGTTTCTCCCTGCTTCATGCACAACATGCAAATGTTGGGACTAAGTGCTTTGTAGGGTCTTCTCAACTGTAGCATGTCGTTAGTATTTACCTGGGTCAAATGATATTAAGACTCAAAGTCTATGCTTAGTCTTGTTGAAAAAGGCATGCATTGGTTCCTTTTTTCTTTATTTGGTTAAGAAATTTCTCTTACTTGTGTGTTTAAGAATGTGAGTTTGTTAAGTTACTTGTATATCTAGATGTAAGCCTTTTGTTGTGTTTCCATCTGTCAGGTTGATTTGCGCAGAGCATATAATTGTGAGATAATGCTGACAAAAATAAAAATTCCTTTGCCAGACATGCTTGTAAGCTCATCCTTCCCTTTTCTCGTATGGTGTTGCTAGGTATAATGTAAAATTGAAAGTTTTAGTTGAAATCAATTTGCTTTTTGGTCTTCTTTGATTTCTCTCCATATTTATTGGTACATATGTTGGAGTACCATTAATTTAAATCATAACCTTGTGAAGAAATTTAAAGGGAATCAATGTTTAACTGATTTGTATATTTGTTTGTTCTCTACAACTCATTGTCTAAGGGAATCCTCAAGTTTTAAATTCAGCCTCTTAATTCTGTATTTGCTATAACTATTTGAAGACATCTTTTAAAAATTCAGTTTCTAAATCATCAGTCAGAATTATATTGATTCAATACTGTAACAAGAACCTTTTGGAAGGATTCAGCTTTTCCTTTCCTAGTGGATTTTCAATGCTGTTTGCTCCTCAAAGTGCCTCTGTATGATCTCAGTTTGAGCTGGGAGAGTTCTGCCAAGCAGTGTGGTTAAGTTTAATATGGATGAATGCTTTTTGGGGGGTCCAGACAGGCTCAAGTGGGTTGGAGGGATTTTCAGGAGTAGTTATTGTATTTATGCTTTCTGTTACGGTCAAAGTGATGCTTGAAAAATTTAGACAAGCCTATGATTTCAAGGACAAAAAATTCATAGAAACTACCTTTTATTCATTTCACCATTCTTTATTTTCTCTGGGACAATGGACATGATGTATAAACTTGTAAACTTGCTAGGTATTTGGAGGCTGCAATACCAAGACAAGTTTTTGTCTATGTTGCAGTAATCTGGGCTTTATGCACTTTGTCTTGATATTTATGTTTGATCTTCACCAACATGCATGCAAAAAAGCATACTTGCACAAAGACTTGCAATTCTCTACGAAATTGCCAACTGAGAGGCTATTGCTTTTACAAAAGTCTGTTTCGATCAAATTTAATTTGTTCCATCCACTGGACAGTGCTAAGCTTAAACTTTCCTGTCCTTAAGAAGTTCTTTTAGATGCCAAGGTTTATCGATGGCATTCAATCCAATGAATTCACTCTTGTGGCTTGATTAGGACTTTATATTATATTTATGAACGGGCGTTATAATAGTCTAATGAGTTTTGGATTACTCGTTCCCAAGCACTCTTGCATCTTCTATATGTGGATGGAAATGCAAAACTAGTGCTTAGAAGTGCTTAAGGACCTGCTATGAGATAAAATATGGCACTGGAAGACTTAATATATGTCAATCCTAATGTAAAAAATTTGACTAAACTGTAAGACAGAAAACCTAGAATATAAGACAACTATTGTACAATGCAGGATATAACTAGAAATTAATGTAAAACAGACACTAAATAATGTTTTTTACACATGAAATTCTCTCAATTGTTGGAAGGCTAAACAACTTCTTAGGAAAGACCTGCTGTGGCACTACCTTAGTTGAGATGTCATGATACTTTTGCCTTTGTGCTAGCATCCCAAAGTTTCCTCCCTTCTTGCAGTTATGGGGGCTGCTAGCCCAAAATGATAGTAATATGGGAAAACTGCACGTCAATCAATCCACAGGAAGTTTTGGTAAGCTAGGATATTGGGAGGGATGTGATAAGGAATTGATTGCTCCAATTATGGAGAATCAACTGTTCACCAGCTGGTTTTCTTTAGCTCCACTTCATTGAATCCAGCTTGGACCTCAAGACCATCAAATACCCCTAAGCCTTAACATTTACAGTTTTATCTTCCAAAATTCATAATGTTCGAACATATAAAAAAAAAACATATTTTTTTAGACAAATAATTCATATATGTATAAATGGAATTAGGTCATTAAAATAATGAAGCATGAGTGTTCATTTTCTCCAAAGTTTAACTCTCATATAAGTGTGTTTTTGTGGGGATCTAGATTGACTAACAGGATGCAGATTCTTTCACTTAGAGAAGAACTAGATCCCATGTAATAGAGTTCCTTTTGTATATGGCTAGAGCCTTGTTTTCATATTTTTTTAAAGGATCTCTTGTCTACCTTTTTTTCCTGTCATGATTTATTTCTATTAAGATTCTTCTTTATTCTCTGTTAGAATAAGTAGCATAATCACCACTAATAATCATCTATATCCTCTGACTTGCTATTAGTATCATGTCTCAAATATTACTTATTTATTTATTTATTATTTTAGTAGCTAATGGAACTAATGGACTAGTAGAAATAAATTTTGAAAGGTCTAGTGCAGAGAATTCTCTGCAATATTAGCTTGGGAGACTGGAATGATGTCCATCCATTTCCATTTTTTGCTATGCATTCCAAAACATTATTTTTGATTGCAAATATTGATTACTTTTTCTGTTCTGAGTAATTTAACCAATGTTTTTTTTTCTTTTGTCCCCTTTAAGTTGATTTCTGTAAAATGTCTTGATTATTATGTTCCTATATTTAATGTCATGCTTTGTTTCTAGAACGCAATTTTGGCTTTGGATTCTTCAACCTTGGACATTGATCAGGTTGAGAATCTCATTAAATTTTGTCCTACAAAAGAAGAAATGGAGTTGCTGAAGGTACAATCTCTCTCTCTCTCTCTCTTTCATGCACATCCATACAGAACCCTCACACAGACTTTTTTTCTTGAACTTGCACTTGCATTTTCTGTGGACATTATGTGCTCTTGTTTTATGCTTATATCTGCAAATGACCTTTTATCATCATGTATTTCTTAGAGCTGAAGTTATAGTGTCTTGTAAATGATTATTAATATCATCATGCTCTAGGTTTGTTCCTGTATTATTTGTTTCAAAGGATTTTTTAATGAATAAGAATTTATTAAAATAGAAAAAGGCTAACCAGTAGTGCACTCAAGGTTGAACTGAAGTCTTATAACAGAGAATAGCATATAGGGGCCAGAAGAGGTGCCCACTAAAACAGGGATCTGATAGGTACATTCTTTAAGAGAAGGATAGGAATCTATAGGCAAACCTGACCACGAGTCCACTTCAAGTCTGTTTCAAACCCTACTACAAACTCTAAAATTCATTTTTTCGCAATTATCTTATTATCTTGTAGCATCACAGTGGCAATATACTTAAATATTTTGGAACAGTCAATGCTTCTCATATTTGAGTCTCCAATAGTTTTCTCATTTTGTCTGACAACTGTGCCTCTTCAACTAAAAAGGAAAATAGCATTTGCTATATTAAAATTTGTTTGATGATGCCATTCCAATTTGTGTCTGTGGTTCTCAAGGTACCTCTGTTGATGTGGTTGCATGAACTGAAGTAATCATCTTATCACTGCATAGTCTGATTGTCTCACTTGTCATAAGAGGTTTCTTGATTTTCCCATTCAAGTAGCTCATCCTCCCTCTGCTCTTGATAAACAAAAGAGTTGCTTCTGTGACATCTAGTCATTTTCACACTAGCTTCATGGTCATGATTGGAAGGAAAATTTCTCACTCTAGGCTCTAATGTGGTTTGTTCCAATCCTAGTGGCTGCATTTGGAAATCAGCTAATTTTGAACATGATTAAAACACACTACAAAACAGAAAAAGTCCAAGACAATCCAATACAAGAAAATGACTATCTGGATCACTAGACACCCAACAAAAGTGAGAACAGGCCATAGGAAACCATCACGAAGATGAAGAAATGCTAACATGGGTATGAGATTTAATGCTTATGTAATTTTTGTTCTATGACCTGAAGCCTAGTGTATCATCTGATGCATTTGATTCTTTGTCTTAACCTCCAAAATTCTCTTACTGCATGAAAAACAAAAAAATTTATCAACGATTTATGGAAAGTCAAGGATTGTGTTGGTTTCTTGCTTTCTTATGTACTCTAGTAGGCCATTTTATAGTTTTTAATTTATTGTAAAAAAAAAAAAATGGTTTTAGCATTTTCTGTTTGTTTCTTACTAGTTTCACGATATCTTTCAGAATTACCCTGGAGACAAGGCAATGCTTGGAAAGTGTGAGCAGGTGATTTCTGATGCCTGGAATATGAATGCATGCCCAATCCTGTATCTTGATTGTTAACAAACTTCATGTTTGATATCAGTTTTTCCTGGAGCTGATGAAGGTTCCACGAGTTGAATCCAAGTTGCGAGTATTTTCATTTAAAATAACCTTTTCAAGTCAGGTATATTTGTTTGTAAATGCACGTTTGTATATTTGTTTGTAAATGTGCGTTTTTTTGTTTTATTTTACATGATAATTTGTTGTGGGTGACAGTTTGTGCTTATAGCCTTGAACTTTTTCAGGTGAAGGACTTAAGGAATAACCTAAATACGATTAATGATGCTGCTAGGGAGGTATCTCTAAGGTTTTTAAGCTAATATTACTGAACATACATTCATCCTGATTTTAACCATCATACATGTGATTGCAGGTGAAGGAATCTGTAAAATTGCGTCAGATAATGCAAACAATTCTCACGTTGGGAAATGCACTGAATCAGGGCACAGCACGAGGTAATGTCTATTCAACTTTGTAAATACATCTTTTGATGCTTTTCTTGACATAGAGCTTCTTAGCTTACAGCCCCTTTTCCTTATACTGCAGGAGCTGCCATAGGATTCAAGTTGGACAGCCTTCTTAAATTGGCTGATACTCGTGCAAGAAACAACAAAATGACTTTAATGCATTACTTGTGTAAGGTAGGTTGTTGAAACCTTCACTTCAAAGTCCAAATTAATTTTTATTTGCATTATGATCATAGTTGTCAACTCAAAAATTTTAGCATGTATAATTTTCCTATTTTTCTGTAATGTCAATCATACCATCTTGCTTATTATTAGTTTTTTTTTTTTTTTTTTTTTTTTTAAATATTTTTTTTTTACATATTGGAAAATAAATATAAATTCATATTGTTGATATCTGAATTTCACACAAACATATGGATTTACAAAGATGCGTCATGTATCCATTATGACACATAAGACTATGACGTAATACATCTCTAGAGGTTAGGTTGCTGATGAATGCCGCCCTGTAGAGCTATTGTGAGGATGCCATGTGTTATTTAATTTCCATTTGGTTTTGATGCCTTAATCTCCTACTCTTCTTTCCTTTGCTAGGAGATGGCGGCAACATAGTGCATCCTTCAGGTGGATGCTTATGAAAGTAGATGCCATTTCTAGTGGATAATGAGAGAAATCTCCTATTCGCCTTAGGATGGAATATCACTTGGAGTTGGGAATGAATGAAGGATTACCTTTGACATGCTAAAATTAGTGATGAGAGGTCATTTCCTCTTCTTCTTATGTTGCCTTTACTACCCTTTCTCATCTTATTAGGAGGATATTCCCAAACATCTTTCTCTGTATTCATTCATCAGGAGTCACCTAAGTTTATTGCCTTCACATTTAGTGTCATCTACACTTTTATCGTGCATAATGGCATAGTGCCCAAATGGTTTGTGCCTCCTTAAGTTAAGAGCAAGACTTAGAGAAGTCCAATTAGGCTTGGTGGATCTTAGAAGTGGGTTTGCCTGTTCTCCATTGAGTATATGGGATTGTTTGAGGATTCTGGTTTGGTGACTACTGTTGGAGGCCTGCAAAAGCAAGAGCCCAGTTTTGTTGAGGCTGTTTCAACAGGATTAAGGACAAGAGACGACCTAACAAATGATGTATCATGATCGCTGCATGCATTTGCAAAGGGTTAAATAGGTGTACACATGTTACTATGTTACTATCTTATTGTTTCATGTCATGTGACACCATCTTGTTAGTCCATGTAGACACAACAACATCTCTTTGGTTCATCCTATGTCAATTAATTGGCCCTTATCCACAAAACCTCTATAATAGGCATAAGAGGTCACCATTTGAAGGGTTCAAAATTTTCTCTAGAAATGAATTAGAAGTTCACCCTTTTAGTTCTTCAATTTAAGCCCCTTCAGGGGGTTACTTTCATTTTTTCCCACCCTCACTAGTGTCTTGCATAGCCCTGCTCTCTCGAATGGCAAAACATCATGATCCATGTTGCCAACCTACCTTAACAAAGAATCTAATGCAAACGCATATATACTACAAGAACGGAATATAAATAGTGAAACTATTTTCATAAGAGGCGATGTCATTAAGACATAAATATAGGAGTTAAAATCAAATGATCATTCTCCAAGCATGGTTCTAAGTCGTGGCATCAGTCACTGACTTGAGAGGTCCCGAGGTGCTTCGGTATTGACATCTCGGGTCAATATCAAGTGATACACAATATTCTAATTTAAAAGCTCAATTTTTTTTTTAAAGATTGCAAAAATTATTACAAAAATAAATACAAATAATTAGACTAACAAATTAGTAAAATAAGCTTCTATTATGTATAAAATTATTCAAATTGTGATAAAAGCAAACCTTCGGAATGATTTATAACAATATTAAAAATTTAAAACGTTTTTATTTAATCACTTCATATGAAATATTTATTATTTTCAAAAAAATAAAAGATGAAAATAATAAAAAAATTATTTTTATAACAAATTTGTTAAATTAAATATTTTGAATTTTTTTAAAATTTCAATTATTAAAAAATACATCCATGGATCATCTTTAAAAAAATAAACATCATTTTTCCTTTAAAATATATTCTAAATAAAACGATTATAAAAAACGTGGATTTTTATTTGAATGACCATATTTGAAAATAAATTAGTTTTTTTATACATTTATTCATTGATTTTAATTTTTATATTAGTATTCATTTCCTACTTATTTGATATAAACCCAAATATTCATTATCCATTTACTATAATCCTAAGTTCCATCAAAATTTCCATTACCATGATTCAAAACCTAAATTCCTAATCCTATCAAATACATATAATCCATACACTCCATCAAACACCTATTCCCCTTCTCTACATAATATACCCATTTAACCTCAAAATTGACAACTCCTTGTTTATCTACATAATACCTAGTTCTTTGATGTTTGTAGGCTCTAAACTGAAAGATAAAACAACCTTATGAAGATGCCAAAGCTCTACATTTGAAGGATGAAGATGTAAAAATAGGGTCCGAACTCTTCATACATAGTTCTTCATTCTTGTGGCTTTTGATCTTCTCTTCTCCAGCATTTATGCTTCAAAATTATTTTTTCCATCACCCATGATCCGAATAGTTTATATTCACATAATCTTGGAGTTTTCTTAAAGTTGCTATGCAATTCACATTGAGACTACATATTTATGTTCATTTCAATTGAGTCTACTCATGAGTCAACTAAATCCTAAACTCAAGTATTGGTCCGGTACCAACCATAGCTAAGGTGGATATGACTTGGCCGAGTTGTATTAGTCTCAACCGAATTTTGAACCCGACCTCCAGGTTAACATTTAAATCATCTAAACTAATATATATTTTGTTCAAATGACACTTATCAATATTTGTTGAAACAATAATTCTGCTTAGACATTCAATCTTGAACGCATGTCTTCAATAAGGTGTATAATGTTTCCATACAGGGTATGGTGTGTCTTCCTTCCCTCTTTTTCATCTATTGTGAACTTTATTACCTCTTAAACAATTATCTTTCACTCAAGAAAAAAGGGGTTGCCTATAAAAAGGTTTGATAATCATTTTAAGAGATAAGTTTAAGTTTGGATCTTAACTTCATCTTGAACTAGATGTTGAAGTCATGAGATGCTTTTCTAATAGCACTCCGTCTTATGATTCACATGTGTGCTTGGGTTTGGGCATATGGATACCACCAATTATATCTCTTAGCATTGAGCAATAGGGATATGTTCACCGTTTGTTTCGAAATGAGTTTATAGGCCTTTATAAACACGTGTCATAAACAAGCATCTTGTGCATGGTAATTTGGTACCTAATTACAAATGTATCCCATGTTAAAACTCTAAAAGGGTAAAACAAACTTTGTTGTAGAAAGCTTATATGTTAGGCAACCCCAAAATCATTTTTTTTTTTTTTTTTGCTTCTTGTGAACTTGTAAGACTTGTGGTTCTCTTGTGACAGCAAGTCTATCATAATAAGTCTTGAACTAACTTGAGACTAAAAAATAAATGATCCAATGGGGTATCACTTGTTACAAATGTTTTTCCTCTTATTAGCCCAAAAATTGATTCTTTTTAATCCAGTTCATTCCTTTGAGAATATAGGGAAGATTAAAAAGAATCCAACATGGGGTCAGAAACCTCAAATCTAAATCCACTATATGAGAATGCAATACATAGATTTACATGGCAGACACCTTAAACTTACTTCCTAGTGCCTACATTGCATTCCATGTTCGTGACGCAGCGCCTCGTATGCTTGCTTTGGATCTCACTTCAGCGCCTAAGGGGATGTAGAAGATCTCCTTCACAACCTGATAGAAGTTGGAAAGCCTTTTTTGAGAGCTTTGGGAATGAGAAGACAAACTAGGTTTTTCTAAACATTTGCATAAAACTGGAAAACCTATTTAGGTAAGGCATATATAGACCTAATGACCTAGTGGATTGCATCTGGAATAATCCCCAAAAATAAAGCTATTCAAAGACGGATCTCTAGAATTCTAGAAGACTCAGTCCCAAGCGCTTGAGCACTTGAACCGATGCTCGCACCAGCGCTTGGGCACTCATTCAGTTTTTAGAACAGTTTTGAAAAGCTATTTTGCATAGTTTTAAAAACATGATCTAACCCATGCCACACCAACCCTAATTTGCCTTTTACTGAACCTTTCCAAACTTACTTGTGTCATCCCGGTTGATCAATCAACAACCTCGAGTCTTCAATGGAGAGTAAGGCACAGTCTAGAAAGATCCTATACCAGAATGAATGGAATAAAATTGTCAATCTTAAACTACATAACCTAATGTACCAATAGAGACAAGTGCACATTATCTAGAAGGTCAAAATGTTTTTATTTATCAAATAATTGATGACATTATGAAAGAGAAAAAACTTTATAAATGCAAAATTTAGCACAAAAATTTGAAGAACTTAATAACAACTGCCTTCTTGCTTAAAAATTTAAGCTTAAAGAAAAGTGCAATCATTAACAATTTTCATATGAAATTTGACTATTTCTCTCTGTTCATTACTTTGACTCTAAATATATCCTCTGTGGAATTTTGCATTTCTTGAGTATGGGTGATCTTTATTAAGAGAATGCTTGACAGATTTTAAAGCGATGAAGAAAATTATAACCCTTTACTATTATATTCAATTGATATGTGTCGTCGTCTCTATTAGGTGTTATTGCTTAGAGACCTACATGTTTTCCTTATTTCCTCTTCTTCTCTATGTGTCAAGCTCTAAACTTCTTCAAATAATTAAGTGCTTTAGTCTAGAAATTTAGTTCCTAGTATAGCTTTCACAAATTCATTGCTCCAGTTATGTAAACCCTCCTGAAAGAATCTGAGCCAAGCCATTTCTGGTAAAGACATTTTGGAGCATCGACATATCACAATTCAGATTGCTGTGTAGTAAATAATATTCACCAACACTAAAATGTTTTCCTAATAGTAATGTGATGTACAATTAAAAAAAATGATGATTAAATAAAAGGAAGAATCATTAATAGATTTCTTTGATAGAACTGAAAATTACTTCTTGCAGTTGATTCTTTTGCATCTGGAAACATTCTCTTGCCTAGAAGATATACTAGTTTTCCAACATAAGTTTCAAGTACTTTCTGTTTAGTATCAATTATTAATATCCAAATTTAGTGCAGTAAGTTTGCCCATTTTATTGTTCAGATTTAGGTATTTAATGGTTTTGGATTTTTGTTGTCCTTAACTTTTTAATTATATATTTTTATATGATGTATGATTAGTTTATACTGCCAAGTTGCACTTCTGATACGGGTAGTATCAAATATACTGGTACTGTGAATGATACCCACTCAAATCAATATAGGTGTTCAAAAATTCTGAGTTCTTACAGGAGAAGCACTGATTAGTATTTGAATTTTTGTCTTTCTTTTGGTTATTGGTTAAGCAATTTTATTATGATCATCATTACCATTTCTGTGTGGTTAGCATTTCCAGCTTTTTGTTGTGTTCATTTCAATTTTAATATGGGATGGTCACTTCATGCTGTAGTTGACTGTTTTCTTGTTTTCATTAGCTCCTTTCTGAGAAATTGTCAGAGTTGTTGGATTTTGACAAGGATCTTGTTCATTTGGAAGCAGCGTCTAAGGTATGCTTAACATGTCAAAAGTATTGTCCCCGCAGCTCTTTGCTTAGTTTGTTTAACTTGTAACAACATTCCATAGCTTATCTGTATGGTTTCTTGTTGGTTCTTATCCATTTTGCATTCCCATTGAACAAGATTCAATTGAAATCTTTGGCCGAGGAAATGCAAGCTGTGAGTAAAGGTCTTGAAAAGGTTGAGCAAGAACTCACTGCCTCGGTGAATGATGGTGCTATCTCTGCTGGCTTCCAAAAGGTGAGGGGTACATAGGATTACTGATTAATTCACTATGGAATCTGCTCTCATGTTTCTTTTGGACTTAGTTTGTGTAATCATCCTTTTTTTTTTTTTGGTGATTCTACTTGTGCAAAAGATTAGAACCTGACTTGCTAATAATTAACAATTGGAGGAGACAAAAAAGGAATTGATTAATATGATTATTGCTGATTCTAAGGAGGATTAGGTGGTGGATGTTTGGCACCCGACAGATGAAGAGGGTTGTTGAACCCCCTTTTTTTCTAGGCTCCTAAATGCTTGGGAGGTAGACATGGTGGAGCGTTTTCTTTTGATTTTGCTAGGAAGGAGTGTTTGCATGGAAGCGGAAGATAAGGTGATTTGTACATGGTCAAAAAAATGGGAAGTTCACTGTTAAAGTCTTTTTCTCGACTTTAGAATCAAGAAGTACGGTGTTGTTTTCGGCAAGTGTGATTTGGAACTCTTGGGTGCCTCCAAAGGTGAGCTTTTTTGCATGGGAGGCTACTTGGGCAAAGGTTTTAACTTTGGATGATTTAAGGAGGAGAGGGTGGTGTTTGGCAAATAGATGTTTCCTTTGTCAATCGGAGGAAGAGTTCATCGATCACATTCTTATCCATTGTGTCAAGACAAGGGGATTATGGAATTTGTTGTTCTCCCTTTTTGGTGTGTTTTGGGTGTTTCCCTTTTCGGTCAAAGAGACTTTTAGGATGATATGGTCCTTTTGTGGGAAAACAATGGAAAAAGATGTGGCGGGCTACTCGCCTATGCTTATTTTGGACCATATGGAAGGAAAGAAATAGTAGATCTTTTGAAAGCGAGGAACATCTGGTTCAAAGAATAAAACACTCATTCCTGTTTAATTTATGATCTTGGTCTAGGCTGTTTTTAGGTTCTGGTCCTCCATCTTTAGCAGAATTTGTTGACTAGTTGGGTTCTTTTTGAGGGGGTTGTTGCTTTTTGTGGTCCCTCTTCTTTTAGAGGTGTCTGTTGTATGCTGCTTGAGTGCTTTGGTGCATTATTTGAGTGTCTTTTGTTTATAATATTTTCTTGCTTTACTCATCAAAAGATGATTATTAATTATTGATTACTCTCTTAGTGTCTTAACAAAAGACTTCTTTGCATGTACATCACACAAAAAAGTCACCTTTTAAGGCGCCCTTGAGGCCTGACTTAAGTGGGAAAGGATTGGGGGGTTTATGGGAGTTTCTAGGTTCAAGTCTCAATGGGGACAAAAATTTACCTATCAGAAAAAAGAAAAAAAAAAAAAGTGAACTTGTAAGGAAAAACTATGGAAGATCATTACTCGACTGAAAAAGGGATCTAGGTTGGAGGATCAGCTGATTTTAGTTTACTACATTATTAGCTTAACTGTAGATATAATAATATATTAACATCATCTGTTTGATTGAAAATCTCATTGGCCTGGACATTTCATGTGGGATTATCAGTTCTTTTTTGCTAATATTTTTCTGTTCATCTATGTCTGTTTGCACAGTGTGTTTCTGAGTGTGCATGTGTGTGTGTTTAATAATATAAAGGGATTTCTTTTCAATAATTATCATCATTGGTTACTAGAATTATTGTTCAACATGTAACCAAGATGTTCTCTCAAGAAGTTATTTGATTGTTTGAGATAACCACCTTAATTCATAGTTATGAGAAGGTTGATTGTATAAACATATATACTTGATGTCCATCAATCTCAGGTCTTGAAGAATTTCCTTGACACTGCTGAAGCTGAAGTAAGGTCGCTTATCTCCTTGTATTCTGAAGTGGTGAGTCTTCTCCATGGTCTTAGTTGCTGACAACTGTGAGTATGTAGTTCGGTACTGATTTTGGTACTGCTACATTGTCTTGCAGGGAAGAAATGCAGACTCCTTGTCCCAGTACTTTGGAGAAGATCCAGCTCGGTGTCCATTTGAGCAAGGTATGGTGTTATTTTTCTTAATAGTTCAGTTCACTTTCTATACCAGTCATATGAAAAGGATAACAAATTTAAAATAGTTGTGTCCTATTTTAAAATAAACCTTGTTCCATTCAATGTCACGTTAGAAAGAGAACATTTGTTTTTTTAACTTGTATCACCGTATTTAGTGAAAATCAGCTAGAATCAAAGAGCTATTCTTAACATATTTTAGCCTAAGAAGAATTGAACATGAATAGAAGAAGAATCTTTGTTCTTCTATGACTACATGTATTTATAGAAGTATTGAAAAATCGTCTGGATGTGATTTTTCAAAATTTTCATTCTCTAGATTACTTTCTGGTATGTCCATGGATTCATGGTTGCTCTCTAGAATCCCTGTAGAAGTCCTCTCTTTCTCCTGAAGCATTTGCACAGCCTATCAAATCTTGCCATACTTTGTCTGTCTATGTTGTCTGGGCCCTTTTCTCTTCCCCATCCAACCATGCTTTATATCTAGGGTTTGGTATTCAAAACAATTTGATGCAGCAAGCAATTCAATATGCCACCAGCTTGCTGCAGTAGGTGTAAACCTGCACCTTTGGGGAACTTCCACCAAGAAAAATAGGAAAAGGCTGCAATGAGATTGAAGTTGAGTTTGCAGGGTTCTAAGACTGAATCACTGTTCCTTTCTCTTTTGTTTATTTATTTAAATTTTCTGAAATTAAATGGAAAAAAACTCTTTAAATTTAGCTTTGGAAGTATATCTATACTAGGGCTACAGCACCTTGCATTCTCTACTCATTATGGGTAGAACTATTCTAGGGCTACAGCACTTTACATTCTCTCTACTTCAAAGATTACCTTCACACGACTATTTAGAAAGGCTAGGAGTTACTACCTGTGTATTAAACCAAAATAATGAAATAAACGTGGGAATATGCTAGCATTTAATCTTAATTAGAGATCGAGGGCTTGTAAATTGTTTTTGAGAACAATAAAACAGGAAAACATATTTGACAATTAGAAAACACAACAATTTTTTTTTTTAAATAGAAAAATAGGGTGTTTTTTGAGAATATATTTGAGTTGTTTTCAGTTGTTTTCTCTTGTTTTCTTAGAGCCTTTTAAAAAATATAATAAGATAAATGTGAAGAATAATTAAAAATAAAACAGATTTTTAAAAAATATCTGGAAACAAAGAAAACAAGTTGAAAACATTTCAAGTTTCCAATTAGATTTTTGTTAATACAAAATATGAGAGAGCTGTTTAAAACTGTCTTTAAAAACTTGGTTTTTGAGAATAGGTTTCAAAAACGTATGGGTCCCAAACAGACCCTGAATTTCTTTGCTGCAGACTAGTGAGTCTGCTTCTACATCAATTCTCCTCTTCTCAACTGTAGGATGTTTATTATTTTTAAATTCATATCAGAAAGGATGTTTATTGTTTATTGTTTTTAAAATTTTGGAAGCACTATTCTCAGTAACATTCTTTGTAGTCCTTCATTGCACAACATCAGCATAATGGTTAAATGTTTTCATACACATTTTCTCCTAAATCCTCCAAGCAAGTGCTCAGTCCAGACACAAGCAAGCATAGGATTGAGGAGATGTTAGCAATGGTCCATCCATGTGCAGCAGCCTAACTGGGGTTCCAGCAAATTGCATTAATAAGTTCTTTTTGCCTTCAATCAGCACAAAAGGTAAAAATTTAAAAATAAAATAAAAGGAAGAAAAGACAAATGGTATTCTTTCTATAAATCATCAAGCTCTCCATCCAAGAAAAATAATATTCTTTCTTTATAGCTTAGAGTCTTCTGTGTGCTTCTAGTTTTTCAGAGGAAAACATAAATCCTTTACTGGGTGGCCACTTAATGGAAGGTTTTCCTGAACACATGCTCTGGTCTCCCAAAGCAAAGGTTCTCCTGAAATACATTCTCCAGACTCCTGAAGTGAATCTTTGGAAGATGAGACCTTACAAGCAACTCTCTTCTTCCTTGGATTTTGGTATATCCAAGTGAGAAGGGAACTGATACTCAGAGCTGCAGTTTTTATATCTCCTTTTTTAATATATATATATATATATATATATGTATGTATTAAAATCTATATGCATAAGATTGATTACTATTCAATTGTTATTTAGTGGATGGTTTACTCAAGATACAATCCTGCAAAGAAAGATAAAGCTTTTGCCCTGTATTTCAATGGGACAAATTCTCATTTTGGTTGGTAAACTTTTTTTGTTTTGCAGTGACCCAAATCTTAGTCGTCTTCATTAAGACATTCAACAAGTCACGCGATGATAATGAAAAACAGGCTGATGCTGAAAAGAAGAAATTGGAAAAGGAAGCCATGAAAGAACGGGCAGCGGGTAATTTATCTGCAAGAAAGGAGGGTGTTGATATTGATAGGACAAAACTTAATTTTCAGCATCAGAGGCATAACCCATAATCAACCTTGAATGATAAAGCAATAGGAAACCCGTATTATCGTTAATATTATGAGACAGGTAAATGATCCAATTATAGTTCTACACTCAAGTACCTATGAGACCCAAGTTGGCGGCTCTGATCGGCAACTATCATGGTCAGAACATCAAACTGTGCTACCATTCCATTGTAAATGCACATTACTGCTGCTGGCGCTGCTGCAAATACAGTTATACAAAGACTGGATGTATACTACTATGACATGCATTTTGTGTAGGCAGAACCATCGGTGATTTCATGCCAGTCTTCCTATCTGCTACACTGGTCCCCCAGTGTCATCAATGCTGAGTATGTAACATGCTTGTTTAAATTGTTTATTGTTCATATTGAAACCCTAGGTATAGTCATTAATGTAGTAAGATTGACATCAGGCATTTTTGCCTAATAGAAAAATGAAAATTTTGTAAGAAGTAGCATTTTAAGCCTAATCTTTTTGTAATTAATATGTTTGCATGAGTGGAGAGGGAATTTATCCTATCCATTTCTTGCCAAGTAGGTATAAATTATTGAATATTGTCCAATGATATTGTAGATTATCCTACAGATTAATGTAAATCAAGCTGAATTTATCCTGTTTGGGAATTTTTGAGGTGCATAAACTAGTTGTGAAGTCACATTGATAGCCTCTAGTTGTGTCCTAACTTGTGTAATAGCTAGTTTACCTCAATTATTTTTTTCATGCCTCCAACATTCCTTGAGTTAGCTGTCATATTTCAAGAGTTTTTTGAACTATTTGTGGTTGATTAAAACCATAATCTCATTATTGTCCATTCTAGCATAGGGGCTTAAGGCGTATTCTCAATCTACCTTGAAAAAGATGCCAATCAGCCTCGTTAGGAAATGTGTGGCTCATAGTTGAGAGTTTTATCCAAATGCTTTGACCTTCAAATGCTGCTATTAGTGTTTGCTCTCCTAAACAGGTAGGTAATGGACCAACAACCCAATTTAGTGAGAGCCCTAATAGATATAAAACTCAATGATGCAGTTTCACCTTTGTAGAACATCAATTCCATTATACAATTCCTCATAGTTTCCTTTACATAAATATGTAAATATACACTGTAAAAGCTAGAAAACATTCCTCATTTCTTGAGTTCATAAATTTGGAGTAGAATGAGCTAGGTACTCTGATGCTTCTTTCTTCTTCAGTTTCTCTTTCTCCATTAAGTATGTTCGTTCTGCTTCAGGAATAGACAGTATTATGGACTGCAACTTGATATTCATCTCCTCAATCTTCTCCATCAGCCTGTCATTTGTAAACATCCCAAGAAACACATTTTGGATCGTTTCCCAGCTTTCTACTAGAGGTAGAGCGATGATGACAGCTGATCCTATTGTACCCCATGCTACAGCTATGATTGCCCAGAATGTGAAATACCCCTTACTGAATTTCCCTGTTGCAACAGAAAGGCACAGGTAAATAAACCGAGAAAACTGAAATCCAAAATAGTACCCTTGAGCCTAAGAATATTCAATACTCCTAATCTGAAAGGCTTACTCAATTTACATTGTTTGTCAATGAATGTGAAGAAGCTTGAGGGGGGTGTCAGGGTTGATAAGGGTTAGCCAGCTTAAGCTTTGAGGTTAACTCGTAGTTTAACATGGTAACTGAGTTTTGGTTTGAGCTTGGAGGGTCTTGTGTTAAGAGTCTCTTCAGCTTAAGCTTTTAAGTTAATTGACATGAAAACGACAAGATACAGGACCCTCAGAAACGACTTCGTTGAAGCTAATCTCACTTGATGGCATCCTCTTGAATAACTGATTCAGACACTGAAGGAGATGGTTTGGACGCTAACAGTAACAAAACTATTTTGGTTTCTTTTACATAGCATGTGAAATGAGTCCATTCTATACAACTAAGACATGGATTTAAGCTTCTACTGTTTATCTTTTTGATGATTTTTGTTTCATTCTTGAGTAAAAACTTAATTTTAGTACTGGGTCTGTGATTGAAATGCTAAGGATGACACAGAAAATTGTTGTTTGAATTTACCTATTGGAAGGGAGAGCAGAGGCCAGAGTATAACAATGACGATAGTAAAGCCAACACCCCATTTCACGATCCATGCCTTTGCTCTGATCAGCTTCTCCTCTCTGAACTCTTCTGCTGGCAGTTCACTCTTCTCCTTTTCCACCGTAGTTATCTGCCTAGTTGTGTCCCAGTCATAGTTCTGAGGCCACAAAAGGCTACACACAGCATGAACAGCTCCTCCAGTTAGAATGGAAACAAGGTTTCCAGCAAGCATAGGTGCATTCCTCCCAGTTGTGTCAAGGTTCACCTGCCCATACTCGATGCTTGTAACCGATAACCAAGTGATCACTCCTAGAATACACCCTGTAACTGTGCCAAGAATAGCGCCAAATGCATTTGCTTTCCTCCAGAGAAGCATGAAAGCTATGGGTAGAACAGCTGATCCAATTAGTACTCCCATGGCCAGATACATCCATCCTAGGGAAACTCCTGCCTTGTTCAGGATCACTGCCAGAAGCCCCATGAAACACCCGAATCCCAGGACAACCATCCTTGAAACTTGGAGGATTTTCTTCCCACTTGCATTCGGGTTTATGTAAGTACGATAGATGTCATAGGTGCATAGTGAGGAGACTGCTATTAGCTCAGAGGAACCAGCAGAAGTTACAGCCCTGATGAGCATAGGAAAACAAAATCATGTTTAGGGCAAAATGAAGAAATCTTGAAGTGGGGGTTTGATATATTCTGCAACTCACATGAAAAGCATCGTGAGAAGCAGAATTGATCCGGCTTTTCCCATCAAAGCTATGGCTGTAGCAGGGGGAACAAGTCCATGACTTGCCTCACTTTCAGTTATTGGTAGATCAAGCGCCAGTGCTCCTAGGCCTAGTGATGTTGCCAAAGAGAACGGCACAGCGAACCACACCAGCCCACCCAACAGGTAACCCTTATGTGTAGATGAAGGCCTTGCTGCTATGGCGCTCACCCAGTATCCCTGCAAAGTTTACCTATGTTTTTGAAGGTAGAGACATGGACAATATGCTGGGTAGGTTAGGAAACAAAAGATGGAAACTTACATTGTCAACAAAAACAGTACCAAAGTTGCCAACAATGTTGATGATCCCAAACACAAGCCCCCCAGAGCTCAACATCGTTAGATAAGACCCCTTGTAGTTCCCATTTACAGGGCCACAAGCTTGCCCATCATGGGAAGATGGCTCTTGGCACATCCTCGACTTGCCTGCAACCTCCATCAACCGTTTGTATACAACATTGGGGCTCCCAAGCTCGTTGCTGGCCGTGTAAACTAGGTACACGAAGATGACTAAGACCACATGGACTGGAACCAATTTTGAAAAGAAAAAGCTCAGTCAAGTAACAGATTGAGAGGAAAAAAGACCAAATACTATTAGGGAAACCAATACCTATCACAGAATGAATATAGCTCGCCAAGAAGGTGGCCTTTAGTCCTCCAGCTATTGTATAAACGATAACCCCGAGCGGTATCAGAAAGCTTGCAGCATAGATGTTTACTCCAGTGAGTGCATTCACCACTGCCGAGCCCCCAAGAAGAAGCATAGCAGTAACAATAATGTTTGTCATAAAGCAGAAAGTGAGGAAGACGATATGAGCAGCGGTGCCCCACCTGAAATACGAGAAATTGGTAAATGATGAGTTGAAAAACATTGAATGATTACGGTTAGGCTTGTGGCAGCAGTATAACATACCGAGCTTTAACTATTTCACAAACAGTATGAGCATGAGGAGCCTTTCTTTTGATCTCTATAGCCATGATGCCAAACAAGAGTACCTATTGATTAGCATCACTGGAGTCATTTTCCTAGATTGAGAGAAAACATAGAAGAAGAAATTATAGCTTGAACATGCCTGGATGGTAGCTCCACTGGCATACCAGAAAGGGCCGCTAACTCCATACTGCCATGCTACATTGGAGCTTTGCAAGATTGTGGCAGCCCAAGTCCACTGTACAGACCGGTACTCGAAAATATAAGCTTATTGAATCTGAATTCCATGTAGAACTACAAAGGAAGCGATATTAGACATTACCTGGGATACGATCACACTGGCGATTAGTCCGGTTTTTACATTTCTGCCTGCAGTGTTAAACCATTCTGATGTATGTCGGGAACCAACGTATCGCTTCTCCAGCCATACCTGACCCCATTGATATACCCATTGTCAGCACTATCAACAATAGTGACTCATAGGAAATCCTCTTCTGCAAATGTCATGGACTTTCGTCTTTTATAAGCACTCTAATATATTGGTATATCCAAGATCATATGTTAATTGCTCAGCTCATATCAAGTTCTGAGCAAAGTTTCAGGGACTTGATTACTCTTTTGGGAGACCATCCTTGTCATGACTAGGAGTTAGGGGTAGGGAATGTCTCAACATCAAGAAGGCACCAATTCATAACATTTGGAGATATCTGATCAGAGATTATTCTGAAAAATTTAGGGTATGTTTTGACAATGTTTTCAAAAATAATTCTAAAAAACCGGTTCTCAATTGTTTTTTGGAACAAAATTTTATTCAAGAAATCAAATATGAAAAACAATTGTTAATTTATTCTCTATGAAGGTATTGACCGTATCGTGCATTTATAAACAATGTAAAAGTTTTCAAAGTATTTTTCATCGTTTCAATTGTTGCTTTTAGCATTTTATAAAAAGCAACTAAAAACTCTTTCATTTATTTCTTTTAACAAATTCTCGAAAAACTATTTTTTATTAAAATTCGTCAACAAACATGTTTTGTAAGTAATAAAATTATTTTCTATTCTAAAAAAAATAAAAGAAAGAAAGAAAATTGCTTTCTAAGAAAAATTTGCAAACAAACCTTAGCATCTAAAGCAAGCTAGTGAAGAAGATCATGATAGCAAGAAAGGAGGTGATTCATATGAATGGAATTAAGCCATAGAGAAAGAAAATTCCCCAGTGAACTGAAGAAGAGACTCTTGTCATATACCAAAAAAGCAGGACCATGGCCCCAAAACACAAGATTAATCAATATCCCCTCTAATTCAAGAAACAGCATAGGATTAAAATCTCCAGACTGCAGACCTCTGGTTAATTATTATTATTATTTATCTCTCCCACAACTCACTCAGTAATGTAATGAAAATTAGCAAATCCCAACATAATTTAGATGATGGGTTCTGCATATTACACTCCTCTAGGCTCTAGTTTCAAATTGAAGGCAACCGCAATACTCATATCTAAATGGTGGGTTCTAGTCTTTCTTCAATAAGACATAGCAAAAGTGAAGAAAAAGAAGTAGAGATATGAGAAAGATGTGGAATCAATGGCTGGAAATCTTCAGTAGTTACCAACTACCACATGGGAATCAGCCAAAAACACCTAAAATAAAAAATAAAAAATAAAAAATCAAGACATGGGTGCTGTGAAATTTACCAGAAAAGAGGTAAAGACAGCAAAGAAGGCACCAAAACCAAGAATAACAGAGTAGCCAACACCTTGGTTGAGCACTGCTTTTCCTTGGAAGAAGCTGCTCTGCCTCACACACCCTCCTCCATCTGATACTTGATAATACTTGCTGGAGAATTCAAACGGTGGACAAGAAGCCATGGGCCACAACCCACCTCACTCTCACTCTCTCTCTCTTTTTCTCTTTCCTTTTTCTTTTCTCTCTTCAAATCTCTTCTCAATAAACCCTTGTCATAGATTCAAAACTCTCTCCTGTTTTTTACAGCAATTTTCTTTGTGATTCTCAATGGGATGACAAGTCAAACTAGGATGGTATCTCTTTGTCTTTGGAGGATTCTCTATCTCTATTGATTGGCATCGGCAACAGGGCAACAAGGCAACAGGGGAACTCTTTTACATATGTTCCCATAGCTGTCATCTCATTTGTAGTATCCATATATAACTGTATTATTACTCTCCAGCCTATATTCTCTCTTGACAACTTTGTTATCTTCCTCATATATAAATATTTTAAATCTGTTTCACAAATTCTAAGTAGAGTTTATAATATTTTTAACTTGAAAATTTTATCATTCAAATTAGAATCACTATCAAAAGCATTTTTAGTCTCGGGTTTAATTATTCATTTTATTTGTTCAAAAAAAGAAAAAAAATACAAAACACAGTACCTTTGTCACAAGTTGGTAGAAACCAAATTGATTGGATGTTATTTTGTTCAATCATTGGAGGGTCTCTTTAGGATTCCTGAAACCTGTGAGTGTAGAATTAATCATACCTAACAATTTGAGGGTTTGTTTGAGATAAGGTTTAATTTCCATTTATATTGTGGTTGATTCTATTTTTGAGTATCCTATTTAAAAAATATTTTAATTGAAATACAGGTAATTTTGATATTTTTAAAATTTTCAATTAAATAAAAATCTATTTCTTTATATGCTTAAGAAAAATAATTCATTTCCTTGTATTTTCAAAATATGGAAATCATAATAGCAATTGAACCTTCAAATTTAAAATAGAGATTAAGACTCTACTTGGTAATTGTTGTCGAAAACAATAATTTAGAACTGTTTTTGTAAATTGTTTATTTATATTTTATAAAATAAAAGTTTATTTAGGAACTTTGAAATCTTTTTATTTTGCTTTTATATTTTTCAATATTTTAAAAATAGTTTTCATCTGTCATGCTTTATTTTTAATTATTTTTAAAATAACTTTTAAAAAACAAGTAAAAATAATAAAAAATATCTGAAAACACTTTATTTTTTATTTTTTAGAAAATAAAATCTTTTTTTAATTGTCAAATATGTTTTATTTTATTTTATTTTTTTTTATGTTTTGAAGAATAGAAAACGGTTTTAAAAAATAATTATCAAATATGATTTAAATTTTCAAAATAGATGTTAAATGGAATGAAATGGCTAGTTAGATTTTTGCTGATTTTACAAAAATTGCAAAGTTTTATTTTCAATGTATGGGTAGATTCAAATATCTTCTCAAGAGAAGATTATTCAAGTAAACCCTAAATTTCTATTGACATCATTGAGATATTTCTCCAATAATGGACACCAATGAGTGAAGGGTTGAATTAATAAAATTGAGTTGGCACTTGTCACTTTCCAAAGAAAATTGGGTGCCTTCATTTTGACATATTTGATTTTGATAGATTGGAATGGAAACAACCAATCAATGGCTTTTGAAGGGAGGTTATCATTTTAATTTGGGTCTCTTCTTCTGACTTTTAAGTGCTTTTCCAAGTTTGCCTTTTCACACATTGTAGAATATGAATTTTTATTTATTTATTAGAGAATAATAATATATTATATTTCAATTTTCAAAGAAGGTATTATATTTATTCGAATATTTTTTAAAAATTGTGTTTAACTTTAAAATACCTTTTTAATATTTGGTGTTGTGATTTTGTGTTCTCAATCATGCTTGTCCCCCTAATTTTTAAATTTTTATTTTGAATCTTTATTTTCTAAAGGGAACTAGTTATATTATTTAAAAGTTGAGGGTTTTTTAAAGATTTAAATTAAATTAATATGTTATTTTGTTGGCTAATAACAAATTTGAGTTTGTTTGACAATGATTTTAAAATACATTTTTAGTCTAAAAAGTGTTTTTGAAAAAAAAAAAATGGTATTAGGCAAATTTTATAAAACACTTTTAAAAATATAAAAATTCACTTATAGTATTGAAAAATCATTTATCATGACATTATCAGTTTGACTGTAATCATAATTTAACCATCAGTTTGACCATTGAATTATGAATTGATAACTTTTTTAGTTCAATTGTCGATCTAATTATGAAAATGTTGCTTGTTATTGTTCCATGCAAGCGAGAATGTAATGGAGCTTGCTTTTTGTTGTTCCTTTCAAGGAAGGATGTGATGGAGCTGATGGTGGCCTAAATTTTTGAAAAGAAAATACAATATCTTCCTGTTTTTGATGGTTTATGGTAATGCACTAAAGAAACAATGGCAACAACAGTCTTTTATCTTTGATAAGCAATAGCAAATTGACAAAAGCAAACAGCACTCAGCATGTCTTGGAATGGGAAACTTAGCCCGTAAATATGAATGCCAAGGAGCCTATCTTCACAAGTTTCCACCCATCTGCTTCCAATAAGCTCTGGAATTTCCTTACTATTGTAGCCTTCAAGACTGCATGTCTTGGAGGGAAACTGCAGTAACCGTACAACGATATGGGATGCGTTGTATTTTCCCAGGTCATGGTGTTTCCTAGATATCATCATGTAGACCGAAAGGGTCAATTCTAACTTTTGCTATCAGATTCTTAACTACTGAGAATGGATGAGCAATACTGAAGTCTAAGATGTAAGGTTGCTGAGGTATTAGTGTCTGATTAAGCATAACAAAAGATGACATCCTTCAGATTTGATTTTTTTTTTTTTTTTGATAGACAAAGAGAGAATTTGATTAAAACACGCCTATACAGGGGGTGCTCCCTACGTACACAGGCAGTATACAAAGAAAGTCAAATCCAAGGCCACAAAAGAAGGAAAAAACCTAGAGAGGAAAAAGCTAAACAACAATCCCATCACAAAAAAAATTCAGAAAAGAGAGATAGTCCAAATCCAGAAACTGTTGAGACCACTCAAGAAGAGACCGAAAAGAGAACATTCCTTCAGATTTGATATTTGCTTTCTGTAAAAAGAAAAAGAACTGCTATCACTAATTTCCTACATAATATAGTTTTGAAAATATTGACTGTACTGAGATGCAACAATATCATACACAACAAATGTAACAGTAACTTACAAGTGATATCAACAATTACCCAAGCTTGTTGCAATCCCAACATTGAAAACCTGAACAGAATTCAAATAAACCTGGATAGAATTTTCTTACAAATTGATCCAACTCATCATTAGATAACAAATCGACTAACATGGTTGCAGTGGATGCAAAGGCATAAATCCATTTGCACCCATTTCGTGGAGAAAATTAATTACTCTTAAGTGCCTCTTTAGCTAAACTGCCTAAATTGCGCTCACCTAGAATCAAGCAAGTATAGGCAACAGTTGCCCAACAAAAAAATGGAGGTATACGTGAGAAGCATTAGTTACTAGTTAAGAAACACGCATAGTATGTAAGTTACGATTCACGTGAATGTTTAGAAATTTATAGATGAAATAACATTAAAGAATAAACAAAGATAATTATTTGCAATGACAAAAAAGAATAGATCATCTAATATATCTATACCTAGAAGTAAAGAAAATATTAAGGAAAAAAAAAGATTAGTCATATAAAAATCTTCGAATTTTTTATACATTTTGATATTCCCCTTTTGAATAAAAAAAAAAAAGGAAAAAAGAAAGGGAAAAATTATCAGGACTTAGTTACAAATATGAGTTTGGAACAATGTGACTATTGAAAAAACAACAAACAATATAAAAATTGCACCATTTTTAAATACATTGAATATAGCAGTAACTTACAAGAGATGGCAAGGAACCTCCCAGCTAATTGCAATCCCAAAGCTAAAAACCTTCCATTACCCATAGTTTCTCCAGCTCCAATCCCACCCCTCATTCAGAAGGAAGGTAGTTGGCAATATGAAAGCGAAGTGCCTCACAAACCAAAGGAATCGAGGCATTACCCATGGTTTCACTTTCTTTCTGACATTTTTATTTATCACTTGAATCACCATTGACATTCCAATGAAATCAACTATGCTAAAACTATGCTTGCACGTTTCTTGCAATCGTTCAATTTTTTTTTCTTTGTGTGTGTATGTGTTCTCATCAACATTCTCAGTCTAGACGCAAGCATCACCAAATTTTACTAAATATCAACATCTTTAACTATTGCACATAATTAAATTTCTAAATGAAATCAAATTTAATAAAATTTAAATGTCACTTAAAACATATATCATTCAAAACACTAATTAGCCAAAATAATGCTCCAACAAAGTTTCTAAGGCAACAACAACAATAATACTAATAATAATTAAAAAAAAAACACCTACTAGACAAATATAATATAGAAGAACAAGTAAAATCTCAAGGCAACAGTTTCTACAAATATACTGCACTCTAGTGCAACCCAATGAGCTCACACCTAAGAACAAACCGCTTCGAGTAACACCAGTGGTAGTAACCAATGATCATTGCTTATTCCATTGCTAAAAGACAATCAGTTTAAGGACCATTGAATGAAATTAACATGGAAGGAAAACAATGGCAAGTAAACAAACAAAAATAACATAAATTGGAATAAACTAGATCAATCTCTTGCAACAACATGATTTTTTAAAAAATTAAACTCATTTGCTTGCAAAAAAATTGTTGATACAATCAAAAGTCATTAACAACTACCACGAAGAGTGAGACCCTCCAAGAATTCCACATTTAGAGTTGATGAATATCCATAACTCTTTACTGCACAAACTCATGTAGAATTTGTTTTACAGATTGATCCAATCCATCATCAGATAACATTTCCACTATCAATGTGATGGTGGATGCATCAGCGGAAAATCCCCTTCCAAGCATTTCTTGAAGAAGTTGAATAGCACTCAATGTCTCATTATTTCGTAAAAATCCTCGAGTAATCAAATTGTAAGTGCAATCATCTGGTGAGCAGCCATCTGTATTCATTTCCCTAAATAACTTAGTTGCCTCAGCTAATAACCCTTGTAGACAAAGCCCATTGATCATTATAGTATAAGTCCAAACATCAGGATGCAAACCTTTGGAGGAGAGACTGGAAAAGAGATCCCCTGCAGCTTCAAGTTCACCAACTCTACACATCCCATCAATGACAATATTATAACTTTGTATATCAGGAGCCAAATTACTACCTTCAATAGCTTTCAGCATAGCCATAGCTTGATCTAGATGACGAGTTTTGCATAGATAGTCTAATAAAATGCGGTAAGTAACGAGATCTGGAATTTGGCCACTAGCTACCATCTCATGAAAAAGTGCTATTGCATCCCGGAGTCTTCCAACATGGCATAAACCATGTATAAGAGTGTTGTAAGTCACGATGTTAGGAACCAATTCTCGTTGACACATTTCTTCAAAGAGATACATGGCCTTATCTATCCTTTGAATCTTGCAATAACCGTTGATCAAGGTACTATAGCTGATAACATTAGGTGCACAGCCCTTACGAACCATCGTATCAAATACTTTATCCGCCTCATCCATCTCAGATCGCAAACAGTGTCCATCCATCAATGCAGTGTAGGTGACTACATCAGGCTCCACACCTCTTTGAATCATCACATCAACTACATCATGTGCTATGGTGACCATTCCTTCTTTACAGAGTGCATCCACCAATGTGGTAAAGATAACTACATTTGGCATTATCTTGCTATCTACCATTTCATTCATCAGTGTTGCAACATGCTTCCACTCAGAGAACTTGCATAGGCCATGAATTATTGAGTTATAAGTTGAAACATTAGGTGAAATGCCTTTAGCGATCATCTCAGAGAAAATGTTCAAAGCCTCATTTACTTGTCTATCCTTAAAAAGGCAATCAATGATGGTGTTATAAGTAATCACATTAGGCTCACAATTTTTTTGTACCATGCTCCTAAGTAACCTGATAGCGGCTCTAGAGTTGCCCACTTTACATAACCCATGTATCAGAGTTCCATAAGTAACCCCATTGGGTTGAAAACCTTCCCCAACCATTTTATCAAACAGGTGGAGGGCTTCACCAATTTTACCCTCAACACAGAGGCCCCTAATCAGAGTGGTGAAGGTAGCGGTGTCCGGTTGATGCCCAAGTTTGAAGATTTTCGCCAAGACGGAGAAACCGAAATCCACCCGATTCAAATGGCAGAAAGAGTTAATGACGATGGCGAGAGTGTAAACATCGGAGGGAATTCCAAGAGAATCCATTTGCTTAGAAAGAGAAAGCACAGTGGAGTAGTGTTTCATGTTAGCGATGGAGGTTAAAATTTTGGCGAAATCAACAACTGAGGGTGGAGGTTGCATATGAAGCATTCGATTAAAGGAAGAGAGGGCTTCATCAATCGTATTAAAATTCAGGGATTTGGAATGGAAGCTGCTACTATGTGATGAAGACAATAATTGAAGAGGAAGAGAAAGCATCCATGTACCGGAAGCAGGAGAAGAAGAAAGCTTTGTCATCAGCATCTTCATCTCCATCTCCATCTCCATCATCATCTTCATCATCGTGCAGCTTCAGCTTTACTCCTAACATCACAACATTTCGATTTCACGTACTCTGCACTTTGGGTTTCGAGAGGAAGATTAATCTTGAGAATTAATTTCTCCTTTGGGTTCAGTCTCCGTCTAGAATGTGGAGAGAGAGGATTTTATTATTTTTATATTTTTATATTTGGGACGCTTAAGTAGTTAAGTGGCAGAGCAGACGGCATATGTAGTTTGATATTGTGGTCAAGCTTTCTCTTTTCAAATGAATGATGTGGGCATAAGGGTCTCCAAAAAGCCCGCGGCCCGCTTTAGGCCCGGCCTGGCCCAAGCCCGGTCCGAGCCCGTTTATGGGCGGGCCGGGCCGAGGGCCTAATTTTAGGCCCGGCCCGTCCCTTTAAAAAAAAACTACAAAAATAAAAAGTATTAAAAAAAATATACTTTATTTTTATATATATATATAACTAACTCATTTAATAAGCACAAAAGGAATGTAGCTCAGTTGGTTAGAGCCTTGAAATTTAAGTTTGAGGGGAGGGGTCCAAATCCCCCCCTCTCTCTTCCTTTATTTAAAAGCCATTTTGGCTTATTTAAAAAAGCCCGCGGCCCGGCCCGGCCCGGCCCGTTGACCAGTCAACGGGCCCATAGGCCCGGCCTGAGCTGGGCCGCGGGCCTCCTATTTACGGCCCGGCCCGGCCCGGCCCGCCTGTTGGAGACCCTTATGTGGGCATGTGGGCTTGAATTTCACATCTGAGCCTGCCCATTGACTGGTCAATGGACTTCTCAGCCCATTCACACATAAGCGGGTTTTCATTTTTATTTTATTTTATTTTATTTTTTATCCATATGCTCCAATACCATTATGTACATAACCTAGTCCTCTTTTGTGTACTACTCCTTACAATACCATTATTTATTTTATTAATTAATTAATTAATAAATAAAAGAAAGAAAAATTTGTTGATGTCTAGTACAATATTGACCATTGACCTAGTCAATTACTTGCCCCACAAATTTAAAATTTCCAAAGGTTCATGAACCCTCCAAATGAAAAGGAATCTTGTTTCCAACCACAATTCAGGGAAAATATCTAACCTAAGCCCACCATGGGGATCCATTCCCTGATTTTCTATAAAGATTGCAATCTCACAAACCAGCCATTTGATATAATGTAGATGAAAATATTTTTTATTTTTTATTTTTTTTTAAGTTTGTTAAAAAAAGCTAGGAAAGTTTGAGAGAAGTATATTCTTAAAAATTTAATTTTCTTATAGAGAAAAAAATTATGATTTTCTTTATTTTCTTATCATGATTTTTTTTTCTTAAATTTTATAGGAATTAAACTTATGGGTGTTGTGTGGGATCCTCCCCAAAAAGTGCCACGTGGCTCCCTCTCCCTTGGACACGCAGACCACCCCCCTTGCGACGCGTGACATAGTTCATTCCACCCGGGTAGGAATTTTGTCCGGCCGACTTTCCACCATCTCCGGATATCTCACAGTCGTAATTCTGTCAGGACCAGCATTCCACCATCTCCGAATATACCACATTCGACGCCTGTCACCGGATGGGAGAGGAGGACGATTCAACTTCCCCGGGCAGACATGTCCGGATCCGAATGAGCTTGTCGTCGGATGGGAGAGGTCGACGATTCAGCTTCCCCGGACAGACATGTCCGGATCCTCCGGTAACGCTTACTTGGAGAATATCCGTAGCCGACGATTCAGCTTCCTCGGACAAACATGTCCGAATCCTCTGGTAACGCTTACCCGGACAGCTTCCCCGGATAGTTTGGCTCGTTAGATACTCGCGATTCGCTGGATCCATTTCCGCCCACAATCAAAAAGCAAACTCTAACAATACTGACGATCAAGTCTCTTGAACTGTCACTCATCTTTAATGCAAGATACATTTGACAAGACATTCCCAAATCTTCTCAAGTCGCCTGACACATCCCCGATATTTAAAGTCATAAATTGAGGCGACATTCGCCGCCTGAATACCTTCCTGACAGCCGCCACCTGGCACCAGAAACGTCATGATTGCTTCGCCACAATCATGACGATGGGACCCGCTAGCACAGCGGGGCCATACTTTCTAACTCATATATAAACTCTAAGGAGACTCTCAGGAAGGTAAGCAAAAAAGGAACAAGCATCCTTGAAGCAATAAGCAATAAGTAACAAAGAATAAGCATCCTTGACGAAAATCACGGAGCAACACTCCCAAAGGAAAACTCTATTTTCCAACAACTTCCAAAAGACTAACTTAATCATTGGAGGGTATGTCCGGACAACCCATCCGGACATCTTTTTGCAGGAGGAAGGAGAATTCACTGTAACGCGTTGATCGAGATTCCGTTGCTGGTGACGACTATTGTAGCAGGGGAATTTTGTCATCAACATGTTGGGTAAACCAACTTAATAACTTAAAATGACTTAATTTTAATTATTAAGTAAATTAAATATATTTGGTAAAATAACTTAATGATATTACTTAAAATAAAAAATAACTTTAAGTAATAAATAAAAATAATTAACTTATTCTTAAATCCACATCTTTATTTTAATTTTTTATCTTTATTTATTATAATTACCTCAATGATTTTTTTTGTTATTTCATGATCTCTATTGTTATTTAACCTCCTTTGTCATAATTATAATTTATGAAGATAAATATATCAATTTTTAGATTTAAAATAATTTTTATCAAACAATCTTTATACTTAAAGTAAAAATTAAATAATAAGTTTTAAGTAAATAACTTAAATATAATTTAACTAAAAATAAATTTAAGGCATTAAGTAATAAGTATTAAGTTTTACTAAACACCCCATATATATTAGAATATCACATCTCATTAAATAAAAAATGCACATTTCTTAAGTGATATGATATATTTGGATGTTATTATATATATATAATGTTACGTTTATATTTAGCTATAATGCCTACTGACATTTGGTTGATAGATACGGGTGCAACTACTCACATAAGTGTCACGATGCAGGGTTTCCTAAGGAGCCGAATGCCAACTGATGGTGAAAGATACATCCATGTGGGAAATGGCAACAAGGTTGTAGTCAAGGCTATTGGTATTTTTAGATTACATTTAAACTCTGGATGTACTTTAGATTTGGAAGAGACTTTCGTAGTACCGTCGTTTAGACGAAATTTAATTTATGTTTCATGTCTGGACAAATGTGGATATTGTTGTTCATTTAGAAATGGAATGGTTAGTACAAGTAGTCTAACAGACAAATTATACAAATTGAACATAAAGGCCTCTAATGGAAATGAAACCTTGTATTCAAGTAATTATGACATTAAGCAAAAATTAACAAATGAGAATTCATCAATGTTATGGCACAAATGTTTAGGTTATATTTCAAATCAACGTATTGAAAGGCTTGTGTCAGAAGGAATTCTTGAACCACTTGATTTCTCAGACTTTCAAGTCTCTATAGAGTATATTAAGGGTAAACAAATAAATATGAGAAAAAGGGATGCCAATAGGTGCGGTGACATCTTGGAATTCATACATATGGATGTTTGTGGTCCATTTCCTACCCCTTTTTGGAATGGACAACAATATTTTATTACTTTCATTGACGATTACTCGCGTTTTGACTATCTTTATTTGATTCATGAGAAGTCTCAATCATTGGATGTGTTCAAGAATTTTAAAGTTGAAGTTGAGAACCAATTAAGCAAGAAAATAAAGGTCATCAAATTTGACCGTGGAGGTGAATATTATGGTAGATATGATGGATCCGGTGAACAACGTCCAAGGCTATTCGCTAAATATTTGATGGAGTGTGGTATCATTCCTCAATACACCATGCCGGGGACTTCAAGCCAAAATGGTGTAGCAAAGAGGTGAAACTGTACTCTTAAAGATATGGTAAGAAGTATGATCAGTCATTCCACCTTACCAGAATCACTTTGGGACGAAGCTGTCAAAATTGCAGTTTACATTTTGAATAAAGTTCCAAGCAAAGTAGTAGCCAAAGCCCCATATGAGTTATGGACTAGCAAGAAACCTAGTATTAGGCACTTGCATGTTTGAGGTTGTCTAGCTGAGGCTAGGCCTTACAAACCAAATGAAAAGAAATTGGACTTCAGAACAGTGAACTACTACTTTGTAGGGTATTTTGAAAAGTCGAGAGGCTTCAAGTTTTATGACCCCTCAACAAGATCCTTCTTTGAAACGGGCAATGCTAAGTTTGTTGAGGATGTTGAGTTAAGTGGGAGAGAGCCATTAAGAAAGGTGGTATTTGAAGAAGAATCTGTTAGTATTCTTATTATTACAACTAGACATGGTCATATTATGTTTAATGACACTATCCAGAATGTACAGCCAATAACAGAGATTGAAGACACACCTGAGATTCCTCCTACTTAAGTTATGGAACCAGTTCAAGTTCATGAAGAGGTAACTCAACAACCTCAAAAACCTCAAGTACAAGTGCCATTGAAGAGATCCACTAGAAAAAGGAAAAGTACAATTTCAGATGATTATGTTGTATATCTCTAGGAACATGAGTTTGACATGGGTCTGGAAGACAATCCAATTTTAGTTAGTCAAGTTAAACAAAGTTCTGATTTTGAAAAGTGGATAGAAGCCATGAAGGATGAGATGAAATCAATGAAAGACAATGGTGTTTGAGACCTAGTAGAGTTGCCTAAAGGTGTAAAACCGATTGGTTGTAAATGGATTTTTAAGACCAAGTATGATTCAAAAGGCAACATTGTTAGGTATAAGGCATGCCTAGTCGCAAAAGGTTTCACTAAAAAAAGGGCATTGATTATAAGGAGACCTTTTCACCGGTTTCGTTAAAGGACTCCTTTAGAATCATCATGGCACTTGTAGCTCATTATGATTTAGAGCTGCATCAAATGGACGTTAAAACTGCGTTTTTTAATGGCAACATTGATGAGACAATATACATGGTGCAACCGGAGAACTTTGAGTCTAATGATTCAAAGCAACTTGTATGCAAATTAAAAAGGTCCATATATGGTTTAAAGCGGGCATCCCGACAATGGTACCGAAAGTTTGATCAGGTGATTACTTCATTTAGTTTTAAGGAGAACACTATTGATCAATGCATATATCTCAAGTTTAGTGGGAGCAGATTCATTATCTTGGTGCTATATGTTGATGATATTTTACTTGCAAGTAGTGATATGGAACTTTTGCATGAAACCAAGCGATTTCTATCCAGTAAATTTGACATGAAGGATCTTGGTAATGCATCTTTTGTGCTGGGTATACAGATCTATAGGGATCGTTCAAGAGATATACTTGGGCTATCACAAAAGTCCTACATCGATAAGGTGTTGAGTAGATTTGGCATGAGCAATTGAGCACCAGGAGACACGTCTGTGGCAAAAGGCGATAAATTTAGTTTGCACCAATGTTCGAAAAATGAACTTGAGAAGAAGGATATGGAAAGGTTTCCCTATGCCTCGGCAGTAGGAAGTCTCATATATGCATAAGTTTCTATGCGTCTGGATATTGCGTACATTGTTGGAATGTTAGGCAGATATTTGAGTAACTTAGGTATGGATCACTGGAAAAAGGCAAAACGGGTTATGCGGTATTTACAAAGAACTAAAGATTATATGCTCACATTTAGAGATTATGGGATATTCGGATTCCTATTTCGCGGGATGTCTTGACAGTAGGAGATCCACTTCAGGATACATCTTCATGTTGGCTAGAAGAGTAGTTTCATGGAAAAGTGTTAAACAAACACTTATTGCTTCTTCCACCATGGAGGCAAAATTCATAGCCTGCTACGAGGCATCAAACCATGGGATATGGCTGTGGAATTTTATCACTCAGTTGCGGATTGTTGATGGAATTGAGAAACCATTGAGAATCAATTGTGATAATAAGACCGCAGAATTGTATTCTAAGAACAACCAAAGTTCGTCAAAGTCCAAACACATTGACATTAAGTTCTTAGTTGTAAAAGAAAGAGTTCAGAGTCTTCAAGTATCAATTGAACACATAAACACAAACTCCATGATTGCGAATCTGCTCACTAAGAGTTTGCCACCCAAAGTATATCATGAGCATGTTACATATATGGGTGTTGTACGCATTGATGATGTGCTAGTATAGTGGGAGTTTGTATTTAGATTTTGTGTTTGTTTACTTAATGTGATATTATGTTTGTGTTATTTGTATAGAACTTGATTTTAAAGGCTATTGTATTTGAATACTCTAAATTGAAATGATGACTTTCAGAAGCAGTTTAGCATCAAGTGTTGAAAGTGGAATTTGACTATTTTTAGTCATAAAGTAGGACCAATTGGAAAGAGACATATTAAAGATCACATTCTATGTAATTTCCATGCTACACATCCATACTTGATCCATGTTGCTAATTTTGTTAATGTTGTGATCATTGATGGGTCTAGTTATAATTATGATTAATGAAGGTCGCTTTGATCATGTGTTAGCATAATTAGTAAACCGGATTGTTTAAGGATATTTGAATAGATGAGCTCAATGAAGTATTATCATGAACATTGTTGGCTAATATATGTGGTCCAAGTGGGAGATTGTTAGAATAAATGTGGACCCAAATCATATTAACCATTGTTTAGGATTTAACTATCCATATATATGTGATTTCCATTTGATCTAGAGTATAGGCCACCTTATGTGTAGAGCCCAGTGCCATAATGGGTCTTAAATGATGGGTCTAAGACTCGCGAGACCCAATAGTCCAAAGGGTATGGTCCCTAAGGCATAGAGGGTATATATATATAAGGCTAAGTGTTTGTTCTTTTTAAATATATCTTTTGAATAAGAACAAAACTCGTTCTCTCCCGCTCCCATCGTCAGAGAGATTACATAATTGGTGGATAGCCCTCTACATCCTTAGAAGATTCGTATCTCTTCATCAAACGAATAATGGATTCCGGTTGGTTCCCCGTCTAGAGATCAAGACATATTTTAATGCTTGATATGTTTATATATATATCGTGTATCTGCTTTTGATGATAATGGAGAATAAAACTCCCTACATATAAAGCATTCAATTAAAGGAAGAGAGGGCTTCATCAATCGTATTAAAATTCAGGGATTTGGAATGGAAGCTGTTATTATGTGATGAAGACAATAATTGAAGAGGAAGAGAAAGCATCAATGAACCGGAAGCAGGAGAAGAAGAAAGCTTTGTCATCAGCATCTTCATCTCCATCTCCATCTCCATCATCATCTTCATCATAGTGAAGCTTCAGCTTTACTCCTAACATCACACCATTTCGATTTCACGTACTCTGCACTTTGGGTTTCGAGAGGAAGATTAATCTTGAGAATTAATTTCTCCCTTGGGTTCAGTCTCCGTCTAGAATGTGGAGAGAGAGGATTTTATTATTTTTATTATTTTTATATTTTTTTAAATTTTGACGCTTAAGTGGCAGAGCAGACGGCATATGTAGTTTGATATTGCGGTCAAGCTTTCTCTTTTCAAATGAATGATGTGGCCATGTGGGCTTGAATTTCACATCTGACCCATTGACTGGTCAATGGACTTCTTAGTCCATTCACACATAAGCTTAGTAGGTTTTTTTTTCCAAATTTTATTATCCTTGTCAATTCAATAAAATTAGAAAGTGCAGTGTTTTTTCTTTGTCCCCAAACAAAAAATTAGAGAGTAAAGTTGACCCATAGCCTAGTAATTTTCTCGATTATTTGTCCTTATAACGAAGGTTCTTCTTAGTTCAAAAAAAAAATAAATAAATAAATAAAAGAAAGAAAAATTTGTTGATGTCTACTAGTACAATATTGACCATTGACCTAGTCAATTACTTGGCCCACAAATTTAAAATTTCCAAAGGTTCATGAACCCTCCAAATGAAAAGGAATCTTGTTTCCAACCACAATTCAGGGAAAATATCTAACCTAAGCCCACCACGGGGATCCATTCCCTGATTGTCTATAAAGATTGCAATCTCACAAACCGGCCATTTGATAAGAGAAAAGAATTATGATTTTCTTTATTTTCTCATCCTGATTTTTTTTTCTTAAATTTGATAGGAATTAAACTTGTGGGTGTTGGGTAAACCGACTTAATAACTTAAAAGGATTTAATTTAAATCATTAAATAAATTATGTATATTTGATAAAATAACTTAATAATATGACTTAAAGTAAAAAATATTACTTTAAGTAATAAATAAAAGTAATCAATTTATTTTTAAATTCACATCTTTATTTTACATTTTTATTCTTATTTATCATAATTACCTCTACGATTTTTTTTGCTATTTCATGATCTTTACTGTTATTTGACCTCCTTTGCCCTAATTATAATTTATGAAAATAAATATATCAATTTATGAATTTAAAATAAATTTTAAGTTAATTTTATCAAATAATCTTTTAAATAAAAATGCACATCTTAAAATAACATTTCTAAAGTGATAATCTTTGAATGTTATTATATATATAATGTTATGTTTATATTTAGTTTGTTAAATAAAAAAAAAATGGTTTCAATGTCTCATATATTTGTCCAAAATAAAAATTATATTATATTCCAATATTTTTTATTAAAATAAAAAAGAATTTTTTTTTTTACATTTAACAATATTTATGAATAAAATATTTAAAATTTATAAATAATCCTTTTATATTATGTTACTTAATATAAACAATAAATATATATTATTATTATTTTATATTTTTTTTAGTTCTTTTTTCAACCACAGATTTATTTTTTCAATCAAAATTTTTTTATTCTTGTAAAATAAATTATATAAAAATAATAAAAAATGATTAAAAAATAAATTTATTTTATATTTTCACTAATCAAGATTAAGTATCTTGAGTTAAAATGATTTGAAAACGTGTGATAATATATTTTATCACTTATCATATTTTATATTTTGTTGGATATACATATTACATCCAACCAACCAAATACGAGATTAAATAAAACTAATATATATATTAACTAAAGACTTCTACTCTACCCATATTGTATTAACTTAATTTCTATCCAAATATTTCAAGAGATCAATCTTAACCTTTAAAAAAACAAATAAATAATAATAATAACACAATTGTAGAAGGTTGCTTAGTTACCCATTGCAGAATATTGTTACCCACCTTAGAAAGTTGTGTCCGAGTCTTGCAAGAAAGCAAGTCAAACCTGGAAGTCCATGGAATCTGCCTCCCAACTTCTAGGCTCCCCCCATGAACTCTTCAAATCGTGGACAGCAATTGTAGCTAAGAACTATCCATCTATATAAACCAAAAATCATTGCTCAACAAATTCGTACAAACTCAAATCATTCTTTCAAACTCTCTCAAGTGTTGATCGATCTTTTTTCCTACTGTTGCAATTTTTGTCAACTCCGACAATGAATCATAGTGCTATGGCAAAAGTCTCCGGTCTGCTTCTTAGGAAGGTCAGCCCGCAGGCCTCGAGATTCTCGAGGCCAGCGTATATGGGGTGGATGACAGTCCACCCCATGCCGGCTCGGGAGCAGAGTACTCTAGCATCGGGGGATGCAAAAGAGGAGAAGCCGATTCAAGTGCCGAAGACGGGCTCGGAAAATGGGGAGCAAAAGGCAATTGTGAGCTACTGGGGCGTGCCTCCGGCTAATCTGACCAAAGAGGATGGTTCGCCCTGGAAGTGGCACTGCTTTAGGGTATGTTTTCATGGATTTAGATGGATTGAAATATGGATATGGATGAATGTATTGATTTGGGATGAATTGATTTTTGGCAGCCATGGGAGACCTACAAGGCAGACATCTCCATTGATGTGGAAAAGCATCACAAACCAGTGAAGTTCATGGACAAATTCGCCTATTGGACTGTCCAAGCTCTCAAGATCCCTACTCACATGTTCTTTCAGGTACCTTTTATTCACACGATCCCACGCTGCTTTTTCTGAATGGGTCATATTTTTTCTAGCGTTGCCATTTTCCCCCATTTAAATATAAGAATTCCATTCTTAATGACAGAGAAAGCACATGTGCCATGCCATGCTGCTGGAGACGGTGGCAGCGGTGCCAGGCATGGTCGGGGGAATGCTGTTGCACTGCCAGTCCCCGAGGCGGTTCGAGCAGAGCGGAGGTTGGATCAAAGCCCTACTGGAAGAAGCCGAGAACGAGCGAATGCACCTCATGACCTTCATCGAGCTGGCCAAGCCCCAGTGGTACGAGCGCGCCATCGTCTTCGCCGTCCAGGGTGTATTCTTCAACGCATACTTCCTAACATACTTGGCCTCCCCCAAGGTCGCCCACCGCATCACCGGCTACCTGGAGGAGGAGGCCGTCCGCTCCTACACCGAATTCCTCAAGGACTTGGACAATGGCAGCTTTGAGAACGTGCCGGCCCCGGCCATTGCCATTGACTACTGGCGTCTGCCGGCGGAATCAACTCTCCGGGACGTTGTGGAGGTGATCAGGGCTGATGAGGCGCATCACCGGGACGTTAACCACTATGCATCGGTGGGTAAAATCATGTTGATGTTGAAGTGTCTTATTCCTGATATGAGAAATTGTGTGAGTTTGATTGATTTGGGTTGCTTTTGTTTGATTGCAGGATATACAATGTCAAGGGCACCAGTTCAAGGATGTTCCCGCACCTCTTGGATATCATTAGTGGATGTTCCTGATTTCATAAAGTGGATTATTAGATTAAAGGTTTTAGATTTCGTGGTTTTTTATTTCCATTTCCACAATTCATGTGGAGGTATTCCACATAAATTTTTTTTTATCTCGTGTGTATGTAATTGCTTCAGGATTTAATTTAGGTAAAATATTTTAATCTTTATATTATAAATTTTTTAAAATCACTCGTTCACTCCTTCTAGGTGTTATCTTACTGGACAAACGTTTTTTTCACCTCCAAATGTGGGTAGTCTTGTGCCTATAAAGCTATTAATTGAAACTAAAATTTTGAACTATTTGATAATAAGCCTACAAATTTTTCAAGTTAACTTAGTATGACCTCTAAACAAGTTTATTAGATTATATCACTAAATGATATTGTAACCAGTTTAAATATCATATCTCAATTTTCTAAGTCGTAAATTCAAATTATAAAACTATATGAAATACCACTTTCATATCTAATGATTATACATTATAAATTCCATAAGCATAACTCATAATCATTAAACTCTTTGTTATTTTGGAAAACTAAATCTAGGAAAAAATTTCATTAAGAATCTTCGGTCATAGGTTGATTTTGCAAATTTTCATCCATCATGCCACCAAAATTCTTCGATTCATGGCGAACCTAGACCAAAAGAACAAGAATCCAACTCAACACACCGTCCTCTTCTTCCAAAGAATTTATTTTCCTTTAAAACAAAGAGAGCTCCAAAAATTCACAAGTCTTCTATCTCATTAACAATATCCCCTATATCATTTACATTGATATGTTCGATAAAAATCATTAATTAAGAACAATAAAAATTAGATATAGATTATTTTGTTCCAAATCAACAAAACAAAATTGATCCCAAAAGCTTATATATATCAAATTGATATACAATCATCTAGTTTATTACTTTTGATGCCAATTTTTCAAATTTCTACTTCATACTTTGTATTCAAGTGCCTAATAGCTTGTTTAAGAGCATATAATGATGTATTAAGATTACAAACTTTATTTTTTTTCTCAATTTTTATATAGTATTTTATCGCGTATACAATTAGTAGTTAACAAAGCTTCTCCCTATAAATTAGAATTTATTAATATAATACTAATAATCTCCATATTTTTCTATTTTTACATTCTATGACACCATATATACTATGACTTGGTGCGTGATACATGTGGGTAGTCAGATAGTGAGCTACCCGAATGGATGCTCTAGGTAGTTTGATACTCGACTAAGATGAATCACCCTAAAGCAACACCCGCCTTGGCACCAAAATTTTCATCACTTTGTAATTTTTCATAATTAGTTTTCTACTTGAACTTTATAAATTTTAATAAACGTAATCAAGTTTTTTTTTTTTTCATCCCTAGTTTGGTTTAAAATGTACTTTTATATTCACTTGTAATTTGGATATTTCATATTATAAAAATGATCTTGACGAGAGAACCAAAATAAAGACATTTTTGCTCAAATGAGACCAAAATAAAGACATTTTTGCTCAAATGAGACCAAAATAAGAATGAGAGGTTAAATTTCAAAATTTGAATTTTTAAATATCTTTTTAATTAAATAACCCTTAAAAAATTATAAAATAAATGGTTGGAATTAATTTTGGATTTATCTCAAATACTTTTTTCTAAAAAATAAATTTTAAAACAACGATTTTGCCTTGGGTTTGTTGTTGAGAAATAAAAAACTAAGCAAAAGATGGATAGATATAATAGAGAACAATAAGGAGAGTTTTTAGGCATATTAAAAATATTTAGATAAATATAAATATAAATACTATTTTTTATATATAATTCTTCCTAAATATTAAATCCAAACTCATCTCCTTACGTCAAAGGAAAAGATTATGAGTTAATTTGTTAATTTTATTTACGTCCGGTGAAGTTATGGCTAAATATAACCGATTCCATTAGTTTGAAAATTCGTTAAATATTTTATTTATTTTGAATTAGAGAAGAGATAGTGAAAATATCAAATGAGAAAGAAAAGTGAGATATTTAGCAAAAACTCACGAAATTTCAATAACCCGCAAAATACAACATCTGGGTCTTACCCAGATTTTGGAAGTACATTACCACTTTTTTAAGTTCTGAACTTGATCATTAGGCTCTGTCTGGTATCTAGGAAAACTAAATCCCAGGAAAAAGTTTTGCTTGAATCTAAGTTGATCCACGATGCCGCAAAGTTCTGCTTTCGATCGCTATTTTTCCCGCGAATCTGCTTTCCTTCTAAACAAACAGAGCCTTCAAAATTTACAATTGTGCGTGGAGTATGTCTCAAGTTCAACATCTGCCATTCAAACAAATATCATAAAAATCATTGATTAATAACTTACAAACTAAAAAAACAAAACAATCAAAACGAAAAAGAGAATTAATGACAAGATCACTGTGGTCGCAATAGAACAAAATTACCAGACTGCAAACATTTTCCCTCAACCTCATACTACAAACACTTTCTTTATTCATTCGGCTGATTGAAGGCGGATTAATTTCAAAGGCTTCAGTGATACCCAAGAGGAGCAGGAAATTCCTTCAATTGGAGTCCTTGATAGTGTATGTCCTGAAATCCATCCATATCCATCAATATCTACCCAAAAGAACCAGCTAAAAATTAAGTAGTATGGAAATGAAATGATAACTTACAGATGCGTAGTGATTTACATCGCGATGATGTGCCTCGTCCGCTCTCACAACCATGACAACATCCCGGAGAGTTGAGTCTGGTGCCAAGCGCCAGTAATCAATGGCGATGGCCGGAGCCGGCACGTTCGGGATGTTACCGCTGTCGAGCTCTTTTATGAATTCATTGTAGGAGTGTATGGCCTCCTCTTCCAGATAGCCGACAGCGCGGTGGGCGACTTTGGGAGAGATCACGTAGGCAACGAAGTAAAAGTTCCAGAAAATGCCTTGAACTGCGAAAACAAGGGCGCGCTCGTACCACCGGGGCTTGGCTACTTCCATGAAGGTCATGAGGTGCATCCGCTCGTTCTCGGCTTCTTCTAGGAGTACTCTGATCCATCCGCCGCTGTGCTCGAACCGCCTCAGCGACTTGCAGTGCAGGAGCATCCCTCCCACCATGCCAGGCACTGCCGCTACGGTTTCTAGCATCATTGCTCGCATTTCAAACCTTCTCTGTAACAAGAAAATTGAATCACACAATTAATTCCATACAAGTGAAGCAGTAAGAATTTTATCTATTTTCTTTCCTTCTAGAAAAAATATTTTGAGTTCTGATTACCTTGAAGAAGATATCAGTGGGGAGTCGGAGCATTTTCACTCCCCAATAAGCTACTTTCTCAGTCCATACCCTAGGGACATGATGCTTCCCCAAATCAATCGACACATCTGCTTTGTAGGCCTCCGATGGCTTCATAATTCACAAATGTAAATCGGATTTAGGCATTTCCTAATGCACGAGAGAGATGAAGATGAACTTAGGTATTTTCTAAAGCAAACTTACTTTGAAACAGCTCCATTTCCATTCCGTACCGTCCTCTTTGGTCAGCTTCACAGGAGCCACGCCCCAGTAACTCACAACCGACTTGTCACCGCCCTCAAAGCTGCTGTGGCCAGCGGCGGAGCGGGAGCCGGGCTCCGTCTGCGGCTTCTCTCTTACGGCCGACACCGTGCTGCTCAAGTTCCGCGCTCCCAAAGCAAAAAAGCCTCGCCTAAACTCACCGCCGCCATGGATGGTACGGACGGTGGCTGTCGACAAAAGCTTCATGGCGCTGCGACTCATCATCATGATTAAGAACTAGATATATTAGGAAGAAAATCAATCAAGAGCTTCTGAAATAATCACCCGTTGAAGATGTCTTTTTGGCAGGGTTTATATAGTTTTTTTTTTAAAAAATTACTATTATTATTAATATGGAAATAATACAACTTTATGCTTATTAATACGTAGTTTTAATATATTTTATTTAATTAAATTTGTTTCACGGGTCTGCATGGCAATGGCGGTGGAATATGTCTTGGCAAGGTAGATTTGTGAAATGACACAAATAACCCTTTCCATAAGCAAAATAAAAACCACTTTCTTAAAAACTACTCTTATTTTTTGAAAATAAATAATTTAAAAAAATTTCTTCAATTTTATATTATATTTTTCCATTAAAAGTTTACATCTTGAGAAATATAATTTTCATGGTAGAACAAATTCAGACTTATGAATTGTAATTAACAACAACTCTCGATGATTATTTTAAAAAATAACTTTATAAATATGAAAAATAATTGAAAATAAAGTATCATAAATACAAATTATATTTAAGAAATATTAAAAAACACAAGATTTTTTTTTTAAAATTTTGTAAATAAGTTTTTATTTTAGGAAACATCAAATAATTGTTTTTAAAAATTATTTTCAAAAATAATTATTTAATATCTATTTTCAAAAACTTTTCCAAACAAACTCTTATTCACTTTTTTTTTAATTGCTAACGACTTTCTTAAAAAATATTATTCATTGAAAATAAAATAATAAAAATGCCGTTTTTTCTCCACTTTGTATTATATTTTCCCATTTAAATTTTTAAGAGATGAAATATTTAAAAAAAAATATAAATTTCACCATGGAGCAAATTCTTATTTGCTCATATTTGTTCAAATTAGGTAAGATATAATTAAAATAGGATTAAAAAACTTGGAGTTAAATAATATTATTTTTTTTAGAATTAAATTATGGAAAGTGAAGTAATTATGGGTATTTTGGTAATTATGCCTCAATGCAATATTCAGGTCAAATTGATAGTGGTAGGAGATTCTTGGGGAACAAGTTAATGAAGAAGGCTCCTTGAGGCCCAAGAAATGTTTGAAGTTATCAACTTCGTGAATTAAATTAAAATTTATGAATCCATCTTGGAATGGAAAGTGGGTATTTTGGTAATTATGCCTCAATGCTACATTAATTAGTGGTAGGAGTTTCTTGGGGAACAAGTCAATGAAGAAGGTACCTCGAAGCCCAAGATATTTTTCCTTTTTGTTTAATTTTTCTAGTGAAGCCAGGCAAAAGTTAGGTTGATCTTGAAGCCATTTTTCTTTCTTTCTTTCTTTGACTAGAAGACATTAATCTAAAAGGGATTTCAATGGAATTTACAAATTTTCAATTATATTAATGCCATTTTAAGGTTGAAATATAGGTAATTAGTTTTTATAAAAATATAAGAAAAAATATCAAACAAAAATTTGATACTAGAAGAATGAATTTTTATTTTTTATTTTTTTTTAAATTCACCCCTTTATCTTTAAACAAACGAGTTAGAAACGAATTTGAGATTTTTTAAAACCTTGGACAGATCCAGGTATTATCAGACTCTATCATGGTCCATTATATATATATAATTTAAAAAGTTACTTTTATTACAAAACTTAGAATATTTATTTTTAATAAAATATATTTAATTTTAGTGAAAATAATTTTTTAAAAAAATTAATAAAAAATAATTAAACAAGAAGGGAAGTATGACCCGTCACATTTAAATTTTTTATTGACATGAGAATCAAAATTAATTTATATATCATTGTGTTGGATTGCGAAATGAGAATTGGAATCAAAATTTCATTCTTAGGAAGACCAAAATTCACTATAGTCAAAATTTTGATTCATCTTTTCCAAATGGTATGGTGATCCGCCCCCATTCTCATCATTCCTATTCCTATGTACCAAACACGCCTTAATGTTATAACAAATGAGAAACCAAGGCCTACTTTCCCATAGGCCAAACACTAGGAAAAGAATCTTTGTGGTTTACTACTAACATATCAATTTCGAACTGCGAGTTCAGACGAAATTCTCATAGAGCCTAGAAGCTCAAAGCATATTCCATGATCACGAAAAGCATTTAGGTAATAACTGAAGAACATTCTTAAGTAGTATGTAAGCTTGCAGTTCCAAGTTTTGAAGTCTTCTGACTTAAATTCCAGGTTTATGTTGAAGATAACAAACTAAGGGATCACTCTCACCTCATATTCATGGGAGATCGTAAGAGGTGATTGCTTGGAAACCGGTCTCTGTTCTGACCACAGCTCTAAGTTAACTGTTCCGGTTCCCCAGTGAACGAGACACTTGTGGACTTCAGTGATGTCGAACCGGTTCACTAGAGCCAGCCCGAGACATTTATCAACCAGCATCCATTCACCTGAAAACAAAAATCGTGGAAAAAGGAAATGATCAACTTCAGCTATGAAAATATATGAAGGGTGGCTGCTTCGAAAGATTAGGATAACTATGTAATTCTAGGATCAACAACCAACAAATCAGCTAAGTTCACTCTCAGGGTGCAGCACCCTAAAGATAGATTGGATTTCTTATCTCAATGATAGGGAAGATTGTAAAGATGGATAAGAGGAACATTACCATTAGGCCGAAGATTCCCTTCATAAGACTGCTCACCAGCTTCAGGCCAAACTTCATGCTTAGATCCATCAATGGAGACAAACGAGACAAAAGATTCTGTTGGGTGCAAGAGATTGAACATTGGGTGCACACGGAGGCAAACCAGCCTACAAGATGAACAAACCATAATGAAGCATTATGCATGAATTCCCAAAAGAGCAGCAACTGAAAGCATGAAAACCTATTCTTTTTTTTTTTAAAGGACCAATTGGCTTGTAGAGAAACCATGGAATACATAAACTAATTAACTTCTTATTAGCTAGGAATTTATCCACCTCTAATTTTTCAAACTTTGTCTGTCCGAACTTTTTCATTATAAAGTATGAATAATAAAGCAAGGCACCTTAACACATTGCATGGACTCAGATATTCGCATTTCTGTGCTTAGTTTATACAGATTTCTTCCTATCTTCTCCACTAGAACCATTATCTCTTAATGGCTTAAAGGGAAGTTTTTTTGAATTTCTTCCAAACAATGAATTATACAAAGTACCTCATTTCATGAAAAGATTCAATCATGGACCTCGGGAATGCAAATTACCTGTCACTAGTTGGTATATTTCATACATAGATGTAATTAAAAAACACAAACCTTGAATATCCACCAGAGCCAGCACCAACATTATGGGCTATAATGCCAGAATCTACTCGGAAAACCTTGGAATTATCTTTTGGCAGGGATATTTGCCGCTCAATAACTAATCCTCCACCAATTTCACCTTCTAACTTAAGTGATTCCTCCTCTCCTGCCTGCTCAAGATTACGCCTGCAAGGAAAGAAGATTCCAAGGTACAAACATGGATTAACAAGAAAGTGATAGAACAGCATTTATGATAATTTCAGTTGTTTTTGGACAATCCACAGATCTATCATGCATCGTTTTTAACAAGGCAACCATTAATTAATCTTAATTCTTAGACCGATCCAGAAATGGTATTAGCTCTTCTTTTTCTACATATAAGAGATACTTAAAAAAGTAAGGCTATTGGCAGCAAATAAATCGCGTTTTATGATACCATGGCCAGAGAAAATTTTCTGGCCTCTCAACCTGAAACAAAACACTTGTCCTAAAAGAGATTCCAAAATCATAGGGCAGTGATTAGGGATTAACTGGATAATTCCTGAAAAATATTAGGGAATCTAGAGTGCCACTCATTCAAGAGAAGAAAGCTAACAAGTGTTTTGCGGATTAAGCCTTCTTGAAAATTGGGTCAAGTGAAAGAGGAATTGCCAAGGATCACTTCAACCAAGCCAGCATCCTTAATCCATTTGGGAAAAGTATGTCAAATGTGTTTACTAAGTTAGAAAACTGTTTTCAAAAAACAGATACCAAACAAGCCCACCTTCCATGTGGTTGGGTTTGTCATGTAATATTAGGATGAGCAACAAAATAATTGAGTGTTTGATCTATTGCAATATTCATTCAATAAGAAGTAAAGCCATGAGTGATAGTGTAGAAACGCACTCAACAACGGTATAACATAAGGCTGTGAGAGATAGTAGAGAAACTCACTCAACAATGGTATATTCCTCAGACCATCCAGCTGACCGGTACTCAACACCACTGTATTCTTCATATCCATTAGCTTCAATCCTGCTATGAAGCCACTGAGTTCCTGAAACATTGCTCATATAGGAGAGGAAGACATGGTCAATTCATGGCAAATAATTCATGTTCCAACCATCTAAATTAGTTGACTTAAGGAGTTTTGAGAATCAAAACATTGGCATTACAGGATACCAAACATTGGCATTACAGGATACTGCAAATTAAGCAAGTGAAAAACCTTGTCCATACATTCATTTCTTCAGATTTGGGAGGTTATCTTAATCAGTAGTCCATTTATATTCCTGCTTGTAAGAATTCTCCATTTTCTAGGTAGACACTTCTCTAGAAAAATACAGTACCGTAAACTTGTGGTGGAATGTGACCATCACATATACGGCATAGAAAAGGTAATTTGATACGATGATTCTTAGAGACTGGTGCCTACAACTGTCTGTTGGATCATTTGGAAGCTTCTGGGAGTTAAAATCTCAACAGTGAGATGTTCTAAATTTCTGAGTTAGGAAAACGAGACTTGGAAATAGAATTTAATTTGGTCAATGGGTATGAATGTGCAACAGAACACAACGCCTCTATTTGAATCATGGAAAGTACTGGAGTAAGGTTACTGTGGCAAGTATGAAAGAAAACCAAACACAATGGAAATTATTTAGAAACTTATACATTTTCAACTTCTTCATTCTTGGTAAAGGAGAGAAAATAAGAAGAAAAAAAAAAAAAGAATTGAAGTTGGAGAGAGAATAAGAAAAATAAATTTGGGGATCCATGTGAGCAAGGTTTATCATCAACATTTTCTTTTTCTTGTACTTTTTCTCTAACTTTATAAGAGTTAGACAAAGACCAAGAGATTTGTAGGGAGATTTCATTTCTCTTAATCATAGTTAGAGAACATTGACAATTATTGGTTCCAGATGAATCTGTGGACTGCAAAAGAAGAATTCTATGATATATATGCTTTTTGAAAGTCAATATCTTCATGAATAAGTTTCGGATTGCAAAAGAGGAAAAATAAATGAATCGTTGCACTGTCAAAAACTAACATTATAGCTCCAAAAAGAAAGAAAGAACTGATGAAGGGGATTTAATTGTCATTTTCTGGATCAATAAAATCACAAGGGCAACTTGATCCTCTTCAACAGAGACTCAGATGAAAGAATTTCTTGGTAGACTATTTCTTGGTCAGTGATATACATTGTGAGACTTTGAGCATCATTTCCCAATATAAGTGGAAAAGTATATCTTCCATTAAATACAAATGCATGATAGATAACAAAGATATAAATAAATAATTCAAGCATCGGGAACTGAACTTCACAGAAGTACATGAGAAACTGAAAAAACAAATCACATTGAGAAAAAGAATTGAGAGAATCAATAGTGGGTAAAACTTCATGAAGAACACAAGCATACCAGAAGGAAGATGCATCATGGAAATAATTCTACCCCCAATCCAAGGGACCACTTTGAGAGCCCAATCACCACTTTTCAGTTCAATAGGAGTACTTGAAAGTTCTATTCCCTTATGGCCAGAAACCTCTTGTACATCTGGAATATGCTTAGCACTTTCTGCATTTAGCAGTTTATATAGTAAGAAACAGCATGGTCAACAACAGACATTCCGAATTCACGCATTAGAAAATAAATGCATTTGGGATAAACAATACTGAGGACCCATTGAACCATAGGAGAAAAAAGGTTCCCGGAGTTAATTGCTAGTTATCAGAAATACAATGCAAGAAAAGAAAAGATTCCATCTTCATGAGTTAGTAGTTCTGCAGCTACTACCACCCTCAACATAAAAAACAAGTTGTCTAGCCCAATGAGTTGTGTCAGAATTTATTTTACAGGCATGAAATCATGAGGTACACAGCATGAATAGAAAAATGTGATTCTCAAAGAGAATATAATAAGCAAATAGATGCCGCAGAAAAGTGATCATTGAAACAATATAATTTAAAAGAAAAAATTAAGGACTCTGCCCTATTCAGTTCATTGGTAAGGTCATACTTTGGCATCAAAATGAACTGCAGACCGAGACAAATTAACATGGTCTCTATTAAGAAAATTCTGCATAAATAGCATTCAAATAAATTTTAGAGAACTAATTTCCAGGAAAACTGAACCAGTACATAGTCATGGAATAGCATTACTACCTAGACGATTCCTGTATTGTTCCTTGCTTGTAGATACCAGGTCAGACACTTCATGTTCTGAAGGCATCGTAATTTGTAAAACCTCTCCATCAGTGCCTTGTGCATCAATCTATTTTCAGGATAGACAATTAAGGATAATAATTAGTAAATAGAGAGTCTCCCATGGTGAAGCAGTTTGTCATTATAATGCCTTTTTTTGTCTTACTCACCATCAGCCTTTAAAAATTGAACATACCTTTGCACCTCCACCAAGCAATAATTGGACATGAAGACCACGCTTTGGCCTTTTCCATGATCCTTCAGTTTTGGAAACTCTAACAGAAACAACTGAAGATTGAAGTTCAGCAACATAGTATGTCAATAGATATCCACCTGTTGTGAATTCATACCCATCACCATCATCTTCAAAGAGAACACCTTCAGCTTTCCCTGTAATACAAAAATTTAATTTAGATATGCACATTACACAAAATATTAATCTACTTAATGGTATTCTATGGCAGAGAGTTAATTAGTTGCCAATTGTAGGCCATATTTTCTATTATATTCTCTGCATAGACATAGAAAAGCCTTAAAGGTGTTGATGGATTATAAGTCCAGCAATCCTCTTTTTTCTTTCTTCTCTTCCCCTCTTCCTTTTTCCCTTTTCCTTCTCTCTTCCATCAAACTTCTTATCAGAGCCTGGCATCAGTTGCTGGAGGCTTCTGACCTTGTCTGTACATGCTTATATTAGTATTATAAAGATGTTAAAAAATGTGAAGTCTTGCGTAAGAATTGTTAAGGGAGTTCAAATTTGAAGTTTCAGTCCTTTGAGGACAACTCATCATTCTTGCACTTTATGATTCATGATTGAATGAATTGCTGTTTGTGGCAATTAAAAAAAACCAAGTAAATAAATAAATAGATAAATAAAATCAAAAGTCAATAGAATTCCATAAAGTGAAAGTAGCAGTGAATTCGGTAGAACACCTGACTACCTAACTTATATCCGATAAAAGGTGTATAAGCCAGCTCACAACCTCTGTTACTACATCAGATTAGTACACTAATCAGTCTTATTATTATCTTTTAAAATATCTTTCGACAAATTAACTAATTTCATTGCTATTAATACATTTCACAGTGAGCATGAGCCTAAAACTGGCCCCAACCCTTCCAAGCATACTGTATTTTCCCCTTGTATTGCATGCTTATCACAAAAAAATAATAATAATAATAAAAAAAAAATTAAAAATAAAATAAAATAAAGAAGAAACTAAAAAGAATTCCCACAGAGCATGCATTAAATTGTCCAGATTTGGAGTGCATTTGAGAGTGTTTCTATTTGAAGTGTTTTTAGTTTTAAGTGTTTTCTATAGAAGTGTTTTTAAGAGAATCACTTATCAACTGCTTCTCCAAGAAGCACAACAACTAATATTTTGACTATTTAAAAGTAGTTTCTAAATTTGCCAAATGCCTTATTTTTCTCAAAAGACGCTTTCTATGCTAAGTGCTTTCTAAAACCACTGTCAAACAATTGTTTCATAAGTGAAGCCAAAAATGGAGGAAAATTCAAGGCTCAAAAATATGACCCTAACTAGGAGCTGAACCATTTGGAACTTGAAATTATAGATTTTACCAAGTATGGATTTCATATCCTTCGATTAGAAAAGATTTAACATCAGGAAATTACCATGTTCATCTAGAGCGACAAGGAGTATTAAGTCATCTGTTGGATCAGCTTCACCAACATGCTGATGGGGAGGACCCAAAGGAATGATCGATCCACCTTGCAAATATAGAGCTGGTAAATCCTGAAACATTAAGAAAAAACAGGATAGAAAAATAAAGCATGATAATCGACAAATGCAAGAGGGAATCTACAAAGAAAAGCCTATTAAGATCTACAGCATTTTATACCGGATGTGAATCATCAAAATCAAAGCTCAGCCAAATGCCTTTGGGTAATTTGTGCTGTAATTCATCCAATCCCTGGTCAGGTATAGTGCTGATAAAGAATGAAAAGGATGTCAGTACAAAGTGCACTGGTTAAAGTAGATTCCTCTAGTATTTCAAAACCAGATTTGATATCATGAGAAGGATTTCTCATCCTTCTCATGTTTTATTTTTTCTCAATTAGTACATATTCTTGTTTCTGATATATATATATATATATATATATAAAAGAAAAAGAAAAAGAAAAAAAAGAAGTATTTCTAAACCAGACAAACCCAATAGTTCCCTCTGCTCAAAGGATCAAAATGTCCATATGATGGTATTAGTATCGCATTTATATTTTCAATTTCCAGTTCCCCCAATAATGCAAATGAAACGTGTGATGTAAGGTCAAGCTTTAACATGAAACACAAGGATCAATCAATCCAAACTTACAGCAGACTGGGGACAAAAAGAAAGTCTTTTTGTTCCAAAACTACAACTTTAGGAAAGGAAATTTGCTTTCTTTCATTTTGGAGGATTATTAGCAGTTATTAACAATAAAATTTTACTATCCTACAAAATACAGATGCAACTTTCAGAGATCTAGCTTCCCAACAAAATAACCAAGGAAATCCATCAACGGTCAATGTTGGATGATGCGGTTTGACATGAAACAGGAAAGGCAATATATGGAATGAAACAAAGCCAACAAGTACACACAATTTTGTTATCTTGTAGAGTAATGGATGATGAAGAGGGCAATGGACTTGAACCTGTCAAAATAAAAATCAAGGTTTCTTATTCTATAGTATCCAAAGCCCATCTTGTCATATGAAAAAATTAAGAACCTGTTTAAAATACTATCCCTAGAATCTAAATAAAGGAAAAATAGGTATAAGAGTTGACAGTTCACATCATGCATCAGAAAAGGTGGCCCCTTATTGCATAAACAGGACAGAAAATCAAGCAATATAAATATATATTAAATCCCACAAGCAACTACAGATAATCTCCAAAGTAAGAGAATCACCTTGCATATATTAGAAGGGGTCCCATGAGAAAGGAGTTCTCAACTGTCCTCAAGCTGGGATCCTTTGGATCTGCAAAAGAAGTTTATAAACATTTGCAATCTCCATAAAGAGCAAAACATTCCATGAAATCCATTAAAATGGTGATATGTTAATTCAACCAAAAAGGGCCCACCTGCAAAAAAGGTGGGAGTTGCCACTGGAGTACCAGTTGTATGTGCCATATAAAACAGAGTATATATGTGTGGTATCAAGCGGTACCGCCTTTTCAATGCCAAACGGCAAACTTCTTCACACTAACGGATAGAAATAGCATTAATTAAGAATGAAAATCATTTGGCACATCAAAGATAGAAATCTAAAATGAAAGAGCATAATGGAAATTTCTTTTTCTCATTATCAAGTATATAAGAAACTATTCTTGTATTCATATTAAGAAATAGAAAGATACAAAAGAAACATGAGAATGTGTTTCATGGAAGAAGAGGTACACGTCATGGCTACTACAAAAATAGAGAGAAAACCGATCTCCCTACAAAACCATCCATGTCCCAATCCAAAACTACATATCACAGAAGATGGTTGAATGTTGGCACTCCTTAATTTGGATTGAAAGTACTCCATATCCAACATAAAGGGGTGTCTTCAGCGAACCCTCTATGTCAGTGCAGTGTTGAAAACCCAGTGAACCAAATATTAGTTACATGTATTCTTTTGACAAGTATGATTATCAAGTTTACCAACTCTAACTCAAGTTTCAGTAGGATGACAACTCCTCTTTTTGTGGCCTCAAAAGAAGCAAAGTTCTTCTCATCATGTTAAGCTTTACTCAAGTTCTGCTCATGTTTGGCCTTTCCAAGACAAATGAGGAAAGTCTAGACACATCATTAGAGTACACAAGTTTCAAATCTACACCATAGGACTTTCTTGAACCAAGCCCAACACCTTAAACCTATTGATCTCAGGAGTCAAAATGTGTCACTACGTGTCATCCAGCTGGCAACTGCAGGCACAATTTCTGGATGGTAGACGAAAAATAAGTTTTAGTGTGAGGTTAGTACCATGAATCTAGGATTTAGGCCTTAAGCTCAAAAGATATAGTGTTTAGGTTAAGAAACAGCTTGTTTCAAAGTGTGTACAACAAACCAGAAATATAAAATGACCAAAAAGAATTAGAGAGAAGATACACATTGGAATCTCACCAAGATCTTTCAGGTGTCTCAAAAGAATTGAAATTAACAGACACAACATTCATGGAACGCAAAATCTGTGCATGATTCTCTCTGATAATTTGCTCCATCACCACATCAGTTTTGCTAATATAGAAGCATAGACACTAACTCTTCAAAAATTAAAAATTAAAAAATAAGTTTGTACTACTAACAGAAAACTTGCTAAACTCTAAACAGAACTCAAATCTAGAGAGTATAAAAAAAAAAGAGAAAAAAAAAAAAGAAAAAAAGAAAAGAAAAAAGAAGCCTCTATGAGCCTTGCTTATAAACAGAGATTTTCTAGATTGCCAAATTGTAAAACATAAATAATTAAATAAGAGCCGAACTAAATGCAAACAAAAGTGATTAACACAAATCACAAGGAAATGCCTTCTGACTTTGGCAGCAGATGACAATATTAAACCATAACATTGTCAAAATACCCCAGATATGGAGTTTTCAATTTTTCTCCTGACCAAGTAGGTCCAACACACCCACCAAGAGTACTATCCACATCCACTTATCTTGAGATCCATAGTTCCTGTAATGATTCCCTTTCCCTTTCCTATTTTCTTTCACCAAGCCCTCATTTTGAAGGGCTGATTATCATCACCCATCCTAACAAAGAAAAAATACTCCTAGAAATAGTAAATTAAAATATTCTGATTATGATTCTACTTGCCTCATGGCATTAAGTTTCCAGCGTCAAAGCATTTAAGCTCCAAACTAGAGGCAACTAGACTGTCATGTAACGAATTATGTTCCAGATCTAACTTCACTTCTATGAGCTCTTGAAATGCTGACACAAGAACCAACCTCTCATGTAACCAATCAGAATGGTGCCAAAAAGTAATCACATCACATGTTAACATAAAGGAATGGAGATGGAATGCAAAAGGAGTTTGACATGAAAAACTCACTCCACATTCAATCTCAGGTGTAGTGATTCGTAACAGCATGTCATATGAAAAGAAACACTAAGAAAGCCCATCTACTAAAAGAAACAAGGCATGAGCTTTCTCAGTCAGACGCAGCTATTGTCAATCTTACAAACACAATCTCTAGGTGTTTAAGCACTGTTGTCAAAGCTGCAAATGTCATTTATTCCATTTTGAAAGAGTCGCGTCTTTATCATGTTGAAGACAGGAAAATAATTCCTATCATACTAGTGGGATGATGACAAACCTCTTCCCCAAAAGACCAGGGTTCATGGTCAACTGTGCCAGTTTCAGAATGCCCGCGACAAAAAGGAAACATAGCACCCACACCCATCCACCTTCCAAATAGCCTGGGTGTTGCATTTCCAGCAAATCCACCAATGTCTGGTCCTGATAGTGGTTGACCACTAAGCCCCTGGACACACACTAAAGAGCATAATTAGAGCAATGATTTGAATTATAGAAACTTAAAGTGGGAACATATGTAACTTTCTCCTCTGGGGTTTGTGTGCGTGTGTGTGTGTGTGTGTGTGTGTTTAAGGTAGGGTGGATGTTAAATCACAGTGTCTTGGGGAAACATATCGTAACTTCAAATAAAACATAATTTCTTTCCTTTGTTCCAAATCAAATGTTCGTAACTTTGGATTTTAAGGAAGAATCCAGGAGAACGTCAATTTTTGGTGTTTTCTTCTTTGGTGTCCAAGTTGATTGACTATACCAAAATTCTTATAATCACTGATTTTCCTGATGAATTACATTGTTTTATTCATGTTATCTTGGCTGTTTCCTTGCTAGATAAATTGGGGAACAAATAATATGATGTCACTCAGTGCAAAGGAAGTATTAAACAACACCATGTTACTGAGAGGATAACTAGGCCCTGCTACTGATTCTTTGTGCAAAAGGTAAGGAAATGTAGTTCTCCTCTACTCAATGCAGCTGAAATTAAAAGAGGTAGTTCTTCTCTACTCAATGCAGCTGAAATTCTTTGAAAGAGCTAATGCAGCCAAGGGGATATAGAATATCGTTGTTCAAGTGGATCACCAGATACTTAAAGCATCATGCTAGAGAGTGTAAGTGGGATTAAAATGTAGTCAGACATGTATTGATGTTAGCAAAGAGAAAGAACTCATGAAGCTATGGAGTCATGAACTGTGGATTCAGGTTAGGTGCAACTTCCACATTTCGGAATAATTATACCTCTATTTCTTTAGTAGTGGATTAATTTCAGATGAAAGTCCTGTAGTTTTCACCCTTCCTTTGAGTTTTTCCACATAAAAAGTTTTGTTTTCCTCCTGTTTATTTTTCTACTTTATTCTTTTATTTAATAGTCACTGCATATCCAGATCTTGGGACTCATCTTGACTTGGCAAACAAATTTAGGTGTGTTATCAATCACTAATTCGGAATTCATTATCAGGTTAAGTTTTAATTGAGACCTACTTACCCTCTCACTCTTAAGTCTTTCAGAAACTACCATGGGTATTTTCAAAGATAACTGATTATTAGCCATCTGAAGGAACTCCCCTAACTACAAAACTGTGGAACTCTGGATTCTTCCAAGTTCTTTACTTGATTTTTCACTAAATTAAACATTAATCTTCATATTTAAATATTGAAAGTCTGCCCTTTCCATTTACAACAGTTTTGTGGTCATTAAAAAAAAAAAAAAAGAAACTAAGGATTTCATGTACTGTTTTCAAAAGAACACATTCTAACCTCTCACACATGAATATTTTATATGCAAAATAAGGTTTGCAGCTTGGCGTGGCAAGAGGAGTATGCAAAAGGCATAACTGAAAAACATGTTAAAAGCATAAAACAAGTTAAATCTTCAACTTGGCATCAGGCAAACAGCACAAGATTCTCATGTCACTTACCAATTGAAGCACCATAGAGATACTCATATGGAGGTGATCCCAGTTTGAAAGGTTATCTCCTGTCCATGTTGCTGCATATCTCTGGCTACCGATATACCCAGCTCTAGTGAGAACAAAAGGACGCTTATTTTCATTAGCTAATTTCATTCCTTCATATGTTGATCTTGCCATCAGCATGCCATAGACCTAATTGGGCAATAAATATAAATAATTGAAGTCCAAAAGAGATTATTGTAGTATCATGCACTCCCAAAGCTAAAGCAGTGACAAATATGACTTTCATAAACCAGTATGTCATTTAAATTGCTACAGCCCAGTGCATCAATGAGATCAACCCTATTTCAAACTTGCATATGATATAAGCATATAATTCATAATAAAGCATGTACTATGGAAAGCACAAGACTGGGTTTGAAGATTAATACATTGTGATAGTGTGAGTGATTCTGACAACCTCCAAGCTCAGCATCTCCTCTATGAACATTGTCCTCAGGCATTGTCTTTGTTACAGTCTGAAAAGCAAAAACAATGAGACTAAAGAGCAACAAAAGGAAATGCAAGAAATTGAGAAAGGAATTTGAAAAATCACCTTAAAAACAGCTGGTTCATTCATATCATTCCATATACCATCAACACCATTAGAAATAAAATCTTTGACTAAACAGGCCCACCATGAACGAGCTTTTGACTGGGTAAAGTCAGGGAAAACACAAGGACCGGGCCATACTTTCCCTAAAATTGGATAGGTAAACCTCAGTAAATCCATAAAACCAATAATAACCAAGAATACAAATCTGTAAGGAAAACATACCAACAAAAGGTGTTCCATCTGCTTTATGAATCCAGACATCATTTGCAGAACCACTATCATAAACAAAGTAACCATCTTCTTGTTTGATCCCTGGGTCAAGCATCCAGATTGCTTTGAAACCATTAAGATGAAGATCCTTACCCAAAGATTTTGGATCTGAGAAACGCTCCTGGGGGAAATTAATGTAGTTTATTATCCAAGACATGAATGGGACAAAGAAGTCATGGATTTCATGGAATGGGTAAGCCATTTCCAAGTTAAAATGTTGTTTTCAAGAAAACCATGTTTACGTATGGCACGAGATACAAATCAGCAATAAGCAGATCTTCTAATGAATGCATTCCTGCTGATGTAAAGGCCTCTATGTAGGTATCAAATAGATAATTTATATCACCCATGCACATGAAATACAATTGTAGATGAATACACAAAGGCTTCTTTTTCTGGCTGAGACTTTCTTTCCTAATTAGTCAAAGGTATGGGGAACATTCATGGAGTCCATGCCTTCATTCCACCACAAGCCTGATCTTTCTTGGCATATCTGCTTCCAAACATAAGGAAGGGATAGGGGAAGGGCCTATCACCTGAAAAGAGTCATAAAAAGAGAGTTTTGCCACCTATTTCATTAAATGTTCTAGTGCAGGGTCTGGCGTTATTTTACTGACCTTTGGATAGCAATAAAGCAAATGGATCTGCTTTGATAAAAGGAATAAGTCCAGTCAGCCACAACTCAGTGCAGGTCATGTGACCTACAGCTTGACCATGTTCCCTCAACAGCACCTAATCTATGCTGATTTTGGCAGAGCATGCTCCACCACAGTGAACACATGCAGTTCTGATGTACCCAGAGGCCAATCCGTTCACAAGTGTATGACCAACACCATTCAAGGTGGGTGGTCCACAAAAATTGACTGGTTAGAGTTAAATTGCTGAACAAGTCAGAGATGCATAAGCATCCAAATGTGGCTGCTGTATATGATTGCATAAGAAAGTCTTTGGCTTAATATACAGCATCAAAGCTGGTTTGCTTAAACTGATGATTGATTATCAGTGTCAAATTGCTAAACAAGCCATCCAAAGGTAGCTACATATGACAAAGATTGAAAGCTGAAGTCCATGTAAGACTAAGATACTGTCAGATGTACTCAAGCTTAATTATACCTTAGAGGCAGGATCATCCAGATTTATCAAAGGAGGAAAATAATCCAAAAGATACTGAAATGAAAGTATAACTAGAATGCTTCTACTTGCCTAATACACAAGCACACTGACACATTTTTCAGGAGGAAAAATTTTTTTTTTGACAAAAATAGAGAAAGACTCACATGAAAGTTTTCATCCTGTATTAAATCCCGAATGGCATCTCTAACATTATTTGCAAATGATAATTTTAAAACTCAAACTCTAGCCTACACAGTCAGAACAATGATGAAATTCTGTTATTTCCCTCGTGTATTTAGTTGAATTAGTCCTCAGTGTGTACATTGGTGGAAATCAAAATTTTAAGAAATGAGTAAACTGATAGCTCAAACTGCTAGAGAGCATGATATACATTGTACCCCCAAATCCTATAAGATAATATCACTACTACACATTTCTTTCCCTATTTATTAAGTTCAAGTGTAAGCCAAAAAAGAAGGCTACATGTGAGGGAGAGTGTTGGAATGCATGATATACATTGTGGGTTCAAATCCTACAAGGTTAAACTTTAAAGGAAAATTGATTGTCTAACAGAGACCACGTGGAGGACTCAAGCCCTTGCTAGAAATATATTTTCTTCTTTTGTTAGGTGATCTAGGCACCAGATGTCTTTGTTTGGAAACCAACCCTCTCTTACTCTTAAGTCTTTGTCTGTTTTTACAGGTTTTGTAGATTGCTTTATAGTTCTTGCTTTTCCTGTTGTTGCTGTTATAAAGGATACAGATTCTTGCATATTTTCTATCTTCACATCATAAATACACTTTACTTGTGAAAAAATGATAAACAAATGACAATGACAATAATAGTAATTGAAATGTGGTCCAAATGACTATGAACTCATCATGAAACTATAGTTCATAAATATCTTATAGGGGATATATAACTTGCCTGATCAAAAGTGAAACAGCGAAAACCATCCATGTAATCAATATCCATCCATATGACATCACAAGGTATTCCCTTCTCACGGAATGTTCGGGCAACCTGTAAGTATGAGTGGGTAAATTCAGCAGAAAATTTGAGGGAATGAAGTTCAAAGTTTAAAAGGTTCTACAAAGTCAGAGCAGTGTGTAAAACAAGCTCTGAGAATTACAAAATCTGGGATTCTACTTTTCCTCAGAAAAGAACAAGATATCAAACCACAAATGTCATCTCAAAAAAATACCATATTCATTAACACATTCTGGAGCTTATTTATGTATATGTTACCAAAACGAAATAGAGGGCATAATATTTGAATGCAACAGCTATTGAAGCAAGAACTCTTACCTTAGAGGGCTTCAGAGATACCGCTACTGGATGTACCACATTCTTACCTTCTTCAAGAACATGGTTTTACTTCTAATGAGACATAGATCCAGGAAAGGGTGATCAGTTCTAGCAGCATTTGAGACACCACTGTTGGGTGTCCCACATTCTTGACCTCGTTAAGAACATATGCTTTCTACCTTTTCTTGGAAGTTTAGATCTGCTAACCAGTAAGCTAACAGGCTTGCCAAGAGGGAAGGTTCTCTTGCAAAGGGCATTTGAAAAAACATCCCACTCTCCTTTGTATTGAGGGTTGTTTGGCTGAGTCTAAAGATGTTGCTGTATTGATGATCATGTTTACTAGTTTTGTTTACTCCTACCATCTATGCTTACAGGATCTCTCATCCTTGCGATTTCTTTCTCTTTGAAAAACGATACTTTTAGTTTCCTATGAAATGAAAGATTTGAGATAGGTCCATAGCACTAACCTCAAGAACTCTCACAGCAGAATCATAGCTCCATCGGCATTGCTGATAGCCTAAGGACCACTTTGGGGGCATAAATACAGTTCCTAGAGAGAAAGCATCAGGTATGAAACATAAATTGCTGTGAGTAAATATTTAAATAGAAGGATGCAAATGTTAAACACAGGCTAGGAGACTTTTAAATAAGATGTTTCCTATTTAACAAAAGAAGTATCTTCCTTTGAATTCATGATGATGCTTTATTAAGAGTTAGATACAGCACCAAGATATCAAAACAAACTTCAACTGTTCTTGTAATTGGATAAATCTCACAAGAACAAATGAGATAAAATGTCATTCTCCTTGAAATAAATGAAAGTATAGAGTCCTTCTTGCTTTAGGAAATTTGAAACAATTGACGATTTTTCCTATACATTAACAGCCTATTTAAAGGCTCCACAAAAAATAGAACTTTATTGACAAGAAATATATTCTCTACCAGCCTTTTAATTAAAGAGCTTGCAAGAAAAGGGCTAGTGGTTGTCATTTCAAACTAATAAATTGCAAATTACTAGTTCTTATATTAAGGAATAAAAAAAAAGAGAGACCTTCCTACATTATGGTTTTGAGAACATGAGTCCTAAAAGATGAATTATTATGATTTCTGGGCTTCAGCGCAAGGGGAAACATTAGACAGTGAATCCATTAATTTCTGAGGTTTTTGGGTATAAATACAGAGAGACAGTAAAATGCTGCTAGAGGACTTGCAGTTTCTCCCTAGCCTCTTATATTTATAAAAATAATAATAATAATAAATAAAATAAAAATAAAAAATAAAATAAAATAAATCATAAAAGGCCAAAGACAACCTTATATTGTCTAGAGGATAAAAAACAATAAAACACTAAACTTACAACACACCCGCTCAAATTGGTCCATCTATGTCACAAAGACCCAGCTTGCAAAGCTAGCACTTTGCACTCCCCCCTTTTTTTTTTTTTTTTGATAGGCAAATAGAGAATATATATTAAAGATGCCTAAGCAAAAGGCACAGCAACTTACACACGGCGTACACATTTGACATTCGCCAAAGGCACACTTAAAAAGGAGAGAAGCATAAAAAACAACCTCCCTCGCCTTACTTTAAGCTAAGCCAATCAACAAAGTCAATCATTAACATGGTCACCTAGCTCTTCATACTCCCTTATACCAACAAACCACACTGTAGGCCACCTAAAAAGTCCAACAATTTACAGTTCTTCAGTCCTAACGGAGCTCTAGACCACCCCACTAGGTATCAAATGAAGTTCTCCTTCAATTTTTGATTGGGAAGCTCTTTCTTGTCAAAAACCCGACTAATACATGCACCAGAACAAGCAAAGGGGAGCCATACACCAAACCTTCTGCCTTCTCTTATCCAAGCCTTGAAACTTCCATCCTAATACAGATCTCCAACTGTGTCTGGAAGTACCCACTAAAAAAACAAAAAATAGCTAGTAACATGCCCCACAATTTTCTGGATCTGGCACAATGGATCAAGATGCAGGTGGTGTTTGTTTTTTTGGATTTTTGCTGAAAGCAATTTGTTTTCAGAATTTAGGTTGTTTGTTTTTCTACTTTTTCTTAACTTATTATAAACTTTTTACTAAATAGAAAAAGCCAAAATATGTAGCTTTTTCTAAATAGAAAAAATAACATATTGGTTTTTCTTTATTTTTTAAAACTTAATAGAAATAAAATACTACAAAAACTGTGGGAAAACGTGAATTATGGTTGTAAATTAATGACTTGTATTTTGCTGTGTATAGTAATTATGCTAGTTTAGGAGAGTTTGTTTGTAACAGCCAGAATTCCTAGAATTAGGTTAATTTAGTTAGTTTCCTATTTTGTTAGAGTATCCCATAAATCATGGGATTTGATATAGCCTAGTAATTAGTTTCCTTTTCTATAGCTAAGATTTTTCTGTATAAAGCTAATGTAGTTTTCTGAGAAGGAAGGAGAATAAAATTATTTCCACAATTCTGCTCTCTCAATTTACGTCATGGTATCAGAGCTGAATTAGGATCCTTGGAATTTATTTTGTTTCAGCCTTCATTGCTGAATACAGTGCCCAATTTTTCTTCTGTTTTTGAAACTCAAAACAGAGCATTTGTTTCCTCTCCTAGAATTTTCATTTTCTTCTTGGCCTTCATTGCCATTCATTTGCCTTTTTTTTGCCTTCATTATCAATCTGATCTCTTGGCTTTCAACGTTGTCTATTGTTGACCCACGTGCTTTGCTTGAATCACCTAGAAATTGCCCTTTTTTTTCCGTAAAAAATGTCAGAGATTGCAGAAACAACCACTACAGTCCATTCAGAGGAGATTATTCGACCCCAACATTCCGGAGAATTGCAAAATATCCAGGCTGCATATAGGCTGGATGGAAAAAATTATCTGAAATGGTCCCAACTTGTTCGCACCATGTTGAAAGGGAAAGGGAAGATTAGCCATCTCATGGGTACAGGGCCGAAACTAGGAGATCCTCATTTTGAAGCATGGGATGAAGAAGACTCCATGATTATGGCATGGTTGTGGAATTCTATGATTCCTGAAATCAGTGACACATGCATGTTCCTAGCTACTGCCAAGGACATTTGGGATGCAATCCAACAGACGTACTCTAAGGCGAGAGATGCGGCCCAAGTATACGAGGTCAAGGTGAAAACTGTTACTGAGTATGCTAATCAATTGAAATCTTTATGGCAAGAACTTGATCATTACAGGGTGATAAAGACCAAGTGTCCCGAAGATGCTGCTATTCTCAAGGATTTCATAGAACAAGATCGAGTCTATGATTTTCTTGTTGGACTCAATCCAGAATTTGACCAATTGCGAATCCAGATTCTTGGCAAGAAAGAAGTTCCGTGCTTTAATGAGGTGGTGGCATTAATTCGAGGAGAGGAAAGCAGAAGATGCCTGATGCTTAATCCACAGAACACGGACAGCTCGGCTATGGTGGCTGGCAGTGGTAACAATTCAGCCACAAATATGGAAAGAGTACTAGTTTCTGGCAATGGAAGATCTAGTTAACCAAAGACTCAAAATCGTGACTACAAGGACAACTTATGGTGCACTTATTGTAAGAAGGCACGCCATACGCGTGAGCGGTGCTGGAAACTACATGGAAAACCACCAAGTCGAGAGTGGGGACAGAAGGGAGAACAACCAAGTAATAATGGTCAGACCCATGTTACAACAGTACAACAGAATGGAGCAACACCGCAAGAGACAGGCAGTCTTAATCAAGAAGAAGTTGAGAGGGTGAGGTCTCTTATTTGCAACCTTGACAAACCAACAGGTACTGGTTTATTGGCGTATTCAGGTAAGTTTCCATTCTCTATTGGATTAAATGTCTTGGATATAACCTTTGCCAACTCCTGGGTCATTGACTCAGGTGCTACCGACCATATGACTCATTCACCAAACATTTTTTCCACATATTTCCCATGTTCAAGCAGTAGAAAAATAGCCACAGCCGATGGCTCCTTGACCACTGTAGCAGGTATAGGAGATGTCAAAATAAACCCATCACTGATGTTAAAAAATGTTCTTCATGTCCCTAGGTTAACCACGAACCTCATTTCTATCCAAAAACTCACTCAAGATTTACATTGCAATGTGGTTTTTTATCATAGTCATTGTGTATTTCAGGACGAGGATTCGGGGAGGATGATTGGACATGCTAGAGAACGGGATGGACTCTACTATCTCAAAACACCAAGTCAATCAAACATTACCAAAGGCAAATCATCTCATTCTTTTGTCTCAGAAGTTTTTTCATTCAATAAAGAAAAAGTTTGGCTTTATCATCGTCGACTTGGACATCCATCATTTAGGGTTATTAAAATTATGTTTCCTTCTTTATTTAAAGGTCTAGACGTCGAACATTTTCATTGTGAAGTGTGTGAACTTGCTAAACACAAACGTGTGTCTTTTCCAGTTAGCAATAAAAGAAGTTCTATTCCTTTTTATCTCATACACAGTGACATTTGGGGTCCTTCTCCTATTCCTAACATTACTGGGGCTAAATGGTTTGTTTCATTCATTGATGATTGTACTCGAGTCACTTGGATTTTTTTGCTCAAACATAAATTTGATGTCAGTACTGTCCTTCCAAATTTTTGTTCTATGATTAAGACTCAATTTGGAGTCAATATCAAAAGATTTAGGTCGGATAATGCTAAGGATTATTTCAATCAAGTCCTAACTCCATACTTTCAAAGGGAAGGAATAATACATGAGTCATCTTGTGTTAACACTCCACAGCAAAACGGAGTGGCAGAAAGAAAAAACGGTCACCTTCTTGACTCAACCCGATCCTTCATGTTTCATAAAAATGTGCCTAAATCCTTTTGGGGAGAAGCAGTTCTTACAGCTGCTCATCTCATAAATAGATTGCCTTCTAGGATCTTGGGATTCAAAAGTCCAATGGACATACTTTCAACATTCTATCCAAACCTACACACTACAAACAATCTTGTTCCTAGGATATTTGGGTGTGTGGCATTTGTCCATGTTCATAATCAAAACAGGGGGAAGTTAGATCCACGGACATTAAAATGTGTTTTTTTGGGTTATTCTTCAACTCATAAAGGGTATAAGTGTTACCATCCTCCATAAAAAAGATTCTATGTCTCGGTAGATGTTACTTTCCATGAACAAGAATCTTATTTCACTATTCCTTATCTTCAGGGGGAGAATTCGGTAATGGAAGATAAGGATAGGGGGGATTTTTTATTCCTTGATCTGCCATCACTTCCCTTGTCAAAACAATCTCGTCCCATTGATCCTTTGATTGAAACCTTACCTAAATTGCCCGATCAGCCTGAACTTGTGCCTGAAAATCCAAAATCTGCCCCTGAGAATGTGAGATTTGACAAAGTGTTTTCGAGGAAGAAGACAGTTGTCCCTGAATCTGTGCAAGTCCAAGACTTCAACCCAAATTCTGAGAATGAGGTAACAATTTCTAATCCTTCATTGCAATCTGAATCTCATGTGAACAATGATGACCAGGACCTCCCTATTGCTGTTAGGAAAGGGATTAGAGAATGCACAAATCGACCTCTATACCCTCTTACACACTTCCTATCCTTTAAAAAATTTTCACCATCTCATAGAGCCTTTCTTGTTAGCCTAAACACTATTTCTATCCCTACCACCGTATCCGAGGCTTTGACCGATGAAAAATGGAAACAAGCTATGAATGTGGAGATGGAGGCATTAGAAAAAAACAAAACTTGGGAGTTGGTAAAATTGCCGACAAGAAAGAAACCCGTGGGGTGTAAATGGGTTTATACTGTGAAATACAGAGTAGATGGATCAATAGAAAGATACAAGGCTAGATTGGTTGCCAAGGGTTATACTCAAACCTATGGGATTGATTACCAAGAAACTTTTGCTCCGGTCGCAAAGATGAACACTGTTAGAGTCTTGTTGTCATTAGCAGCTAATTACAATTGGGATTTGTAGCAATTTGATGTCAAGAATGCTTTTTTGCATGGAGAACTAGAGGAAGAAATTTATATGGAGGTCCCGCCAGGTTATGACAATAATTTGGCTGCTCATACTGTATGTAAATTAAAAAAGGCCTTGTACGGACTTAAGCAATCACCACGAGCATGATTTGGAAGATTCGCAAGAGTGATGATAACTATGGGATATAGGTAAAGTCAAGGAGATCATACGTTGTTCATTAAACACTCATCTTCGGGGAAACTCACAGCTCTCTTGGTGTATGTTGATGACATAATAGTGACAGGAAACGATGACAAGGAGAGACAGGTTCTAAATCAATGTTTGGCTAAGGAATTTGAGATCAAGGCATTAGGGAGGTTGAAATATTTTCTTGGTATTGAGGTGGCTCACTCTAAGCAAGGCATTTTTATCTCCCAACAGAAGTATGTTAAAAATCTTCTCAAAGAAACTGGAAAGACCGCATGCAAACCAGCAAGTACTCCAATAGATCCGAATCTTAGACTCGGAGAGGCAGAAAATGATGTTACAGTAGATAAAGAAATGTATCAACGCTTGGTGGGAAGGCTCATTTATCTATCTCATACACGACCAGATATAGCATATGCAGTGAGTATGATTAGTCAATTCATGCATAGTCCAAAGGAAGCTCATCTGTAGGTAGCTTATCGAGTGTTACAATATCTCAAAGGGACACCAGGTAAAGGTATTCTGTTTAAAAGGAATGGAGGGTTAGTACTTGAGGCATACACAGATGCTGACTATGCTGGCTCAATTATTGACAGAAGGTCAACTTTTGGATATTGCATCTTTCTTGGTGGAAATCTCGTAACATGGAGGAGTAAGAAACAGAATGTGGTAGCGCGGTCTAGTGCAGAGGCAGAATTTCAAGCAATGGCTCAGGGTGTGTGTGAACTACTATGGTTGAAGATCGTTTTAGAAGACTTAAAGATTAAATGGGATGGCCCAATGAGACTCTATTGTGATAATAAATCTGCAATCAGCATAGCTCACAACCCGGTACAGCATGATCGAACGAAGCACATTGAAATTGACAGACACTTCATCAAAGAGAAGTTGGATAGTGGATTGATATGTACACCTTATGTGTCTACACATGGTCAACTTGCCGATATACTTACCAAAGGGCTAAGTAGTTCAGTGTTTCAAAGCTTTGTATCCAAGCTGGGTATGGTGAATACCTATTCACCAGCTTGAGGGGGAGTGTGGGAAAACGTGAATTATGGTTGTAAATTAATGGCTTGTATTTTGCTGTGTATAGTAATTATGCTAGTTTAGGAGAGTTTGTTTGTAACAGCCAGAATTCCTAGAATTAGGTTAATTTAGTTAGTTTCCTATTTTGTTAGAGTATCCCATAAATCATGGGATTTGATATAGCCTAGTAATTAGTTTCCTTTTCTATAGCTAAGATTTTTTTGTATAAAGCTAATGTAGTTTTCTGAGAAGGAAGGAGAATAAAATTATTTCCACAATTCTGCTCTCTCAATTTACGTCAAAAACAAACAACCTAATATTTAACACTATTAAACATTAAGGTTCTATTTAGAATTAAGTAAAAAAACAAACACCATAATAGTTTGCCGACTCTTGATTGACTTTGCATAGACTACATCTATTCACCATTGACAAACCTCTCCTCATGAAGAAGTCTATCGTTAGGAACTTCCCTCACATGGACTCCCAAACACAAAGGAAAAAAAAATGCAAGATCTCATAGGGGCACAAAGTATTAATCAACTTCAACATATTCAGTTCTGCTATGCTGACTGGATCATTCCAAATGCTGATTGCGGCTTTATTTTAGCAATATAGCCCATTTTCCCTAACAAATCTTCAACCAGAGAAACTTACATACACAATGGGCCAATTGAATCATGATGGACTTTTTATCTATGTTGTCATCACAATACTAGATTGGGGGGAAATAGAGATTGGTAGAAAAACAAGCATATGGGCTCCTGTGAAGAGGAGTAAAAAATATCAATTCATGTTCTATCATTATTCATCAGCTATGCATTCAAATCTAAGAGAAATTCTAGAGAACATTTGCCAGTTGCATCAGTTATAAGAGTAAATCTCTCCAACGGTTTCTTTCAGTGTTCAAATTTATTTATGGAATGAAACAACTCAGAAATATCAGTCAGACTCATTGATAAGCTTCAGAAGACTCCACTTGGATACATTAAACTTTTCTTTTTAATTTAGAAAAGCTTATTTTCAAAAATAATATATTTCATTTTAACCCATTATAGGTTTTTTGTCCAATTATATCTTGAACAGATTTTATCTTGGCTATGGGAGTAAAAATTTTCATGTTCACCAATTTCCTATGTGTAAGTAAATTGCTTAGCTTCCAGCCTCTCCTTGCATGTTTCAGTTCCCACATGTATGACCAACAGTTCCTTTGACAGATCAAGCAAATCCCATTTTCCCATCTATTATTCATTGTGAGAGCTCTTATCTCAACAAATATTCTGCCTTTCCACTTACACTGGCATTGCTTTGTTTATGTTCCATCCATAGACATTGCAAACAACTAGATTATAGGCATGACAGGATAGTGAAACTGATATTTTATAAGGAGGATAGAGTGATTGGTAAGAAACAAAATAAGAAATCACTTTATGAATACAAATGCTGACTCCCTTGCCTAATGCAATAGCAACATCTGAATCATCTATGACAGGTGTCCTAATATTACAAGTGGAGAGAGGAATTACCTGGCCCCAAAGGAACCTCTTGGGAAAGGTTCTAAGAGAGAATAGAAAACATAGGTTTGAGAATCCCCTTACAAGATGCTCAGTACGGATTCTTACTTTAAGACAAATCCCAGACTCAAGTAAATGCTAGAGCATTGCACCTCCAAAGTCATACACGAGGGACCATGACATATGATGCCTACCTCAAATAAGATCAGGGCCCTTGGAAGAGCATGGTGTCCATTGGCAACTTGCAATTGATCATCATAACAATTTTTTTTGATATGTAAATGGAGATTGTATTAATTTTAAAAAGTATACACGACATATACAAATCAACAATTGATCATCAGAATTTGGTAGCTAGACTGGCAGGCTGCTAAGAGGCATAAGTCTTGCTAAATATATAAAGGTGAATCCTGCAGCTTAGGTTCTTATTTACAATACTGATATTCAGATTAATATTAATTTTGCAAGAAAGAACATTTAATTGCCTCTTCTAACAGGTATAACATTAGCATCTCTAGTGATGAACTTAGAATGTACAAGATGAAATTGATTCTTCTCAGTTTCAGGTTGCAGAAAACTGGTTGAACAGCATGACAACATGAACCTAATTTCTTGTTATGGTGCATGTTTATTGTTGCAAATTTGCACAGGGCCTCTCCTGAGAGATTCCTCAAAACAACAACAAGGCTTAACATCATACTCAGATGCTAAGAGATGTTTGACAGTGTACTTCAAATATTTTGCGAAGTGCCTGAAATTTAGGTCCCCACATGGTCAAATAGAAACATTCAGAAAGAGCATATTGCACAGGTACAAAGAAACATTTAAAATGCATTAGGAAATTACCAATTGCATGTGATAAAGATGTCAAAACTGCAGTTGGTGAAGCAAATGGACCAAATGTGATGATGGGATAAGAGGATGAAGCACTAAACTTTACTATTGATTCTTTCTGCAAATCAATCTGGATAGAAAATAAATGAATAGGTAGAGACCCAAGTAAAAAGATCCTTTAAAAGATTGAACTTCAGCATATCACATAAAATAGAAATTCTCAAAACCTCGCAGCGCCGTGTTGTATCAGCAAGAATCCCAAGTGCCTCCCCATTTGGAAGAACAGCTAGAACCCAAGGATGTGACTGGTACAAGGATGTTGTTCCAGAACCATAACCCCATGCATCTGTGTTCCACGTAAAAACCTACATGGAATATAAGTTTATCAATACTTGTAGAACTGGAACAAGGCTTCATGATGAGAAACTATACAAACTGTCTTACTCTCTTCCCTGTCCGCTCAAGCTGTCCACTAACTTCTCCTGTTCCATAAAAGGAGGTACCAGTGGGAAGCTAAATCAAGACCAAATTCTATTTTGTTAGTTAAGGTACAAGGAAATATTTGAGAAACAGATAGTAAAATATGCTGGTTAGTAGAGAATATAGAATATGTTGATGGCACTAATACTGGAAAATAATGCAAGATAACTTACCTCAATTGTAACAATCTGTTGCCCCAAAACACATTCAAATGTAGGGGTATACATAGGAACCTTGTGATTCATGATTGGCATATCTCTATTTTTCTGATTAGTAAATGAAAGACTGGGAAATGCTGCATCTCTATCATCTGAAGAACAATCAAACCGGAAAACCCCTTCCTCCAGGATAGGTTCAAAAAGCATATTTCCAGAAGTGAAATCTGCAGGGACCACCTTTCCTTCATATTCTGCCATCTTGATCACTAATCTTTCACCAATCAGCCTCTTCTTAACCCTCTTTCTGCAAGCTAAAAAACTTGTGTTAGGAATTCCTCTTCAACATAGTGCCTCCTATTCAGCCATTTCTCAAAATGAAGCGAAAATTTATATTTTAGCTGAAATAAGCCAATTAATTCTTTGGCATCTTTACAAATGATCAAATAATGGTATTTGATTGATTACTTACGGGCTAAAAGCATGAGAGAACTTACGACGAGTCTGAACCTAACATCTGAAACAGATGCTCAAGCAAAGGACTGAGAAGCAACATGGCACTATGTCCCCTCTAGAGGAACTTACATGTACAATCAAATGGTTTTATTAAAAAATTACTCACTTCACATTGCAACAAAGATAGCCTCTCAATAAAATAATTCATCTCGGTTCCATCACTTATAGTGAAAAACAAAATCAGAAAAGAACTTTGTTCATGATGATTAACAAGCTGTCCATCCTTGACATTGTAAGACTACTAAGCTATCTTCAGTACAGAAAATTTAGAACACATGAGCTTTGTGAATCTAGAATCTAAAAGCTAGAAGCTAGTGAGTTCATCCTATTTTCTAAACATGGGATGTGAAAAATACCAAAAGGTAACCATTTCCCATCATTTTAAAGCTAGCAGTGCCACATTGTCATGAACAACTTACCATTGTTATTGTGCAAGAACAAAATTACTTGTAGCTTTCCAAATTCATTTTCCACTATTTCAGTGAGTTCATTTTTAGTTCTTTCTATTATTTTCTTAATTTCTGTTTGGGTGGTCCTTTGTATACTTCCCGTGTACCAGGGTTGATGTCCTTTTGTGCCCTTTTGGCACTTCTTGCACTCTGTGTAATAACTTTACTTCCCAAGTTGTTAATAACCAGTGATCACAGGTGATACTAAGATTTAATAAATCAGGAATGCTGAAACAAAAACAGCAATTGGAGCAGAGAATGCAACTGCAGTTAGCCACATGAATCAGAATAGTTCCTGGAACCCTATCTTTGGTAGGTTTCTTACTCTGCACCCTCAAGAACTAGCACACCTATTCTCGAAAGCTGAAGAGCAGCTAAGCTAAGTAATTTGTTGGTTAAAGCTCAATGAATGCATACCATAACTAAGCAAAGAAAATTTAGATTGCTATTAGCAACTAACTCCCAAATCTATACTAACATATAAAGCGAGAGGGGAGTGGGCTTGATCTCTTACTTTAAATAAGTACAACACCCATAACTGCTTAAAACTGTTAACTTAAATCAACAAGAGCTCCAACTTCAATTTCCACTGAACTCCTAAAAACTTGACATCTTTTTTTAGAACTTCCAACTCTTATAGCTCTTATCACTAGTACTAGTTATGCCTTTTTTTAAGTCTAAAGATGTTCAAACATTTCACATCAAGGAACCATGCCTTGTTTCCTAAAGGGGTTATTGAGGATCAAACGGATGAAAAATGAATAAACAAAAATAGATTTTATACATTCAGTGGGATTTATTATATCACGGGTCGCCAATTTTTCCCCATGAATTGTTGTGATTTTTATCCAGAACTTGAAAGAAAAAAAATATATACACTTCCAAGATTGTGGGACATGAGGTAACCCATAAAATTCGTCACAGAACTCAGACTTCCCAAGTGATTTAATCACAGGAAAATCCCTCTACCCTGTGAGTAAAACAATGATCAAAGCAACTCCAACCCAAAATCAAACCAAAAATGAAAACAAAAATTGAAAAAAAAAAATTGTAATATGGACGTGGGTAACAGGAAAAGGCAAAAAAAATTGGAAATCACCTGAAGGGGCGAGATGGAGAAGATGGGTGCCGAGGAACACAATTCTTCAACAATGGCCTGTTGAAACCCCCAGAAATAAACCCATATTGGTGGGTTTTCCAAAATCCCAATGCTCCCACTCCGTCACTGCTGAATGTCAATGCTCCTGCCATTTGGTTGCCACCTAACACCAGCTTTATGCCCACGTTTCACTGTACATAATTGGACTAAAAAAACATATATTATATACATAGAAAGAGAGAGGGATTAAATTTGAATTTAAAATGAGTTACAACAATAAAAAAATTAATGAAAACAATAATCAAATGGATTCACGGGTGGGCGCGATGTTGAGAGTGCAGAGGTTTGGTGGGAAGCAATGATAATTGGGTTGTGAACACGAAAATCTAAAAAGGCATCAGCCCATGAAGATTGGCTTTTTGTGTGGGCTGATGGTACACGTTCTTCTCACTTTTCTATGATCAACTTTTTCAGGGTTGTTGGCTTTCTGTCTCCTACAAGGCTTGTCCCACATTTTAAGTTGGTTTGGCTAAGCCATGGTGTATCGATGATACAAAAAAAGCACCATCAATCCTATGATAATTTTAAAATATGACTCCTAATTTTGTATTAAACCCGCATTTTAAAAAGTGCGACTTTAATTTAAATTAAGAATATATATAGTAATAAAATTTAATCAGCTTCCATAATCAACATCAATCTCAATATCATCCTCATCATCATGATTTGATTGTGAGATTTTTCTCCTTCCTTATCTTTAACCTCAATAATGCCTTCATTATCACCATCTTCTTCAACTTTTATAATTTTTTTCTACCATTTGTCTTTAACATTTAAGTTACTTGGTCTAATGATAAACTAGAACTGAATAATTTTTAATATATTATTTGTATGTGAATATACAAAGTATAAAGTTGAAATCTACCTTGCTTTCTATCTCCATTACAACCTTCATTAACTTGAAAATGTTCATAGATATTCATCCATGAATTATCTTCGACTAAGCATCACTCTTCTTGTTTTGTAATCTATTCATCATCATATTCCATATTTGAGAAGTAAATTGGATCATGAATCCTTATTTTCTTACCTCTTTAATTTTCTTATGAGTTATTTGGTAAAACTTAATATTTATTATTTAATAATTTAAGTGGACTTTAAGTTAAATTATACTTAAGTTGTTGACTTAAAGCTCATTACTTGATCTTTACTTTAAGTATTAAGGTTATTTGATAACTTAAAATTTATTTTAAATCATTAAATTGATATATCTATTCTCATCAAGTAACAATGAAGAGCATGGAGTAATGAATGAGATCGTTGAGATAATTAGGGCAAATGAGAATAAAAAGGTAAGATGAAGATGATGACTTAGGAATGAGTTAATTGCTTTTACTTATTATTTAAGGTTGGTTTTTTTATTTTAAGTCATACTATTAAGTTACTTTACCAAATATATTTAATTTATTTAATGACATAAATTAGGTTATTATAGACCCTCCATTTTGTCCTACTAGTACATGTCCTATTACATGTTCGTTTGATACTTTACAATAATTCTCTAGTGACCCATTGGACACCACCTTAGGCTCACTTTGGCACCCTAGACTCATTTAGATGCACTTGACCCATTAGGTACACTCCTAGGTCACTTGACACATTTCTAATCACCCTACATCACTTAGGCACTTTTCTAAACCTTCTATGTCACTTAGCACATTTTTGATCACTTAGACACCTCCTTAGTTTAATTTCCACTTAATTCACCTTGACACTTTCCACTTAGGTCACTTAGGCACTTTTTCACCTAGGTCACTTAGATGCTTTTTTGGGCTTAATTTCCTTAGATTAATTTCTTGATTTCTTGATTTTGATTTTGATTGCTAAAGATGAATTTTCGATATTTAATTATGTCAATTTGATATTTTGTTTTGTTTTTTTTTAAAAAAAATAATAATTTTTTTATTGTGTTTTAGTTTAATATTTAGATTATTAATTATATGCATGTGACATTTATTTATTTTTCTTATTTTTATTTATTTATTCAACTACTTATTTATTTTAAGAAAATTGTATGTGATTAGTGATCTTATCTTATTATTATCATTATCATCATCATCATCATTATTATTATTATTTCATTCAATTTATTTTATTTTCATTTCTTTTCTTAAATGTTTAGTTTATTTTATTTTATTTACTTAGGCAAAAACAAAAACAAAACAAAAAAAGAATTGGAAAAGTAAAAACCGATGGCATAAAAAAAATAAGAAAAAATAAAATAAATAAAAAAGCTGATATTTTTAAAAATGGAAGGGTGCATAAAATGAGGCTTAGAAAAAATTATATATATTCCAAGGGTCGTTGGCTAAAAGAAGAAAAACAGAGGTTTTGAAAAAAGAAAAAAAAAATTAAGAACATTTTGGAAAATGGGGAAAGGAGGTGGACGATGAGGAAGAGGAATGAAAACCAAGAAAGGGGGAAGAAAAAAAAAAGGAAGAAAAAGAAGGGTGAAGAAAAAAATGCACTAGCTGGTTATTCTAGAAGAGAAAAAAAATGAAAAGAGGAAGAAGAGGAACTGAAAAAAAAAAAAAAAAAAGGAAACTGAAGTTTTTGGGAAGAAAAATGGGGGTCGTTGGCTGAAGAGAAAAACAGAGGGATGGAGAGAAAGAGAAAAATAGAGGGAAGGTAAGGTTGAGGAAAACCAACAGAAGCCTGGAAAAAGAAGAGAGAAAAAGCCTTGAGAAGAGGTTGGTTGTGGGAAAATGGAGCTAGATGGGGGAGTCTTAGAAAGGAAGAAAAGAAAAAAAAAAAGGTGAAGCAAGAAGAAAGAAAAAGTCGGGACGGTCAGGAGGAAAGGTTTTCGGAGAGGTTTGGAGAAGAAAAAAAAAACAGGTTAGAAAATATTCGAGAAGGAATAAGGGGATGAACGCAGTGATATTTTGGGTTTGAGTGAAAGTTGAAAAGAAAGAAAGAAGGAAGCTAAGGGGAAAATGGGAAAAACAGAAAACACTTTGGAGTTTCGCAGCCAAGAGAAGATGGGAAATGCATGAAGCCAAACAACTCTTTGCTCCAGAGGAGGATTCTCAGGTCAATCACACTGTTCTTCCTCTACTCTTTTTGCATTCTGGGTCATATTTGTTTGGGTTGAGTGTGGATTTTCTGTATGTTCAATCTCTGTTGATTTTTTGAGGTGATTGTGGACTTATTATTATGATTTTATATTTGTTACCTTTTGGTTTTTGCTAGAAAGCAACCTGTCTCAATGTTTTATTTTACTATCCATAAACTCATAATCACATTCTTGTTCCCATCTAAACCCATGGTTTCTATCTCCCTTGGCTTATAAGCTCACTAATACTTTATGAGGTGAAACTTCATTTGATGGTTTAGTGATTTGTGTTTAGACTCTATTTCTTTGGTTGTTATCTTCTTGTTGTTTTCCTCTGGTTTTGGTATCTCTCAATGGTGTGCATCAGGTGGCTAACCACCATGTGTTTCTTTTGAGTACAATGCCTTAGTTATGGGTATGGTTCAAGCATGGATGATGGTATTGGTTATTACCTAACCTACAATGACCTTGGTTCCTATTTAGTTGTATGTCCTACTGCTGTTATGGAAAAGTGGGAAAGGGAGCTTAAAAAGTGGTGCTAGTCATTCACTGTGATCCAATATCATGAGACACGGGTTTAGCTTGCTCTCAAAAGGGGAATCTAGTTTGGATGAGGGAAACAACTCCTCTCGGTGGTTATGATGCAAAAATTCTTCAAAAGCATCATGAAGAGTAGTAACAAGAAGCAGGGAAGCTTGATTGACACAGATTTGATTATCAAATCCTTACCAACCCAAAAATGACAGAGAAATTGATTAATGATCGTCGAGCATCTGGATGTACTAATATTATACCCCTGTCTGAGTAAAAAATCAGTAACTCAGTTGGTTCCCGTCCCAAGATCATCATATGGGAAATTCTTCAGTGAGAGTACATATGTAAGTCTGAATACAGTCTTGCTCAAAAGCAGCTCTCCCCAACATGACGAACATTATTGACATGGAAAATCTAGAGAAGGCCAGTTTATGGGTGATAATGTTTAATTATGATGGGAATTATTTCTGGACCCATTGTTTTTTTTTACAGTTTTGGGAGCTTCAAAGGAATGTTTCAACTGATCCAAAGGCCAGGTTGTTTTAAGCATTTGATGGCTCTCATTAACACTATCAGGTCTGTGGCAACAGACTTAGCCTGTTGATTCATTGGATGGTAATAGGAAACCTATCTTAGGTAGCCTGAACCAACTTTTGGTGCTCGAGCAAGGATTCCATCAGAAGAATCATCCATTCATTGACCCTAAAGCTAAGAAGCCACTTGGGGAGCCTCTTACAAGTGAAGAACTATGGTGGGAGATACTGATCTCAATTCGGTCTCAGATTCTGCTGGTTCCCTTTCTGGTTCAAAGCAAGCACAAAATGTAGTTAAAGTTCAGCAAAATGAGAAGATGATAATGTGGCAAATCAAAGGGAGCACGATTCTATTACTAGCAAATGGGCACATAAAATAGTTTCCAAGGCCTAATCACCAACCAAAGTTGGATGACTTTGCATTGACATGAAGTTGACCCACTTGAGGCTGGTTCATTTACTGGTCAACTTGTAGCAAATATCTGAAAGAGGAAGGGCTTGAAGAGTATGTTATGACAGTCGTTTGAGCTGTCTAGTTTGTGTGAAAGCAAGTCACTGAAACACCCTGTGATTTGCAATGAAAGTGGCCAAGCTTTAGTCTCTCATTACTCAATTTCGATCTTAGAGGTTTTTATTTTTAGGTGTTCTTTTTGTGACTTATCTCACGGATCAATGGGATTACTTTGTTTAGTTCTAGCCAAAAGTCAACATGTAATATCTAGAAATCAACCTAAAGATCAACCTTTGATGCACAAAGGATGTATTCTCACATCCTTTGCTGATGGACTTGACACTATTAACAGATTCTTATGAAGACTTGCACGCACCGTGTCTGAAGCTAACGCCACCTTGATGGAACACTAAAATCTATCTGGACAATCTCCTTGTTACGTTCTTTAGAAGATGATTGGGTCACTCTAGTGATGCTTGGATTCAGAAATCATCTCATCATACCCACTGCTAGCAACTGATACCCATCTCACTACCATACCTCCATATCTCAATACCCACTAAACCCATTTCTCTCACTGCTTCCTTCACCTATTCCACCACTCGAACACCACCCGACTTCAGTCCCAAAGCTTCCAATCTTTACCAACCACTCCCCAGTTGCATCACCATTAACCTTCATCATCTTGTTAGAGCCCGCGCACAGCCCGCACATAGCCCACACACAGCCTGCACACCACCCACACCTCCACCCATGCACTCCTCCCATCTGAAGACCACCCCCACAGTCTACATGTAGCTCAAGGCCTCCATGGCCATCCCATATCCCACAACTCCCCATGCAGCCCGCACATCCCAGAACTCACCCACAACTCATCCACACCACCACCATGCAGCCCACTCATCCTCACAACTAATCCATACCACCATACCCATGTTTCCATCTTCCATACCCACTAAACCCATTTCTCTCTCTACCTCCTCCCTTGTTCACTCTCCTCAAAACCCAAACCACATGTAGCTCACGACTCACCCATGGCCACCATGTGGCCATTCTCCAGCTCCTATGCAGCCCACGATTCACTCATGGCCACCATATGGCCTTACCATAGCTCATACCTGAACATGCATGGCCACCCTCCTAAGTTATTCTCAAAGCCCACCAAATTTAATTTTAAAGTTTCCATTTCCAAAATTTTCAAAATTCCAAATTTAATTTTTAAGCTTCCATTTCAAAAATTTCCCAAAACTTCCAAAATTCCAAATTTATTTTTTTAAGTTTCCATTTCCAAAATTCTAAATTTAATTTTTAAGTTCCTATTTCCAAAATTTTCAAAACTTCCAAAATTCCAAATTTATTTTTTTAAGTTTCCATTTCCACAATTTCCAAAATTCCATTTTTTTTTAAAAAAATTCATTTCCAAAATTTCCGAAAATTTCAAAAATTCCAAATTTAATTCTTAAAATTCTATGTCCAAAATTTCCAAAATTCCAAATTTAATTTTTTAAGTTTCCATTTTCAAAATTTCCAAAATCCCAAATTTAAATTTTAAAATTCCATTTCCAAAATTTCCAGAATTCCAAATTTAATTTTAAAGTTTCTATTTCCAAAATTTCCCAAAATTTCCAAAATTTCCAAAATTCCATTTTTTTAAGTTCCTATTTCCAAAATTTCCAAAACTTCCAAAATTCCAAATTTAATTTTTACATTTTCATTTCCAAAATTTTCAAAACTTCCAAAATTTCAAATTTAATTCTTAAAATTCCATTTCCAAAATTTCATAAATTTCAAATTTAATTTTCAAAACTCCCATTTTCCAATTTCTTTAAATATAAAAATGAATAAGCTTTCATAATTTCAAAACAATAGAATTTATGAGAATTAATTCATAACAAAATAAAGCGGGCTTTGGTGGGGACCAAACATTCATAACCTTTCTTTAAAAAATAATTCAAGTGAACTATGTGATCGATGTTGTTTGATTTTGATTTGGTTTTGTGTGAGATTTTTTTTACACTTGTCATTGTACACTAATCTCATTTTCATAGCAGCGCTTTATTACATGCTACCAAGGTACGCTCTCGCCCTCACTTTGTTTATTATTTCGTTATCATGACTTGTTTTTTTAACTATGATCCTTTAGGTATCCATTGATCTCCTAGTTAATTGTCATGTCTGCTTCATCTTATTTAATAAAGACCCATTTTTAGGGGTTTAGAGGGGTGTTATGGTTTTTATTGTACCTTCTTAATAGGTAACCTGATCCCTGAACCCAGACTCAATTTTTTTTTTTTTCGCAGATAGCTTTTCCAAAAAAAAATAAAAAATTAGGAGTCCTTTTAGAGGTTTTGTTCTTACTTGTTTTCCCCTTTAAAAATAAATAAAAGTAAGTGACGACTCCAATTTTTTATAAAAATCAAATTTTCACTTAAACAAAAAGCAAGTCTCGCCAATCGAGTGGGAATGTATCGAGATAGAAATACAGGGTCCACAGTTATTAAATCATTTTAAGCTATTAAGTTGATTTACCAAACATCCACTTAATTTTATACATAAGAAAAATGGAGAATTACGTAAATAAGTAGCAAGGAGAATTAATCAAAGAAATCATAACCCAAAAAGGTCATTCTAAGGTAAAGTACCATTTAACACCAAATAATGCCCGTTTCATGCACTGTAACAGTGCACCCCTTTAATGGACGAAAATGCCCTTTGGTGAGCTATTTAGCTTCCACTCACAACAACCATTGGTCCGACTTGGCAGCCACGTCACTTTCTCCACATAAACAAAGTTAAGTGCTGAATGGAACCTAATTAGAAGATCCAAACATCCTTCTTTTAAAAAACTCAACCCACATAAACACATCGTTTCTTTAAAACATAATAAATTAAAAGAATAAAATATTCCTTAAAACCCCAAGCAACCAGACGAATCTGATGGAGCCTTAAGCCAGAGAGAAGTTGTCAATGGTGGCGGCCTAGTAGTGACGTGGAGACAACAACGACAAACCTTTCCCTTGCTCTTTAAAAAAACATGTAGTTTTTTTTTTTTTAAATATTTTTTATGCGGGAAGGCGATTCGAAATTGGAAATCTATGTTGAAGGTATCTCCCTATGTTATATGTGATCGTATTTTTTTCATGTAGAATCGATTGTGGTAAACGTCTTCTTTCTTGGTTGTTTCCAGTTATGGGATAGGGTTAAAAAGAAAATGTTTTTGAGATTTTTGGGTGAGTTGGACGTCTCATAGGTTTTAGTGATGGCACGATCATGAGTATTGTGTAGAATTGGCGCACCATAGTTCTGGGATGGGGTTAGGGAGAAAATGTTATTGAGCTTTTAGGGTGAGTTGGATGTCTCATAGGTTTAGTGATGGCATGACCAGGAGTATTGTGTAGAATCGGCGTACCACAAGAAAAATAGCACCGAGAACTTATTTACCTCATGTGAAATGGGGTTGAGCATTAATGGGTCTCGTCTCCATTTGTTTATATTTATTTTCCATGTGAAATAAACATTAAGTGATTGTTGAATAAAGATGTAGATGCGACAAAACCAAAGTTGGAAACACAATTTACCAGCTTAATCAAAATTGGAGACAAATGCATACTATATTGATTCCACCCACTAGATTAATCAATGAGAGAATTATGTAAATATGTTGTAATTGGGAATTTTAGATGCAAACAGAATCCAAAAAAGACCCTTCCATGGGTAGCACATTTTTCCCCAAAAAATGTCCCCATTTCATGTAGTGGAACTTTGCTCCACCCATATTTGTTGAAAATGCCATTGGATTTCTTTTTTGCTGCCACCCACATCACCCAACAAACCCATGTGACAGCCACAACAACCTTTTCATTGGCTAAAATTTGATTTCCTAACTATCAGATTAAATAGTTATTCAAACATAACTACCCCTTTGAATTAAAATAATACAAGTTAAACCAAACCTAAGTTTTATGGTTGATTTAAAATATATTTGTTTTAACTTTGTAAAAAAAAAGAAAAACTTAGGGAAATTTAAATAAATATATTTATCAATGGGAGTGTTATTATAATTAAGGAGATTGATTGTCTACAATTCTTTCATATAAAAGTAACATTGTTTTGGCCTTAAAGTAACAATATATGTTACATGATGCAACAATGTACTTCATATTAGATAGAATTAAGAATTACTCGGTTTTGTATCCTTATTTGAGTTGGTAAAATGTACATTGGTAGGGAGTTGAATTAAGAGTTTTAAGATAACAGAAACAATGTTGGTTGAATAATGTACAATCTTCATGTGAGTTAGGGTATAGATTCACTATGGCTTTGTTCCTAGTATTTCCTTTTCATGGTTAGGGAGTTAGGCAGAAGCCGACGTGAACAATCATATTTATGAATAGTGAAGTCAATATTATGATGTAGGTTATTCATCTCTTTAAAATCTGTTAGAGTTTATTCAAGGTACCATTTTTTTTCCCTCTATTATATAATTAAACCTCTTAAGCAACACATGGGTTGAATCTTGTATATCGTTTATAAGTTAGTTTAACACAATTGTTCTAACATTGGCCCAAGGTCATGTAACTACATCAATAGCATGGCAGCTAAGGCTTGTTATGTTGAAGGTCAAATAATTGTAATTTCATGATATCTCATTTTTAAATATAAATTTGTAATATTTGTTGAATGATGTATAGTCATGGTGTCATTTCTGATTTGATATTGACTTAGGGTACAACTGTATAATCATGATGTAACATTGTTATTGCTTGAAACTAAGAATGTAAGTTGAAATATGTACCAATGTCATGTCATTGCAAATTCACCTTCAATTAGGAATTTGTTTGTTGCAAATGTATTGAACAAAGTACATATTGATTGACATCACATATCACATATTATTGTATGCTTTATATAATTTTAAATCCCCCCCAATTACATAGAAAACTAAATACATTCAAATATTTTCTTAGTTAATCTTTGCTCCTATTTTGCTGTGAAATGTATTTATATCCATAATAATTTTGGGCTAAATTGAATTATCGAAAATGGTTGTTAGTTTCGATGCAACATTTCATTGTATATAAGTAGGATTGCAATTTTTTGCCTTTTTAATGTAATTTCCAGTATTTTCCACTTCTTTTATGGGCAATCATCATAGTAAGATATATAACATTGGGTTGTGTTATTATAAGGATATTTGCTTGCATCTCCATATTATTGTTCAACTGTTTTTTTTTTAGTATTTGTATGACCCTTATTCATTTCCCATTTCATTGAATCTCATTTGTGTTGTCATTTAAATTCCATGCTATTTTGTTCCACATATTGTATTCCACAAATTTATCTAAAGCATAAATTCTCTTCAGTCTAGTCATCTACCTATAGACCAATTGCATGTATATGATAATTCAATTCTCTATTGTCCATCATGCATGTATGTTTTCCTTACATAGCTACCCTTTTCAAACTATATCCAAATTTAAGAGTACGACCATGACAACCATAATGTAACAGTCGTTATGGCCTAAAGTCCCACATCTGGTAAATTGATGTACTTTCCAATTGTCAGACACGTTTGGGATTGAATGCACTCCCAATCCTTGATTCTACATGTAACATTCTTTTGAGGTTCTCTTATTCACCTGGTTGTTGTGACATGCATCACCATCTTATTGTGTGATCCTTATTGCTTCCATCGTTCATTCAGTTTCATTCCTAATGTAAATTAAAATCCATGCTATTTTTATTGCATATATAACCTTACTCAAATATATCTATACCATAAACTCTCTTCACTCCAGACATCCAACTATACAACAATTTAATGTATTTCATAATTTAATTCTCAACAGCTTGTTATTCATTTATGTCCTTACATAGCTAACCCTTTCAGACCATTGGCAAATTTAAGGGTACTACCATGATAACGTAAATGTAACAGTCTTTATGGCCTAAAGTCCCATGTTTGGTGAAATGATGTACAATGCAGTTTTGAGGTAGGTTTGAGATTGAATACAGTTAGAGGCCTTTATATTACATGTAATAGTGTTTATATAATTTCCTACCCCCAATTACATAGAAAACTAATTACATTCAAATATTTGTTTGGTTAATCTTCTTTATTGTTTTGTTGTGAAAAGTCTCTATATGCATATTTGTACATGGCTAAACTGAATTATGGGAAATTGTTTTAGTTTTGATGCGACTTTTTATCGTATATAAGCACTATTTCCATTTTTTGTTGTCTAAATGTAGTTTACCTTATTTTCCAGTTCTTTTATTAGTAATAATCATAGTAACATATATGTTAAGTTACAATATAGGCCAAACTTTGCAACCAAATTATTTTGCTTATTTCATTAATTTATTGTGATTATCTATGCTTTATATAGTCTAACAACAACTACCATTATCTTTGTTCCAATGTGTTTTAGATGCCAATCAGATCATGATGTTCTAGCCATCGATTTCTCAATGGAGTCGAACATCTTTCTGATAGACAAAAAAAAATTATAAGGGAGTTGGGATTCAGTGGCCTCCTCTAGTTAGGCTGTACCCAACTTCATATGTCGCTATGTATATGGCTTTTAAATAAGATAAATATGGCATACAACCACATTGATCTGGATAGAGGAGTTGTAGTTCCAATGATTGCCAGTGATGTGGGACTAGTTTTTGGACTTCCCCACACTAGAAGGACATTAAGCTTCCCAAGGGGCAAAAACAATTATGAAAGGGTCCTTTCCATTAATGAGATTCAAGTGCAGATGGCCAAAAGTGAGAATGGGGATGACTTCAAGTGACTTTTTATCATATTTGTTTGTGCCACTATCTTGGCACCGACGACCCAATTGGAAGGCCACCATGATGTCACAAGCTGATTCAAATGAGCCTTCCCATGGGCTTATATAGAGCCAGGAAGCTTCTGGAGACTCCTAGAGTGGGAAGAGTGTGGAAGGTTCTAGAGAAGCCTGGAGGAATCCACACAATTCTACACTATGGTGGAAGACAGAGGAGTCCGGGCTTTTTAGAGAATTCTAAAAGTCTCTTGTATATCCTTGTACATAGGCTTGTACCTAGAATGATGTAGGACATTCTAGAATAGTCTTGAGTTGTAAGGAACCCTCCAAGGTTCTAGAGAGTTCCATTGGTGCCTATAAATAGGTGAGGGCCTCATTTGGCCAAGGCACCAAGCAAGTGAGCTTCCAAGCACTTGTAAAGGTTTCCTTGAGTTAGTGAAAGCTTCCATTCTTTAAAGAGTTGGCTACTAAGCTTCTTAAGCTTTTGAGTCGCGAGTGTCTTAGCCGAGCAAGCTAAGCATTGGGGGAGCAAGGCTGACTTAGCAAGATCAAGCATCTTGACTTGCCTAAGTGACGCACGAGCTTAGTGAATGACTAAGTTCGTGACAATGAGCTCTAGCATGCACTAGTTGAACCCATCTCTAGCCATGTTAATTGGGGTTAGTTTCTCTTAGACCATTTCATTGATGGAGTTAATGACTTCAGGCAACATGTTGGGTCCTATGTAAGGGGATGCCTGCTCTTCTTGTAGGTTAGTATCTCTTATCGCTACATAATTGTGAGCAATTTTGCTTTTCTTAATGAGGTGATGTCTATTCGCCAATTCATGATTACAAATTGTGATTTGTCCATAGGTATTTTACGTTTCTTATTTGCACTTTCTGTCCATGACGATACCAAATTCTTTGCTATGCTGTGCACATTAGATAGATGTTCTCATGAGAAAATGCATAAAACTAGAGATTCAAATGCTTGGAGCTTTAGGTCGTGTTTAGGTGTTTGAATGAGTTAATTAGCACCCCATTTTATAACTTAAGCAACAATATTTTGGTTGCATATTTCTCCTATTCACACAAAGGATTTTTTTGGGACCCTTCTGCAGTTCCATCGTGCTTTGCTTAATGCAGCTGTTGAAAATAATGGTTTGAAGAATGACAACAATGCTACAACGGAGATGAGTCTTGGGAATGAGTTTATTCAGGTTATATGATGACACAATTTAATATGTGATTTAATTAGTTTACAAATTATTTTACGTATGCCCTTAATTATGTTCCCTACAATATTTAAGGGACTGTATAACATCTTATTCATTCAAACTATTGTTGCTCGCATGGAGGCAACTAGTCATCAATTAGAAGCAACACATACCTAAATGAACAATTTGATAGCAACATATGGCCGCGACCTTATTGCTCTAAAAAACTTGCAACCTAGTCCCTCAATTCCTATAGATTAATATTTCTAGCCCTTCAAAAACATGACCAATGCAGCAAAACTAGTAGTTGAAAGGCTTGTCGATGAAACATCAATTCAAGGGGATGATGATGGTGGACCATCAAACTGTGTATTTCCAAGGGAACAAAATGATTTTGACACCCCCCCAAGTTCCAAACCTCATACATCCTCACTCTAATGAAGAAGAAAGGATGGACAATGAAGATGGACTTGTTCAAAGACTGCCATCAAATATGGGAATTCGACGTACTAGGCAACGAGTAGCATCCTGCAAGTCGCCATTTGTGCTTGAGTGTGCAACGAAATACACCCTCAACCAAGATGACATTACAATTGTAGACTATGTCTTCGATGATACAAGAATACAAGAGATCCAATGTGAGAATGGATACTGCCTTACTTCAATTTTCACTACATTTATAGTGTTTCTGTAGACCCTCCATTTTGTCCCTTTAGTACATGTTTTTAAATTCACTTCCAATGCTCCATAGTAGTTCCTTGGTGGCCCATTACTACTCACACTACTTATTTTTTTTGAGCCACCTCGGAGACTCTGGTTGAAGGATTTATCTATCCCCATTGTGATTCTTGGTGGCCTTAATTTAGACTTAAGTTTTTTCCTTCCTTTTTAGGATAGCTTTTAGGTGCACTTTTAGGTTTACTTAGGCCCATCAAGGGACACCTAGCCCACTTAGGTCCACCTTGACCCACTTAAATTCACCTAGGCTCATTTAGGCACATCTAGACCCACTTTGGTTCATCAGGTCCACTTAGGCATCCTGACCCACCTATGTTATCTTTTAGGTAATTCCCACATGACTTGCATAATTTGCATTTTTAATGCTTGCATGTACTTGATTTCTTATTCATTTATTTATCTATTTATTTTATTTATTTATTATCATTTGGTTAGTTATTTTTTTTATTTTTTTATTTTATAGAATATTGCATGAGATTGACGATTAATTGTGTAAACCGATGTCTTAATTATTTTTGTGTACCTATGATAGACATAATGTTTTTAATTGCATAATTTTAAATTAGTTTTAATTTTCAATTTCATGTCCTTTACTAATTTTAATCCTTATTTTATTTTGGCATGAGATTCAAATGCACACATTGGAGAAGATCCTCGATGTAATGTACACGACTGCATATATGTGGGGATATTCTATGCAACATGGAAATGAGATTTATATTGTTAAAGAAAGGAAAGCAGATCACGACTGAATGGATGATGGAAAGGAGATTTATAGTGTTAAAGAAAGGAAAGTAGATCACGGCTGAATGAAGGATGGAAAGAAGATTTTTTTATTTTTCTAAAAAAGGAGGTTGAGCATGTATTTGGAAAGGGAGCAAAAATAGAGAAAGAAGAGAACACAAGAAAAGGACAAAAAGAAGAAAAAACCGCAGGACCCAAAAAGGAGATAGGTGTGAGAGGAGGACGCGCGAGAGGTCTCTCATTATCTACCAAGAGCTCGTCATTTAAAGCAGCACGACACCTCTGTATTAGAGGATCCCCTTATATTTTATTCTGCCATTCTCCTATGAATCGATCGACTAGTTTTTTGATCGTTGTGGTGTTGCCCAGTCAATACCTCATAACTTCTCTTCATAATACGACAAAGGGGCTATAGTTTTTTTTTTAGGCAGACTTATACTCTTACTTTGTTTCCTGGCCATTCTGCACAGCACTTGGGCTTCCACTCTAGAGGCCACACCTCGTCTCACCGTCAACCCAACATCAAAGCTTAGTAGCAGAGTTAGTTCAAGAGGCTGCTGTGTATTTGAGCGCCACCAATAAGACAACAGTTGATCCATCATGTCGCATAAGGCACTAAACCACGAGACACTTAATGAAAACGTGAAGAAGGTTCAATATGCTGTTAGGGGCGAGTTGCATCTCCGTGTTTCTAAGCTTCAGAGGAAAAGGGCACTTGGAGAACGAACTAACATAGAGGGGTAAAGAAAAAGTTGAAATATTTTGCTTCTTTAATTGTTGATCTTCCACCCTGTCCTTCCCTCTGTAAAGAGCAAACAAAAGCTTGTAAAGAAATATTCTTCACGTAAAAGGATGAAGTTGGCCTACTCCGCCTCTCTCAATATTTAAACCTTCTAGATTGATGTCTTTGTGCTTTGGTAAGGTGTTATCCTCTGTGATCTGACACTGGAGCAATGAGGACGGAAGTCGGAAAGAATCTAAAGTCATCTTGGCCGAAACTGGTTATGAAAAAAATGGCTAAACATAAAGAGCGGCGCCGACGAATTTCATTCCGATTATACCGTTAAGGCCATCATGAATCAAAAGGGCGTGTTGTTTCTCCCTCTTCTCCTTCGTAAAAAAAAACATAGTTTCATGGTCTTTAGTTTTTGTGGGATTTTCCATAATCGAACCTCGAATAGATCATCACCTGTTGGGATCACAAGAGCATCATCACATAGCCATCATGGTAGGTAACATCAGCACCATCATTGAAAGCAGGTGCATCAGTAGGAGATACAATTTCAAGCGGGCTTTTCCTTCCTGGCTTATTGATCCCAGGAGGATCCTCTTCTTCTTTGCCACCTTGTCAAACATGGGGACCACGCACTAACAACCACACACCACTTCGGGAAGTCTCCACAGCCGCATGAAGGAGTCCACGAACAATTCTGAATTTCTAAGAACACGCGCACAGGTCAGATCGGGAGAGCTGCACACACAACAGGTCGGAGACATTTAGAATCAGATTTTTGAGGTGGGGGGTTGGAACTCAGCTGCACTATTCTGGGAAGGAGGGGAGATCTCCATCGAAGCGGGCAGGAATTTCATCCCCTTTACGCGTGTTGACGGCTTGATTTAATGAAGAAGATTCTATACACATTCAGCCGTGTTGATGCCTTGGTTAAATGGAAAGACTTTCATTCACTTTCAGCCGTGTTAACACTTTGATTCTGATGGAAAATGGACAACCACTTTGTGAATATCAATTACTTGCTTCCAATCAGGTTTCAATGGCCTTGCATATAAAATCTCCATGGATGACTTTTATAACGGCTTAATGGAGATAATGGCCTTGAATTTATAAATCTCCATGAATGAATTTTATAATAGCTTAATGGAGATAATGGCCTTGAATTGATAAATTCCATGGATAAATTTTAAAATAGCTTAATGGAAATAATGGCCTTGAATTTATAAATCTCCATGGATGAATCACGGAATACATGGTTGCATATGGAAAATTCCTTTGAAGGTAGTTTCATGCAAAAGGTGAATTCTTGAAAACTGAATTTTGTGGTGGACACACGAGAATTGTGGCTGTGAATGGAAGCTTTTTCATGGCTGAAAAATTCACAATGAAATGTGTTGGAAATTTGGTGAAGGACCATTGATAAGTGAGCTGAAAATTATGGCAGAATAGTGGGAAATTATGACTCCATGTTGTTAGTGGAGTGATTGAATTTTCTGTTAAATATATGTGCATTTGACGAGGGTCTTCAACGGCTGAAAATTGATGAAGAAGTAAGAGAGAGGACAGACACACGGGGTGGGGGGTGGGATTTTTTGGGCTGCCATTTTGACACATCAAAAGAGTATTTTTCCTACACAATACAGGTTAGTTTTCAGTTTTCGATACAGTATTTCTTTTTTTAGTTTGGGTTTTTAGTTTATTGGTTTAATTAATTGTTTGTGATAAATTCTTTTAAATCTCAATTTGTACAATCTTTTATTTTTCTTAGATTAAATGTCTCTCTTTTATGATTGCAATTCATTAGTTCTATGCTAGTTTATTTTAATCTATATGAAAGTTTAAATAAAGTTTGTGTTTTTAATTCTAGTTAGTTCAATTTTAATTTGTTTTTAGTTTAAATGCATTTGTCCATCTTAATTTATTAGTTAAAAAAAATTGAGAGATAAAGTTTATTTTTTTAATTCCGGATTAATTTAGTTTTAGTTTATAATTTAATTTGAATGTGTTAATGATGTTAATTCCTTAGTTTAAATAATTTGAGAGATAAAGTTTATTTATTTTTAATTCTGGATTAATTTAGTTTTAGCTTATGATTTAATTTGAATGTGTTGGTGATCATAATTAGTTGGATTTTAATTCGTTTTTAGTTTAAATAATCATGGTAGATAAAGTTTGTGTTTTTTTTTTAATTCCAATTACTTTAATTTTAATTCGTTTTTAGTTTAAATGCATTCGTTGATATTAATTTATTAGTTTAATTGATCCTATGCGATTGAATTCATGTTTTTAAATATTAATCTTATTTTTTATTCGTCTTTTTAGTACATGAGTTTTTAGGACTTGAGTTGTTTAAGTTGATTGGTTCCATGCCATTTTCATATTCTGAACTTATTAATTTTATTTCTTGGTTGATCCACTTTTAGTTTGTATGTTTTTCAAAGCTTTAAATAACTTGTTTAATTGATCTTAAGTTGTATTATTTCTATCTTAAATATATAAATTTTCATTCTTGGATTGATCATAATTTAGTTCATATGTTTCTCTAAAATTTTAGTTAATTAGCTTAATTATTCTTCTGTGTTCGATTCCCCATTTTTAATTCTTGATTAATATCTTCTAATTTTATTTGATCTAAAGTCATTTAGTTTATTGCTTTGATAGTTTTTTGTTTTTTTTTGAAGTTTAATTTTTAGAGGTCATTGAAAAATCATAAAGATTGACCTCTATCCTCACCTTTATTAGTCTTGTTGATTACTGAGAAAATTTTACTTTGTGATTTTGTTTTATTTTGGGTTGCCTATATTTGATCTTTGTGAATTGTTTGTTTGTGAATAATGTCTTTCCTTTTAAAATAAAATACTTTTCTCAAAATGTTCCTTATAAAAACCTATTTTAAAAATTCATTTAGAGTCCTTAGAATAAAAAACCCTATTTTCTTAAAATAATATACAACCATTTTTTTATCAGTTTGCATCTTTCTTGGTTTTTAACGAAAATTTTGGTTTTAAATCAGACACGAATCAAAGCTTGTGGTCCCACATAAATGGGATAATTCTGGGCTAAATTCGTGTATATCAATTGGGGAATTGGTGAAACCATTACATAAAAATATCTTTTCAAAACTTATTTTTGCTACCACCTTTGTTGGTTATTACAATCATATCTATTTTTTTAGGAATTATATACAAGACGTATATGATAATTGATGAATTAGTATACTCTAATAATTTTTGCTATGCTAATTAGATAACAAGCATACTAGGATTTATCTTATTATTTATTATCTAACCCCTTATTTCTTGTGAAAGCACATTACGAGTTACCCATTCTATTCAGGTATGCTTCTTACCTTCGTATCTTAATTCCATAAATTATGTATTGCTTTATATATGATCGTTATGTATTGCTTCGTTTGGGATTCTCAACCTGTTCAACATATCTTTTTGATTGTTTGTTTAGCTTGCCATGTTTGATTATGAGACTAGGATAAAATATATGTTGTGTGTTTTATTTTCCAAACTAATCATTGATGTCTTTTGATGGCACTTAAGAAGCAGTCCAGGTATGCATCCTAACTCTCCTTTATTGTAATTTGATCCTATTTGGCATGTTATTTTTTGAAATCACCTTAGTCTATCTAGGTATCCTCAATTAATCAATTAATTGCCATATTTCCCCCAATTTAGTCAATAGAGACCTCTTTAGGGCTTAGAAGGGTGCTACTTCCTAGAGGTGCTTTCCCAATAAGTAACCTGATCCTTGGACCTAGACTTAGGTTTTTCAAAGACACATTTTTCCAAAAATTATGGAGTCATTTTTTTAGGGTTTTATTTCTTGTTTTATTTTCCCTTTAAAATAAAAATAAAATAAGTGGCGACTCCGACTTTTCTTTCTAAAAATTAATTTTTCACAAATAAAAAACGAATCTCGCCAATCGAGTGGGGACGCACATGAAAAATGTGGGTCCATAGTTGTGGACCCCGCGTTTTTAAATGATGCGTTCCCACTTGATCGGCGAGACTCGCTTTTCGTTTATTTGGGTGAAAAATATGATTTTTAGAAAAGACTTGGAGTCGCCACTTACTTTTATTTATTTTTAAAGGGGAAAACAAGTAAGAATAAAACCCCTAAATGGACTCCTGATTTTTTTGGAAAAGCTGTCTACGAAAAACCTGAGTCTGGGTTTGGGGATCAGGTTACTTATTGGGAAGGTACGGTAAAGACCGTAGCACCCCTCTAAGCCCCTAGAAACGGGTCTCTACTAATAAAATGAAGCTGACATGACAATTGATGAGGAAATCAATGAATACCCGGAACTATCATGCACATATGAGAATCAAAGCATGCATATAGAAATACCAGAATGGGAATAGATATGTACCTGGGTGATGAGCCACAATAAGCTTATCGAAAAGTGAGGTTAATGCACAATTAAAAAATAATTTCGAGTATGGATACCAAATAAATATCACTCAAAACAAAAATAACTGAATGAATAGGATGAGATAAAGAATGTACCTGAGTGATGAACTGATTTACTTCAACGAAAACAAATGTTAGCAATTAGACACAGGATAATCGTGTGTGTATCATAGAATAGTGTAAATCAATCACATATAGCAATCAAATCAATCAATTATAAAACACATATGTGGGGCCCCCACCAAAGCCCGTTAACTATTGGGTGAATCAATTTCGCGAATTCTATCACTAAGAATTATGAAAATAAGTTCACACTTATTTTAAAACATTTTAAAATCATGGAAGTTGTTAAAGTTACATGCCGAGAAGAAAATGGCGGCAAAATTTATTAAAAATGAGATCTTGGGAACCTCAAGAAAATGCTCTAAGGATGGAGGAAAAAAGTGGAATGTAGGCCGGACAGAATTCCGGATGTGAGATATCCGGAGAAGGTGGAACATTGGCCGGGACAAAATTCCGGATGTGAGATATCCAGGTGGAATGTCGGCGGAGAAGAATTCTGGATGTGAGACATCCGGGTGGAATGTCGGCAAAGAAGAATTCCGGATGTGAGACATCCGGATAAGGTGGAACGTCGGCTGGGACAGAATTTCGGATGTGAGATATCCGGGTGGAATGTCGGCAGAGAAGAATTCCGGATGTGAGATACCTGGGTGGAATGTCGGCGGAGAAGAATTCCGAATGTGAGACATCCGGAGAAGGTGGAACGTTGGCCGAGATAGAATTCCGGATGTGAGATATCCGGGTGGAATGTCGACGGAGATTTCCGTTTGGGTGGAATGAGCTATGCCACGCGTCGCAAGGGGGAGAGAGCCACATGACATTTTTTTTAGGGAGGATCCCACTGGTAGGTGAAAGTTTAGAGAGAGAAACAGGTTTGGTGGGTTGTATGGATATGGAGGTTTAGGTGAGTGGTTTTAATGGGTATGCGAGGGAGTGAAGGGTAGCATGCACCCGTGAGACTCCTTGTAAGTGAGGGAGCCTTGAGTATGCGCTCAGGGAGGAAAAGAAAACAATGAGATAACAGGATAGCAACAAGAAGAAGAACATGAAGACTTTAGCCAGTATATCGGACCCATTTCATCATTTCATCCATGGGTCCAACATCTAGTGAGTTAAGATGGAAAATACTCATCAGAATAGGGCATAAAACACAGCAAGCTCTTCCAATATTTAATCAGTAATCACCAAAATAGAACTACCCAATAGGCAGAAATGACAAATCACTGATAATCAGACCTGGATAGTATGAAAAAAATGGAAGATATACAAAAAAAAAAACAAATGGTCATACCTGGAAATCTCCCTTCTTAGCTCCGTGTCCTGGACTCTTCCCAGCAACTCTACGCTCCTCTGTTCCTAGCTTCCTCTTCCAGTTCAACCCTCCATACTCTTTTCCTAAAAAAACCTCAGAAAAACTCCTCTCTTTCTCCCCAATGCTGTCTCTGGATATCCTCTTTCCTTTCTCTCCAATCTCTCCACTCCTCTCAGACTTCTTTCTAACTCCTCTCAAAATCCTCTCAAACTCTCCTTTTTCTCCAATCTCCCCACTCCTCTCAGACTTCTCTTAAAACTCTCTCAGACTTCTCTTCAAACTCCTCTTTTTTTTTTTTTTTTTAAATCTAAATGCTTTTGTTCAAAAACCCCTTCCTCTCCATTTCCAAACTTCACCCTTAAGACTTCCCTTACAACTTCCCATGTAGCTCCAATTTCCCACAGCCTCTTCAGGAAAAACTCCCCCACTTTTCCTTTCTCTCTAAGAAATCCTTCTCCTACTCTTCCTTTCTTTGTTTTATATAATAAAAACAAAGTAAATAAAGCAATAAAAAAAAAGCATAATACAATAAAAAAATGAAAATAAAATAACACAGTAAAAGCATAATATAAATAAATAATAATGGTACTGAGAATAACAAAGCTAACGATTGTAAAGTATCAAACGAACACGTAATAGAACATGTGCTAATGGGACAAAATAGAGGGTCTACAAATATGTCCCTCTTCGGTAGAGATCATGAGTGTAAGGAATATGAGGGGAAACACGAGTAATGAGTGGAACAAAATGAACTATACCGAAGAACTAAGAAAGACCAGAAATTTTGTCTTAGCACATGATGCAATAAATCCCAAGATAAACCATATGCAAGGAAAGAAATACCCTGAATAAGAGGTTTATAGAAAATGGTGGCTCTGTACGCCTACGAAAGTGATGGCTCTGAACGCCTATGAAAGTGATGGCTTTGAACGCCTATGAAAGTGATGGCTCTGAACGTCTATGAAAATGGTGGCTCTGAACGCCTATGAAAGTGATGGCTCTGAACGCCTATGAAAATGGTGGTGGCTCTGAACACCTATGAAAGTGGTGGCTCTGAACGCCTATGAAAATGTTGGCTCTGAACGCCTATGAAAGTGGTGGTTCTGAACGCCTATGAAAGTGGTGGCTCTGAACGCCTATGAAAATGGTGGCTCTGAACGCTTATGAAAGTGGTGGCTCTGAACGCTTATGAAAATGATGGCTCTGAACGCCTATGAAAATGGTGGTGGTTCTGAACGCCTATGAAAGTGGTGGCTCTGAATGCCTATGAAAGTGGTGGCTCTGAACGCCTATGAAAGTGGTGGCTCTGAATGCCTATGTAAATAATGGTGGCTCTGAATGCCGATGAAAGTGGTGGCTCTGAACGCCTATGTAAGTGATGGCTCTGAACGCCTATGAAAATGGTGGCTCTGAACGCCTATGAAAATGGTGGCTCTGAACGCCTATGTAAATAATGGTGGCTCTGAATGTCTATGAAAGTGGTGGCTCTGAACGCCTATGTAAGTGATGGCTCTGAACGCCTATGAAAATGGTGGCTCTGAACGCCTATGAAAATGGTGGCTCTGAACGCCTATGAAAGTGGTGGCTCTGAACGCCTATGAAAGTGGTGGCTCTGAAAGCTTATGAAAGTGGTGGCTCTGAACGTCTATGAAAATGGTGGTGGCTCTGAACGCCTATGTAAATGGTGGCTCTGAACGCCTATGTAAATGGTGGCTCTGAACGCCTATGAAAGTGGTGGCTCTGAACGCCTATGAAAATGGTGGTGGCTCTGAACACCTATGTAAATGGTGGTGGCTCTAAACGCATACGAAAATGGTGGTGGCTCTGAACGCCTATGAAAATGGTGGTGGCTCTGAACGCCTATGTAAATGGTGGCTCTGAACGCCTATGAAAGTGGTGGTTTTGAATGCCTATGAAAATGGTGGTGGTTCTGAACGCCTATGAAAGTGGTGGTTCTGAACGCCTATGAAAATGGTGGTGGCTCTGAACGCCTATGAAAGTGGTGGCTCTGAACGCCTATGAAAATGTTAGCTCTGAACGCCTATGAAAGTGGTGGTTCTGAACGCCTATGAAAATGGTGGCTTTGAACGCCCATGAAAGTGGTGGCTCTGAACGCCTATGAAAATGGTGGCTTTGAATGCCTATGAAAGTGGTGGTGGCTTTGAACGCCTATGAAAGTGGTGGCTTTGAACGCCTATGAAAGTGGTGGCTCTGAACGCCTATGTAAATGGTGGCTCTGAACGCCTATGCAAGTGGTGGCTCTTAACGCCTATGAAAATGGTGGTGGCTCTGAATGCCTATGAAAATGGTGGTGGCTCTGAACGCCTATGAAAATGGTGGTGGCTCTGAACACCTATGAAAATGGTGGCTCTGAACATCTATGAAAGTGGTGGCTTTGAACGCCTATGTAAATGGTGGTGGCTTTGAACGCCTATGAAAATGGTGGCTCTGAACGCCTATGAAAGTGGTGGCTCTGAACGCCTATGCAAGTGGTGGCTCTGAACGCCTATGGAAATGGTGGTGGCTCTGAACGCCTATGAAAATGGTGGTTGCTCTGAACGACTATGTAAATGGTGGCTCTGAACGCCTATGAAAATGGTGGCTCTTAATGCCTATGAAAGTGGTGGCTCTGAACGCCTATGTAAATGGTGGCTCTGAACGCCTATGAAAGTGGTGGCTCTAAACGCCTATGAAAGTGGTGGCTCTGAACGCCTATGAAAATGGTGAAGAAAATTGGATAACTTCTACACAAGGGATATGCCCCAGTATCACAGTTGCATCAAGCTGCTAAAATGTCCAATGAAACAAGCCGCTGCAAATATTACAATGAGAAAAAAGCAACACCTCATGACAAAGGTCTCGAGAAGTATAAACATAAATTTCTTCATATTTCAAATAAATTCCTTGTCAACTGATCTCGAAGATAAAGCTCAACAAATGCACATCATAATTTGACAAAAGAATGACTATGGCGAAAACAAATCATCTCATAAACTCTTGACAAAGGAGTCCATGATACTTTCTGGGTGAAATCTGATGGGGTCCATCTCAGTCTCAAGCAATGTCATATGTAGCAAATCACAATATCACAAATTATAAAACTGAAGAATGTGCTCATATAAGGAGATGAATTGGCTACGAAAGCAAAAACTGATCATAGAGACATCAATTCCCCGTGTAGAATAGAGAATCATAAATACAAGGCACAAAGCCATTCGTCTCAACAAAGTGAGAAATATGCTCCAGTGTGACAGATGATCCTCACGTGAAGTAAGTAATTAATACAAACCATCCGCCCATGCATTACTACTCCAATCAGTTTACCTCAACAAGAGAGGGATATGCCCTAGTATGACATCTGATGATCAAGTCTCAAGATAACCGAACAACATTGATTATCCCCTTTATGCACCCAACATTCAAACAAATCTTAGCATCCCAAGAGAAAAATAAAACGCTCATATGTTGATAACCCAAGGTACTAGGCCAAGGTGTACCAGAGTAGATGCGTAGCGTATGACAAAGGTCTATCATTACCAGTCAAGCATATATACAAATCATGGATGTGGGAGTCGTACAAACCAATCACAACTAGGAAAATCCCATGATGAGGGTAATATGCCCCAGTATAGGCATCTGGTGTGTCAAAGAAATGGGACTGATATCGCCAGTTAAATACTATCTTCATACTCAGGTTCTGCCAAACATCATCAGACTAAGCATAAGAGGAACCAAATGTCACTCGAAGCATCTTCCATAAGGGAAAGCATAGCAACACCCATATTTCAACCAATTGTTAAGACCTGCCCAACTGGAGACTGTCAAAGATAACGTTTAATCTCATGGCCTCAAGGTGGTCTTACGACACGGACCGTAATGTAGGCTTATGGTAATAAGGTAAAAGAAATGAAAGGAAACTAGGCTCAAGTATCCAATGATCAAACCCAATACCCTCATGTGTAAGATGTGATGTGTAGGGTAATCTCGTGAGCCAACTAACTCGATAACAAACAATGGAAGTGTTAATGACGAACTATAAGAGAAAATGAAGTGGTCAGGTCTTCAATGTGATATGTAATGGATATGAAGAGGCTAATAAATCAAAGACATGTATCAATGTAAGAAAGGAATAAATATGGAATAATCAACATGAAAAGTGATGATCGAAAATGAATGAGAGAAGCGAGAAGGTACAGAGGATGAGGACCAACTCATATTAGTGCAACCAAGGAAAATCATACCACTAAAGATGGAATGGTAGTGAAGACAGTGATCCAGAAATCCAAGTGATAGGTTACCCAATCCTCACACCCAATGTATACCAATCTTGATCCATGAAGCGAAGGATCTCACAAAACTCTCACCAAACTATTGTTACTCAGAAAACATGAGTAACGCAAAGAACAGGATGCTCTCGAAAAGGCTCACATATGAGCTCCATGATAGATAACTCAATGAATAACCCTCAAACATCAATGAGTGCCTAGTGGAATATGCTACCATAAACAAACTTATTGTTTTTTTTTTTTTTGCTTTTTGTGAACACTAGTATCAATAAACTGAAACCCCACTGAGCAAAGAATAGAAATGAATAAACTCTCTCCAATCCCCAATGAAAATATGAATCATACACAAACCCTCAAAAATATGTTGACTCCAATCATTGACTTGTATATAAAGCCCCCACCCTAAGGTCACCTCTCAAGCTAAGGTATCCAGATCAAAGTCAACAAATGGAATGAAGGGTGTGACATGACTACCTTGATGCACCAAAAAATGTGAAAAGTCATCAACTAGAGAAAATAAGGAGAATGAGATGAAGTAAGGAAAGACAAAACACGAAAGTAGATGGAAAATGAACAATAATGAAACATGATAGAAGTAGAATAGTAAAGGATGATGACAAGAAAAAATGAAAATAGATCAAAGAGTTGAAACTCACGAGACTATCCAAGTAAAACATTTATACACAACCAAGGGCCCCTACCTAGGTGATGAAAGGTAAGCAGAGCTATAAAAATGAAAGGCTTTAATGTACTTGTGGGGCTCAAGGGGCTAGCAACGGGATGTATGTGAAATGGGTGCGATAAGGTATAAGGCTAATCGAAATGATGGCCACCCATCCTTTGACCATGATCTTAAACGTAATACTTCTTCAGTTGATCCATATTGGTTGGCTCCAAAAATTGGTTTCCATCTAGGTCAGTCAACCATGCAGCCCCTTCTGGAGTCAGCTCTTGAATTACATAAGGTCCACTCCAATTAGGTTTGAACTTCCCCCTAGGGTCTCCAATCAAACCTCTGAGCATCCTCAAAACCAAATCCCCCTTATGTAATGGTCTAGGCTTGACCCTTTTCCTGAAGGCACGAACCATCTTTCTCTAATAGGCCTGAACATGATCCGCTGCTCTCAATCTCCTCTGTCTCTGAAATCGAGCCTGGGCCCACTCTGTCTCTGAAATCTGCTGCTCGAGAGCCACTCTTAAAGAACCCATCTCCGTCTTGATTGGCAAAACAACCTCCATACCATACACCAAGGAGTAAGGTGTAGCTTCTGTAGGAGTGCGAAAAGAAGTACGATATGCCCATAAGGCAAAATGAAGTTTTTCTGACCAATCCCGAGAAGTCTCGACCATCTTTCTCAGAATTCTCTTAATGTTCTTATTTGTAGCCTCTACAGCTCCATTAGTTTGTGGCATGTATGCAGACGATCTGTGGTGTTGGATGCCATACTTCTGTAACAAAGTTTCAACTTCAGCTCTAAAGTGTGCACCCCTATCTGAAATCAACTCATGTGGAACTCCGTAGCGACAAATGATATGTGACCTGATGAAACTGTCAACTCTAGTAGATGTCAACTTTGCATATGATGCAGCTTCCACCCACTTGGTAAAATAATCAATGGCTACTAAGATGAACTCATGGCCATTGGAAGATTTCGGCGAGATCTTTCCTATGATATCAATACCCCATACTGAGAATGGCCATGGTGATGTCAAAGCATGTAACTCTGAGGGTGGCACATGAATAAGATCTCCATGCCTTTGACACTCTGGGCATCTCCGAACAAACTGGCAACAATCTGTCTCCATGGTCAACCAGAAATAGCCAGCCCTCATGATCTTACGGGTTAACATGTGTCCACCCATATGAGGACCACAAACTCCTGCATGAACCTCTCTCATCACTCGATCTGCAGAGGCTCGATCCAAACATAATAGTAATATCCCATCAACTGATCGTCTGTATAAGGTCTCTTCACATATCACAAATCTAGTGGCTAACTGCCTCAATGCTCTCCGATCCTTGACTGTCGCAGCTTTAGGGTATGTGCCATATCTAAGAAATTGACGAATGTCATGAAACCATGGTAGGTCATCTTGGACCTCTGTCTCATCAATCAAATGACAATATGCGGGTGCAGATCTAGTCTCAATCAGCAAAGGACGAACTACCACATTAGTTGGAATATCAACTATAGAAGCTAGGGTAGCCAAAGCATCAGCAAACTGATTATGTGCTCTAGGGAGATGAATGTATTTCAACTCTTCAAATTTCTCAATCAATAACTCCAAATAGGCATGGTATGGCTTCAACTTCGCGTCTCTAGTCTTCTAGTCACCCCGAACCTGTCTGAGCACTAGATTGGAATCACCAAGTACATCCATCTGTTTGATGCCAAGCTCTAATGCAGTCTCTAAACCGAGGATACATGCCTCGTACTCAACAATATTATTTGTAGTGGGATGGTAATCAGGAAATGTTAAACGAACAGATCTCGGGATGTGATCACCTTGGGGAGATACCAACAAAACACCTATCCCATACCCTGGATGATTAGCTGCTCCATCGAAGTACATGCGCCATCCTGATAACCTAGTCATAACGACAAATTCCTCATCTGGAAAATCATCATCAATTGACCTACTCTCGATTGTTGGAGTCGCCAATTTGTGGACCCCGTATTTTTAAATGATGCGTTCCCACTCGATCGGCGAGACTCACTTTTCGTTTATTTGGGTGAAAAATATGATTTTTAGAAAAGACTTGGAGTCGCCACTTACTTTTATTTATTTTTAAAGGAGAAAACAAGTGAGAATAAAACCCCTAAATGGACTCCTGATTTTTTTGGAAAAGCTGTCTGCGAAAAACCTGAGTCTGGGTTCGGGGATCAGGTTACTTATTGGGAAGGTACGGTAAAGACCGTAGTACCCCTCTAAGCCCCTAGAAACGGGTCTCTACTAATAAAATGAAGCTGACATGGCAATTGATGAAGAAATCAATGAATACCTGGAACTATCATGCACATATGAGAACCAAAGCATGCATATAGAAATACCAGAATGGGAAAAGATATGTACATGGGCGACGAGCCACAATAAGCTTATCGAAAAGTGAGGTTAATGCACAATTAAAAAATAATTTCGAGTATGGATACCAAATGAATATCACTCAAAACAAAAATAACTGAATGAATAGGATGAGACAAAGAATGTACCTGAGTGATGAACTGATTTACTTCAACGAAAACAAATGTTAACAATTAGACACAGGATAATCGTGTATGTATCATAGAATAGTGTAAATCAATCACATATAGCAATCAAATCAATCAATTATAAAACACATATGTGGGGCCCCCACCAAAGCCCGTTACTATTAGGTGAATCAATTTCGCGAATTCTATCACTAAGAATTACGAAAATAAGTTCACACTTATTTTAAAACATTTTAAAATCATGGAAGTTGTTAAAGTTACATGCCGAGAAGAAAATGGCGGCAAAATTTATTAAAAATGAGATCTTGGGAACCTTAAGAAAATACTCTAAGGATGAAGGAAAAAGGTAGAACGTAGGTCGGACAGAATTCCGGATGTGAGATATCCAGAAAAGGTTGAACGCCGGCCGGACAGAATTCTGGATATGAGATATCCGGGTGGAATGTCGGCGGAGAAGAATTTCGGATGTGAGATATCCGGAGAAGGTGGAACGTCGGCCGGGACAAAATTCTGGATGTGAGATATCCGGGTGGAATGTTGGCGGAGAAAAATTCTGGATGTGAGACATCCGAGTGGAATGTCGGCGGAGAAGAATTCCGGATGTGAGACATCCGGATAAGGTGGAACGTTGGCCGGGACAGAATTCCGGATGTGAGATATCCTGGTGGAATGTCGGCGGAGAAGAATTCCGGATGTGAGATACCCGGGTAGAATGTCGGCGGAGAAGAATTCCGGATGTGAGACATCCGGAGAAGGTGGAACGTCGGCCGGGACAGAATTCTGAATGTGAGATATCCGGGTGGAATGTCGGCGGAGATTTCCGTCCGGGTGGAATGAGCTATGCCACGCGTCGCAAGGGGGAGAGAGCCACGTGGCATTTTTTTTAGGGAGGATCCCACTAGTAGGTGAAAGTTTAGAGAGAGAAACAGGTTTGGTGGGTTGTATGGATATGGAGGTTTGGGTGAGTGGTTTTAATGGGTATGCGAGGGAGTGAAGGGTAGCATGCACCCGTGAAACTCCATGTAAGTGAGGGAGCCTTGAGTATGCGCTTAAGGAGGAAAAGAAAACAAGGAGATAACAGGATAGCAACAAGAAGAAGAACATGAAGACTTTAGCCAGCATATCGAACCCATTTCATCATTTCATCCATGGGTCCAACATCCAGTGAGTTAAGATGGAAAATACTCGTCAGAATAGGGCATAAAACACAACAAGCTCTTCCAATATTTAATCAGTAATCACCAAAATAGAACAACCCAATAGGCAGAAATGACAAATCACTGAGAATCAGACCTAGACAGTATGAAAAAAATGGAAAATATACAAAAAAAAAAAAAAAAAATGGTCATACCTGGAAATCTCCATTCTCAGCTCCGTGTCCTAGACTCTTCCCAGCAACTCTACGCTCCTCTGTTCCTAGCTTCCTCCTCCAGTTCAACCATTCATACTCTTTTCCTAAAAAACCTCAGAAAAACTCCTTGCTTTCCCCCCAATGCTGTCTTTGGATATCCTTTTTCCTTTCTCTCCAATCTCTCCACTCCTCTCAGACTTCTCTCCAACTCCTCTCAAACTCCTCTCAAACTCTCCTTTTTCTCCAATCTCCCCACTCCTCTCAGACTTCTCTCAAAACTCTCAGACTTCTCTTAAAACTCTCTCAGACTTCTCTCTAAACTCCTCATTTTTTTTTTCTTTTAAATCTGAATGCTTTTGTTCAAAAACCCCTTCCTCTCCCTTTCCAGACTTCACCCTTAAGACTTCCCTTACAACTTCCCATGTAGCTCCAATTTTCCACAGCCTCTTCGGGAAAAACTCCCCCACTTTTCCTTTCTCTCCAAGAAATCCTTCTCCTACTCTTCATTTCTTTGTTTTATATAATAAAAACAAAGTAAATAAAGCAATAAAAAAAAGCATAATATAATAAAAAAATGAAAATAAAATAACACAGTAAAAGCATAATATAAATAAATAATAATGGTACTGAGAATAACAAAGCTAACGATTGTAAAGCATCAAACGAACATGTAATAGAACATGTGCTAATGGGACAAAATAGAGGGTCTACAATAGTTTCATTTTTTATTTCTTGCCTATGCTCATTTATGGTGTTGTGCATATGTGTTTGTTTTGTATTGTAGGGAAGTTTTATGCTTGTACAGTGGACATCCTATGACTAGATTGCAAATGCAATGCCTAAGTGGCAATAACAAACTTGACGTGGCGGTGCATTAGTTGCAATTATAAATGTTGTACAAAAATGGTTGTTTAAGGAAATATGCTGTTTGAAAAGCACTAAGCTAACTAAAATTCATTTGTAGGTGATTAATATGGTTTGCATATATTTGAATTCTTTGGAGGCCAACAACGGGCATAAACATTTTATGTTAGCATTCTTTGTGATATTACAAATACTTTACTTACCCCTATTATAGTGTTTTTCCACTACGTCTTTCATTTTCATGCACCAACCATATTAAGCTTATCTTTTGTATTACACACATAGGAAGGGCAACTGTGAGGGCCTTCAATGCACCGAAACCCCTTATCTGTAAGCGATTATCAACACATACTAAGGAATTAGATCATTACGAGCAGGTACGACAGTACTTGTACATATGCCTTTGTTCCTTATAATGTTATTTATGTTTGTATATAATAGTTTCATTCCTCTAATGTTGTTTACCTTGATTGTTCTCTATGACATATCGAAATAATACTTCATCCTAGTATGTGAATTGAACCAATGGGTTGTGTTGTGTTTTAATCTTCCAGAAAAATGCATCGACATATTATCCTCAATAGCATCCTTTGAGCAATTACAATTTGAACGACTTGCCAAAAGGATTGCTATTTTCCTTAAGCCTTTAATTGGGAAAGCATACATAGTTTCCCGACTTAGTAGGCCATTTTAATTTGTAAGTAATATTGAGTTACCTTTACAAACTTATTGCATATTTAATAAACAACAAATTTCCTTATGCTCTGTCATTCTCTTCTCTATTATAGGTATGATAGTGGCATGTATGCAATCTTGTACATGCAAAAATGGGTTGGTAACCGATTAAACAAATTTATTGACCTGGTAAGGCATCCTCATTCAAGCTCTTATTCATATGTGACAAACATGAATCGCTCATACTTCTTCCTTACAATAACAATACTAAGTGTATGCAAATGAAGTCCAATCAAGAGTGTTCTCCAGCATATTTCCTTTCCCCTAATAACCCTAACCTACAGTCATAACGTCATTAAGAGTCAACCTCAGCACAATGGTCCATCATTACTGTGTATCATACAGTGATTTACCTCACATACATTCGTGGTTATGAAGAAAAACAAGAACACACAGTGGTACCTTCAATTAACTTCTTAGAAATCGGTTTAATAATCCAATCACACATACACTTCTATTCTTCATATCTTAGGAAACGAAAATTTATAAACACCGACTGCAAAGTTAACATTTGTAGTGTTGATGGCTATTACTGAATATAGCAAACATTGGTGGAAACATTGGTTTTTTTTCTTTTTTTGTTACCTAGTGTTGTTGGAAACATTGGTGGCTAACTGCATATTTCTTATGCTTACCTCTTACAAACATAAATGTACTTTTATACACGTGTGAGGAAGTAACTGATGCAGTTTTGTTGATTTATCCGTGTGACCTAATGCATCACCTATCTTGTGTGCCTGAATATATTTGTCTGCATTGTCCAAAGTGGTACATTTAATTACATTCATTGTTACTTTCAACATTTTAGAATTGGTACTTTATTCACCTTATGTAAATTGTAAGTTGTTCTCATAGCATCGTGTTATGTGTTGCAATTTTTAATGAATGTTTAATGTGTTATGTTAAATCTAATGGTCATTTTGAAATGTCCAGTTGGTTGTCATACTAAACTTGTTTAATTTTTTGATATAACAATATCAGCACACATGCATAGGCAGGCAACATTTTGATTTCTTCATTAATTGAAACTACAATTTGAAACATGCATTGATAGAATACACACATATGAATGTCTACTTAATTTTTAATTACGTTTTTTTTTCTTAGTACAAATTGCTTAGCAATAATGTCTCAATGTTTTAAATGATGAGACCCAAACATTATTATATGTGGTATCTCTTAATCAAACTGAATTGAGAATGACATGTTTCTAAGTTTGTGCACCAACATAAATGTACCTTACTAATTGATTAATTTGTTAATGTACGCATAAACATTGTAAGCAATGCATTTCTTAAGGAGGAAGGTCACTTATGTTTTGTGGCAACATCTTATATACACAATATGGTTTGAGTACAGAACACTGTCCACAGACCTTCACTATATTAGAGAACAACATGAACGAAACATGCTATTAATTGTACACATACAAAGGTGCAGTCCCTATTGTAGTTTATTCAGTAGCTATAACATAATTGGTAGCTGGTACTATAATATGTTAACAACGCATTAAATATTAAATATTTGTGCACAACAAACAAAATTGTCATCGTAATTTAGGACTCCCAATCCAACTTATTAACCAACAATACATTAAAGATCTTGTCTTGTATATAATAGTCTAAGCATAAGAAAACATTTTCTTTAAAATTAAATGGTAAATAACTTTTCTTTTAGTAGGAAACCCGCCACAAGGGTCATTTATTGAGTTGTTGCCTTAACCCACACATCAAATCCTTTGTGGAGTCATAACCCTTAGGTGTTGTTGATATTCGACATCTTATTATCTTATATCATGGTGAGGTTCGATCTTGTGCACATCGTGGTCGGCTTAACGGGAGGCAGGAACCCTTTTTTTTATCAATTCATTACTTGTGGTGTAAGAAGGAAGAAAAAATCGGTTCGAAATTCGGTAACATACAAATGAATATTTTTGCAAATCTTTTTCATTACAACTAATGTATTTGTTGAAGTGTAAATGAGAGACTATGATAGCCACCCATTAGTTGTGATCTAGTGGCATCAATTGACATTTTAGAGTTTATTCCCCTTGTTTCATCCCACTGTTAGTGGTGTCTCTATTTCCTTTTGGTTTTGTTAATTTATTTCCCCGTTTTTCGTTAATTGCTTTATTCTAGCCATATTATTGTTTTTTTTGTCATTACAAATTTGGAGAATTTGTTAGACTATTGTTGGCCTCGAATACAAAAGTTGTTGTTTTGTGATGGAAAGTTGGGAAATTGATTTATAATTATTTATGTTGCTCTCTATTTCATTACCCATAAAGTCACTCAAATTGAACATTTGAATTCACCCTAATTATTTGGTTTTCATTGTATGTTGGTTATTTGTCACCTGGTTCTCTTATAATTGTTGCTTGTTTGTAATATGTGGTACAAATACAAAATTGTTATGGTCATTTATGGAATCATCCAACAAAATATATTATTACCTCCATATTGGAGGAGCACTAATTAATGACAATGATAGGAATGTCGAATATAAGAGTGGAAGATGGGAAAACATTTCAATGGATTGTGGGATGACCTATCATGAATTTGTTGCATGGTCATGTGAAAAAATGAACATTGAATAGGAATTATCTACATTTGCATACACACTCGAATTTGACCTATTTTCCATTCAACCAATGCGCACACAGGAAAACTTTACAAACATGGTTGACTTTATTGATCGGTTTGTGCACATATATATATTGACCTCACATACAAATGGTGTTGTTGAAGTTATTGTCCCTACAATGTCCCTATAGGTTTGTGGTGGAAAAATGGAATTAATTTCCTACTAACATTGAATAGCTTGTGTATTATTATTTTAGTGATGTTCACTCCAAATGATGTTGTTCACACTTAATGTCCAATGTAATTGTAATGATGTCATTGTTGGGTCAAATTCAATAGTCCTATGTTTGGCCATCGATGAGGTACAAACAATGCAATCTTATGGATTTTCTCACCCATGTGTTGAATCGCCAGTGCCCTCATTACAAATCGCCTCATTCAAGAAAGCAATCATCGGTAGTGGTAAGGTTTTTTGTACTATTGAAGAGTTCCGCGATATTGTTTATTTGATGTTGCTGGCTAGACGTTTTCATTACAAGTTTAAGAGGAATTCTCCACAGCATATGACAGTTATATGTAGTGCTGAAAGTTGTCCTTAGAAAATTAAAGCTCACGCTCTAGGTGCTACACAAGTGGTCTAAGTTCATACCTTTAAGAACATACATAACCATTCTATAGAAGATGGATCATTTGGTCAGACTGCAGTGCGTATAAAATGAGGTGGACCCATGGTGGATGATGTGATTAGAGGTAGTCTTGATTACTTGCCAAGACAACTATGTCTTCGTTCGACAATATGGAATTACATTGACTTATTCCCAAGTATGGAATATGAAAGAGAAGTCAAAGGAAAGAATCCATGGAATCCCATAATTCTCATATAAGTTGTTGTCGTGGTTGTGTGATCGCCTAGTCGAAACCAATCATGGGTCAATATCTAAATTCAGATGTGATGAGGATTGTCATTTCCTACAATTATTTGTTGCCTATGCAATCTCTATTCATGGTTTTAAGATGGGTTATCGTCCCATTATAGTCATTGATTCATCGTATATGAGTGGCCCTTAGAAGAGTGCATTGTTTTTAGTTTCATCATTCAATGCTGATGATGGGTTGTTTCTTGTGATGGTTTGTTAAGTTTAGAAAATTATGAAGACTGGCTTTGGTTTTTTATAGAAGCTGAAAGGTGTGATTTGTGAAAGAGATGTAGTAATAATTTTGGATAAGCACCAAAGTATTATTCGTAGTGTTTTAGAGGTATTTGGATTTGATTACCATGCCCATTGCTACTATCACATTAAAGAGAACTTCAGTAGTTTTCTAACAAAGCATAATACTAGGGGAAGAAAAGGAAAGGGCAATGCTTTGGAATTGCTTGATGCGGTGGCTTATGCGCGCTTAGAGTGTGATTACCTTGTCGTCATGGAAATGTTGAGAATGTTTAACCCTGAATTAGCAAAGTGGGTCGAAGATAACCAACCTGAACATTGGTATATGTGTAAATTTCCAAAACTGCCTGAGATAAAATGACAAGCAATTTGGTCGAGTCTTTCAATTCATGGCAACGACATGAGCGTCATCACAACATTTATGTATTTTTTTTATTGAGCATATGTATAAGGTTGGATCTCTTCTCGATCACCACCTTAGCACCATGCTTAAATGGAAAGGGTCATTCGACCCCAAGGTTGTCGAGAAAATTTTTGCAAACATTACGAAGAGTCAAACCTACCCTATGCATGTATATATAGGTGGTTCCATCAAAGTCTCCATTGGAATAACATACCTTGATGTTGACTTGAATTGTAGAAGCTGCACTTGCAAAGCTTGGCAAATATTGGGGATTGTGACCATGCATGTGTAGCAAGACGTAGATTGGGATTAGATATTTCTTATTACGTTAAGGATTGTTTTAAGTTAACATGTCAAGAGATTATTTACTTAGGAAACATGCATACTTTGGTCACACATGACATGCTAGCAATACATCCTGATGGCTCTATTTGTGACCTCTTGGGATAGATTCTCCCATCTCTCCTCTCTCCATTAACTAGGTGACCTCCTAAGAGACCTAGGAAACATCGCATTGAATTACAATTCATATCTAAGAAAACTGTCCATTGTTCTTGCTACACTGAGCCTGGTCACAACCATGCCAATTGCAATAACCCATTACCATGTTTGAGGAATTAGAGGCTTGTTGATGGTTGCGGCTATAAGTATCATTTTTTTTTCGTCCCCCAATTATATCCATAACATTGTAATTGATTTGGTAGCTTAATTTAACATCTTTTTGGTTGGTTACTACTATTTGGTCCTAAGCTCACTGATGATGTCATCCCCATGTTAATGGTTGATGAACATATCGCACATACTATTCCCATTAGGGAGTCTTTAATCATCTTTATTATGTGTGTTGTATAACGACTTACAACATAAGTGGACTGTAGATTACATTTTATTGTTATGCCTTCTTAGTATAACATTATGTATGAATGTTCTTCAATTTTAAGATGGTGTTTTTTCCTTCATGTTTTTAGGACTTTTACTTCATCACAAACCACATTAAAGTTTCATTTTGTCAAGCAATATCATCATATGTAAAATGCACAAAAGGAGACATTGTGATTGTTAGACATGGTAGATCGCCTTGATTGAACAAAGCTGATGTATGTAAAATGGTTTCAACCGCTTGTATAAGTGTTGGTGCATAAATTAAATTGTCTATCCGGAAACCTAGAAAATATAACATTTAGTTGTCATTCAGGTTTATTTTAGATTATTTTATTACGACCCATTATTTGTATTGTTGGTACTCTATAACTTACATTATAGAGATACTTTTCGATTGCACATGTGATAGCTGCTATTTCCTACATTGTGACATATAAATGAGTTCAACACAATTTGGAACATTGGACTGCACCATGTTGTCAAACTTGGCCATAATGATAAGTAACCCATTCGCATAGCAACTTTCGTCCACTTGAGCAAATTTTGGTGAAGAAAATTCAAATCCTTCTAATTCATTATATTTCAAGCACCAACGCTTATAGACATAAGGGTTTATTGTTGGGGACTTAAAGTTCGTACATTAATCTAGGAAGGATCCACACTACAACAAGGGTGACAACACATCCTATGCAAAAAGCAGTGAAAAAATTAAAGTCATTCCTACGTTCCATTCTCCCATCGATGTCAATGTTGGTTGCATTGCATTATGGTAGTTCACTTGCTCATCTGCTTCCATACAGGTGGGCTTTTCCCTCTTCCAATGAAACACATAAAAAATCTAGGCTTTTCGGGCTTTGTCAATGGACTTATATGGTTTGTAAACATTAACTTTATAATACACCACTTGTTGTTGACACTCCGGCCATGATGTGTATATGCTTGATTACTACCAAAAAGTGCTATTTTGTAGACCTAATTATAATGGTTTTAAGCACCTTTGAGTAGTAATCATATTCATTTAACCCAATTAATTCATTAAGGTCCTTAGTAATTGGTTTTAACCATTTTGTGGCAAGTTTACATGTTTTTATCAGCTTATGAATCAATTCAAGCATGCCAAATGATGGAGGAGCTACTTGGACAAGTAATGGAAAAGATTTTGGAAGCTCAAATTCATGAAGAACCAAGCTTTGGAGCTCCATAGACCTTTGCCAAAGTCGTTCAAAGTATGCAAGGAAAGAACAATGGAGAAGAGGAAAGCAAAGTGAAAAAATCAGAGGACAGCAGCTGCAGTCTTCTTTCGCACTTTTTGAGCACTTACCGAAGTCCATTTTTTACATACTATATACCATTTCAAAGCTCTGGAAGTCAAGAATCCAATGCTTCAAACCGTGCATGATTTGGAGCTGAAATGAGGAAGATATGGCCTTCGGAAGCCAACTGCTCCAGGTTATGCGAAATTCGCATAACACCTTCAAAATTCGCATAACCCATGCGTGTTGCGAATTTTGCTCTGTTTTTGCCGACTCCAATTTAGATATTTTCCTTTGTATTTTGTGATGTAATTTCCTTTCTTATCCTTGTAACTAACCAATCACAAGCTTTTGCTTTTGTAAAGACTATATAAGGGGTGGAAATCACCTCTTGAAGAATATAGAATATAGAAGATATATTACGTTTTACACTTAGAATATATACAGAGCTCTCTCGTTTCTCTTTTCTCTTTACTATTTTATTTTCTTGGAAGCCAAACAGCCTCTGAGGGCTTTTCCTTAGAGGATGATTGGCTAAAACTTTTAGTTTCTCAAAGTATGGATGTTATGTGATGGCTTGGATGCAATCCCATGGAAATTTCTCGCACCTGGAAGGTAAGGTAGACGTTTTTCATTAAAGGTTCATTAATGCAAAGTTTAGTTTTTATTTCCTTTGGACAACTTCCAACGGCCAATACTTGATAAGCTTTTGGATTTCTATCCATTAGTTATCTCCTACGAGCTATTGGAAGGTGAGGTTTTCAATTCCAAGTTTTGCATTAATCCATTAAAACCAATTTCAATGGCCATTGAAAGGTGAGTTTATCACCTAGAATGACTTTGAGTTGCCAATATTTGGTAAGCTTTTGGCTTTAGACCATTAGTTATCTCTTACGAGCCATTCAAAGGAAGTCTAAGGTGAATAACCATTGATGAAATTCACTACCATCTGTTTTGCCATTTTAAAGGATTAAAACTTGATTTGCTAAATCCATACCGGTTCGGGAAGCAAGCATCACCATAGTTGCAACCCCAACGCGAGGAGCCTATCCTGAGATTTCCAATTTGCATAAGAGCCAGAGTATAGCTATCCTATCTTTAAGAAACTTGTTTTTACACCCTTTCATTTTAGTCTTTAATGTTAGCTTAGATTAGTTTAAATCTTTCTAAAACATTTACATCTTCTTTTAAAGCTAACATCCATAAGAAAATCACCTATTTTCCTAATTTGAATATCACTTGTGTTTGCGAAAACCCTTCCCAGTGAACGATCCTAGAACCACTATGCTATAGTAGCTTGGCTACTTTAGTAATAGTATTCAAGGTATAAATTTTGTTGATACGCCTTTAAAGCTAAGCTACCATGAGTCGCATCAATGCTTGGCCGATGTCCCACAAAAACAATGTAGAAGACTTCTTCTTTGGTCATCCCACTATACTGCAAGATTATGCAATTGAAATTCTGTTTATCTTTGATTACATGTACGCACCACTTCTTTTTAGATTAAAGTACTAGGGAATTGCACAAACGGTGACCCTTATAAAACCCTTTATATACCCACATTTCCTTAGCTCACTACTTTACAATGTAGTTATGTGAGGGAATATATTTTTCAAGTTTTTGTCGGTTTTTCATGCATTGAACTGGACATAAAGTTGTCATGTGCTCACTTTACATCTCTTCACTGATACTTGAGTGAAGAATATATTTGTGCACATGTTGGCAAAGGTCTCAATTAGGTACTTTTTTTTAACATACAACATAGTCGTATGCGTACACCAGTCTAAACGTTAATTACTTGAGCCCCTCTCACTCAACCATCAACATCAACAAGTGTTTATCAGTGAACATAACATAATTTTTAAACCAAGCACAACACAACAAATTGACTAGCATATATTGGTAGAATAGAACAAAATTTTTTATATTTATGATAGTTGTGCAACATGGATGATGCACCTATTTCTCCTCATTTGACATCTCAATATCAAATGAACAATCTAGCATTGTATTTATTTCCTCAATTACAGTGGGATCTACTTCCATGTTTGCTTCTTTAGCTTGCCTATGCGCTTCACACAACATGTAGTACATTTTATGACGTATTGCCATTCAATTGTTCTCTTCATGGATCATGTTAATTGCTCGGTGCAGCTTCATCTTATTGTTGCACTACACTGAAGTTGAATGACATTTAAAGAGTGGTGTGCCTGAGTGAGTAAGATCATCAACAAGTGTTTTAGCCTGGTTTACTTTGTAGTTCCATTCCTTATGCATTATAATAACTATTTCTTTCGATAATGGATCTTATGGACTAAAAGGATAAAATAACTCATCTTCCAATGCCCAATATCGATCGATAATATTGAAAATATCTTGGGGGCTATAACTGAAGCAAAAACTCGAAGTTGTACTTTAATTCGTACTTCTCATCACTCCTTCACTCCCTAATATGAAGCAAATGCATACTATCTTCATTAACGACTTAAATAACTATCGCTACCATTGTATACCAATAGGCCCTACTTTTATGGACGTCTACATGGAGCTCATACTTCAATGATGTGATTTTGTTGTTTACATCATGTACCATATTATTTGTCCTACAATAGTTTATCATTGCTAGTTGTGCAATCTCATCCACTGCATTGAAAAAAGGCAACCATATTATATAATAATAAACTCAAATGCGGAAAGCATTTCTTAACATGTTGATCCAATTGACATTAGAATGTGTTGGCACTGAGCAAACAATCATTGATGCGTGTTATCCACAACATACAACTATGGAAATTTATGGATAATAGATCGGAGAGAATACTATGTCATGGTAAGTTATGAATGGAAACATCATTTTAAGGAATCAAATAGACTAGTTGAGGACCTACAAACACTAAGGTTGCCATTGGTACGTCATCAATCATTATCAATGCCCTGACGGACCCTTTTACAATGTGCAAAGGCAGTTGTGCAAGTTAGGGAGAAGAATAATCTCATGCTTATCTGGCGGGCGCACTATGCCCTTTGTAGCCTAGCATCCAAAATTGTCGAGGACAATAACAGAGTACTGTTCACTGATGAACTTAGTGCATTCCATCATAATTTTACATACTAATCTAATTTTCTGATGTCTGATGAAGTCATAGCTAATGTATTGAAAAAATTAGTAAGGGTGGGGTTTAAACTATGCATTATGACATTGTTCTACAATATATGAAGGATTTGAATGGCGGCATCGAGGACACAATTTAAATTGTGCTAGTGAAATTAAACTTGTGTTATGTTGGTTGTGTATAATCATAATTGGAGATGAATGTCAAGTAACACATAGCTTATCGATATTGGTAGTGTGCCCTTGAATAGACCATATTTACAATACTCCATCATCTGTAAGAGTAACAATACATTACAACAAAAGTAACAATATCCCAAATCAAAAGTACATCATAATTTAACATGGTATAATTGATAGTTGGTGCAACATAAGTGATATGGCAAGTTATGGCGTCATAACCACCCCCACCCAATGATATTGATAGTGCAACACACTAGTTCGTGGTTGTTAATATTCCCATATATAGGAAGATCTTCACATGCATGGAGCCAATTGAATGAATTGCAAGTAACAATTCATCCTGTAAGCATACATTTTCCACATAGTCACACCTAAGGATTAGAAAAGTACCAATGCTTCAAGCTGAGTGTAACATTCAATGTGATTGACACTACAACTGTAAACAATGCATGCAGTTTACTTGTAAATGGGTGTGACTCATTTAAAAAAAGACGTGGATTAAAGTACTACATTCGTAGCAAACACATAACAACCTTCCCCAAATCGTGGGGAAAAAAACGGATACCATGTTTCTATATACATTTCTACAATATGTTAGTTTAAATTCTCTTAGATTATGTCAACAATTCCTTATGTTTCCAACTTCATGGTATATGGTCGAGAAATATCTTGGGGAACAATGTTGCTCGGACTTGATTTTGCTTAGATCGAACCAATTGCACAGCCAACTGTAAACATTCTAAAGCCATTTGATGTTGATTTGGTGCATGTCAGAAATGATTGTTAATGTTGTGAATATAACAAGAGGATATAAAAGTCCAAATAATATATATGTTGAGCATGCCTTACCGAGTGGACAAACCTGTTGAGACAGTTGTCATCTCAGATTTGCATGTACAAAATAGCGAAAATGCCATTATCATAATTGTCACCAATGATGGAATGTCACACAATTACAATGCATTAATAAGTGGTCCTCCATTAAAATAGGACATAAATATATGCAACGGTGGTGAGCATTTTTATTGTATATGCAAAGGACAACACTACATAATGAGTTTGTGTAAAGTTACGAGCCATAGGCTTTAAACAACCTATATATATGGTTAAGGACACATAAATGTTGTTCAAAAGATGCAATGAAGTTCTAAAAAAATATTAATATGGAAATGTATATAGTTATTGCATTCATTTGCACATTGTCATGGTGGGGTATGTCTGCATATTATGGTTGCAGGGTTTTTAAATCGACACCATGCCTAGCAAAGGCCTTCCCAAATAACACCTTCAGGAAGAACAAAATATTTTGAGCTAGGCGGGTACAGGGCATTAGATCAACCATATGTGTAGAAGATAGTATATTGAGTCATTTTGCTTTGAGATTCACAACAACCACAAGCCACTGCTCGTATTGCATAACCAAGAAGAAGAATTGCAACCAAATGTCAGTGCATTCACCATTGTTAAACCTCATAACATTTTGTATGTAAATATGGATGCATAACCAGCATAACAGAAAGGAAGAATGCGATACTCGTTCACAATCTACAATAATATGGATATGTTTGTGCAACCTTGTTCGTACAAGCTTCTTGGACGCGTTAGGTCCCATGGTAACCACAATCTCCTATTTCATTACAACAGTGGACATTTATAATTGTAATATTTGCATACGAAGTGCCATGAATATATGCAATGAGAATGGAGCACATACGAAATTTTGGATTACCCCAAAAGATGGTAGTACGAATTGCCTACATTGGGTGTTTCCTTCAAGCGCATCGAGGTACTTGCATATAGTGGTCACCACCTACAGAATGGGATGCAGATAGTTGTAATTGCTTTTAACTGATCATGTTGTTGATCAAATGAGATTGTAAATTAAATGGAAACAGGCCTAAGTTTTGACTTACCAACGTATCAATTGTGTCATTTCCACCTAGGCATTGCAATTGTTGGCGTGTAAGACCGTACGACCTAAATGCACATAGAACCTTCCTGTATGAAATCATGAATGAAACATAAGCAAACCAAATTAATTGCTAAAAATTGTAAATTACGAAGGAAAAAATATAACTACAACAAATCATTGTCGTAAGACTTTGAAATTTTTGTTTCTCACATTGGATCCTAACTAGAGTCAAAGGCATAATTGACAATATTTGTAACCTCGTGGCCGAGTTTGTTGTATTTTTCCAAGTAGTACGTTACAAACAACGACTTGCATGGAAGGGCGCAATGTTGGATATTTCGTCCAATCATCTTACTCCTCATTTTGCAGATGACTATTAAAGTGATGGTATTGGAAGGTGCAGTCTCTAGAGGTGGCAATGTCAGTCACAACAGATCTATGTCATTTGTAGCTAAAAGCTCAGTTGTGACTGCATCTGGATGGCCTCCAATCAAGCCTTCAAGGGTTAGATTAGGAATTGGAGCTTTAGGGATGTATGGTTCCAGACTGAACATTGCACCAACACCATATGTTGTTTTTGAAGCATCATTGGGGTCAGGAAAATCTTGGTTTATAGTGGAGGGTCCTGCTTGGAACCTTGTTAAAGATTTGATGTCATCAAGATGGAAGGAGATCAATGAGTTCATGTGCAGTTGTGCAACTTCTATTTCTTCTTGCCTCGCCTTCATGCAATCAATCAGTTGTTGTAATAAGGAAAAGTTATACTACTTTACATATTTTTTGGTAAGATAACATAACCACGTTAATGGAAAGTGGAATGCATTCAATAGCATAATCTCAATCCCTCATAGATACTTGTAGTATTGTAGGAGCATTGTTGGCGTGGGGTTTAACATCAATTGAGGGGAAGGGAGATTGTTATTTTGAGCTACCAGTTCTTTAATTGGTGTAACCATGAACTATAAGGCAATGCCAAAAAATTAGTTAGCTGCTTGAATTGACAATTAGTTTATCGACAATAATGTAAATAATATGCATTGAGGATACTTATAGAGTATGGGTACCACCTGTACACAGCCCACTCTAGCATTGACACCTTCATCTTCAATCATTTCTTAATCAAATTTTCATTCTAGTGGCCACAATGAGGTGTTGCATTGCTAATATGCATTGGTGGGAAATTGGATAAACAAACATAGAAAAGCTATTAATGAAACAAAGTATTAGTGAATTGTATGGCCACATGAAAATGACAAGTAAAGTTGGTATAAAATGTGGTTTTTTTGGGAAGGACGAACTTGTAGGAACAACAAGTAACCCTTAATGTAAGTGTTCCTACTCTGCCGATAGTCATGTACCTCATGCATCAATTCATCAAGGAGGAATTGTCTCCAATTAACATCCTCTGTTACTACTTTGGGAGGGGCATGCCATAACGCATGGTGACCCTCTAAGCACGTGGTTGGGGCCAAAATGACAGCACACACAAAAATAATAAAAAGTCGACGAAATTCTTCAACATTCTCTGTCTCCACCATCAAACCTTTAATCTCTTTAATGGATGGAACACGACCATCATGATGACGGTGGGTGTCTAGGACCAGTTTCCTTCCACTAGGGGGGATTCCAAAGATTTGTTCTACATGTGTGTAGGTGATGGGAATGTCGACACTTTCCTCCATCTGTAGTTAGCAATAAGCCACATTAATCTTCTGTATGAGCCATATACAGAGTGACATGTTCAGTTGCTTACAACTAATTGCTAGCAACCCACCAAACCAGATCTCGCAGATCATTTCCTTTCTCGCATTGGATACCTGTTGCATGGCTGCTAGAAATCGTTGAGGTGAACATCTTGACCGAGGTGTCATTCTACTAATACGTATACAAGTTAAACTTAATGTTATAAGCTGACACAGAAAACAAAAGCACAATATGACTGTAATCGAAGTTGGGCGCACTAAAGAATATGTTGTAACTGTAACTTACAATGATATTGAAATGAAAGACACAATAATGCTTATGCAAATAAAGTAAGAGGTGAACAGACCATTACAGTTTGTATATTAAACAAATATATATATATAGATATATATATACACACACCCTTTCTAAGATGGTGCATGTCACTAAAACCAGGTGAACAATACACTAGCCATGGAAGCTCAAAACAATGTTACATGTATAATAAAGGGTTAGGTGTGCATTCAATCCCAAACCTAAGTAGGACATAGATGCATGACAGACACTAGAGGATTAACTTATAATATATATAAAATTGGTATATACATGGATGTCAAGAGTGAAGAGAATTTATATTGCAATTCAATTTGATTAAGACAATATGTGTAATCGAATTTGCATGAATTTTAAATCACAAACACTCACAAAAACTAGGTTAACAATACATCATTTCACCACACGGTACATCATTTGACCAGAGGTGGGACTCTAAGCCATAAACACTGTTACATTTACATTGTCATGCTGGTACTCTAAAATTTGGTTATGGTCTACTCAGGCCCACTATGTAAGCAGTAGATAGATGCATGACGGACATTAGAGGATTAACTTATAACATATATATGAAATTGGTGTATACATGGATGTCAGGAGTGAAGAGAATTTATATCGCAGTTCAATTTGATTAAGACAATATGTGCAATCAAATTTGCATGGATTTTAAATCATAAACACTCAAGAAAACCAGGTTAACAATACATCATTTCACCACATGGTACATCATTTGACCTGAGGTGGGATTCTATGCCATAAACACAATTACACATTGTCATGCTGGTACTTTAAAATTTGGCTAGGGTCTACTCAGGCCTACTATGTAAGCAACACATAGATGCATGACAGATACTAGAGGATTAACTTATAATATACATGAAATTGGTGTATATGTGGATGTCAGGAGTGAAGAGAATTTATATCGTAGTTCAATTTGATTAAGGCAATATGTACAATCAAATTTGCATGGATTTTAAATCACAACAAGAGTGGGATTAAATGAACAATCCCAGGAATAAGGGTCACACAATAACATACAAATAGTTACCAAAACTAGGTCAACAATACACTAAGCATGGAAGCTAAAACAATGTTATGTGTATAATGAAGGGTTGGGCGTGCACGCAATCCCAAGCATGGTTGATCACTGCATGGTACATCATTTCACCAGACGTGGGACTTTAGGCCATAAACACTGTTACATTTAGATTGTCATGGAGATACTCTAAAATTTAACAATACTCTAAAAATGATTGCTATGTAAAAAATGCATAGATGCATCATGGATAGTACAAAATTAAATTATAATATGCAGGTATCTAGTCTATAGTTGAATGACTGGAAATATGTGCAAAACAAATAACATGGATTTTAAATTACAACACAAATACATCTCAATAATATGTATAAAATAAACAAACACTAGTCTAGTATGTTCTTAACCATGTAAATGAAAACCCACTAACAAAAAACGAACTAAAAAAGTATTAACTTTCCCAAAAAAATCCAAGAAAATAAGTTCTCAATACAAATTTTCCTCTGCCCATCATCTAAAATCTTAACCAAAAAAACCTCACCTAAACATGAACACTATAATCTATTATAGAGTTCCCAAATGCTTGGTTTTGTTTTTTATTTTATAAAAACCCTAACAAATACCAAAAAAAAAAAAAAAAAACATTTTAGATGACCACAATGGTGCGTTGATTCTGAAAAAACTCATAGACGTCCCGCCAGTGAACTATGGATATGTCTAAATGACGGGAAAATGTCAAAATAGTTTCTTCCTCATCCCAAGCAGCAACTCAAAATAAACCAACAAAGTGTCCAACACCATGGATTCAACATTGAACAAACATACGAATAGGGAGCACAAGGACAAAGGGATGATATCTTCTACGAAGGTGTGGTGTACGACAATGACTTCCCATGTAAGAAATTGCACAAATTTGAAAAAAGAGAGGGCAGATAGACCTTTGGCGGTTTTTTCACGTCACTGTTGGGCCTTTACCATTAACTACTTCTTCTTGGCTTAGGGCTCCACCAGATTCGTCTAGTTTCTTGGGGTTTCAAGGAATATTTAATTTTTAAAAAATTTATTATGTTTTAAAAAAACGATGTGTTTATGTTGGTTGAGTTTTTTTAAAGAAGGATGTTTTGGTCTTCTAATTAGGTTCCATTCTGCACTTAACTTTGTTTATGTGGAAAAGGTGACGTGCCTGCCAAGTTGAACCAATGGTTGTTGTGGGTGGAAGCCAAACAGCCCACCGAAGGGCATTTTCGTCCATTAAGAGGGGTGCGCTATTATAGTGCATGAAATGGGCATTATTTGGGGTCAAAGGGTACTTTACCTGACAAGGACCTTTTTGGGCTCTAATTTCTTTGATTAATCCTCCTTGTTGCGTATTTACATAATTCTCCTTAAGAAAAATTAATATGTTTACTCTTTGTTGCTCTAAATAGTTTCTTTTCTTAAAATGCACATGGTCAAAGTTACTCAAATTTCCTTCACATTTGTAGCACTACAAGTGAGGCATAATACTCATATATCTATCTTTTGGAGCTTTTTGCATTCACTTTTGTGATTTTCCCACCATAATGCTACATAACAATGACATAACATATTATTATGAAATCATAAATTCATTAATTATAACACAAATCACATGAAATTCATTAATCATAAATCTTTAACTAGTTTGTAAATTATATTGGGTTGTTTGTTATCCCTTGTAAGATTAGTAATACTCATTGTATCACTCTTCTTAGCATATAACTTTTTAGTCCACTGTTTAGATGCAAGAATAACTCTTAAGTCTAATGTTTTGACTCAAAATAACTTTCAACATTGGATAAGCAATTGTAAATCTTGTCATTCCAAATTATGTCAATTCTCAATTTATATGTACCTCATAACAATAAATGTACATAGTAATTTTTGTTTGATAATCTATTGTATTTTTATGAATTTGTAAGTCACCTATGTCAATTAACATTAAATCTATACATTGGGCACCTTATGAGGACTAAAATAATTTTTTCCTCTTCTCCATAAGCTTTGCACCTGCAAAAACATAAGCAAATGCACTATTGGTCACCACTTAACAACATTTTTTCTCTAAGTTCTACTATAGAGTCAAGTAACTTGAATAATTTTTAGTATTTTTTTTTATGTTACAGAAATATGAAGTATGCAACGACTTAAGAAAAATATTTTTTGTTAGACTATTTACAAAAAATTTTGCAATTGCTTATCCTCATCCATCACTCCAACCATCAAACATCAAAGTACATCCAATTTTCTTCCACTTCACTTTATATTTATTTAGAGTTTCATTCACATTTTTAACTTCTTTTTTCAAATAACTGGTTAATGTCATGATAAGTAGGTAATTTCAATTTCTTTTCATATTCAATAGCGGAATTAATCATTTTAGAAACAAATGCCCTTTTCTTTTCTTTTCTTTTTTTTTTTTTTTTTGAGATAAAGTACAAAGCATTTACATAAATAAATCTACAAATGTCCATACATACTTTATCATGATTTTTCACCACTTTAATTAAAGTATGCTTTCCATTTTCCTTTCTTCTTTCGTTAACTTTCATATTAAGAATTTATAGTGCATTTCTTTGTATATTGTGTTTCTTTTTCATAGAAGCATTCTTCATCAGCTTCCTCATCACAAGTACTATTTTTTTTTTTTTTTGCCAACTTAGTCAAAATTTTCTAAATATCTCTTGAATATCTTTCAAATTTTTTTTAAAAGTCAAAACATACAAGTTCGAGCTAAATGATATTTCATTCTAATTACTCTTCCTCAATATTCATTAGAACAATAATTACATTTTAATTTCAATATTTCAAATGTGTCTTCCAAAAAATGTGCTTAATGGTCCCATGTAGGATCACCTCCTTTCTATCTCTTCATTTTATCACTCATTTAATAAAAAAAGAAAAAAAGAAGAAAAAAGAATTATAATAAAGAAAAAGGAAAGATCCCTACAAGAATTAAATAAGAAAGAGCTACTTACAAAGGAACCAAAAATAAATCTTAAAAATAAATAATATAAAAATGTTTTTTAAAACATACCCTTAAAAGTTCTAGAAATTTTGTTTAGTGTTACATGACTTTTTTATTAGGATTTTATGAAATATAATTTGACCTTACAAACTTAAAGAAATATTAAAATAAAATAATTTTTTTGGTGATATTTCAAAGACAAAAGTAAAAAAAATTTCCACATTTAAAGACTATATAGATTTGATTCTTAAAATAAAATAAATATTTAATTTTCTTAATGTTATTTTAGCAATGTCTTGATAGGCGGCAAAACAATAAAAAAAATTGGTGTGATGGGACTATACGATTTGAATATGCTATATTATAAGTAGATCACGTATGATAAAGCCACTTAGATTCCAATTTTAAGATGAAATTGAAAATAAATTACACTTGTACAACACTTATTTTTGGATAGGTGAGATGAGGTGGAGAAGTTTTCTTAAAGAAAATCCTGCACATGAATTTGGAGGAGTTTCCTTGTAGTGACGGGTAAGTGAATAGCTCCAACAATAGCAAGTTTGTTGCTTACAAAGTTACAATGTCATTGTTACAACAATATTTTCTTGTGGAAAAAAAAATAGAGAACAAGCTCTAATTTTGAATCTATTTATGAAAAATCAAGTAGGTTTTTCATATTTTTCTTTTTCATTCATTATTTTTTTTCCCTTTAAAGCTTCATTTTCTTCCCATTATTTTATGATTTTTTCCCTATTTGATTCTTGCAAAAAAAAAAAAAAAAAAAAAAAAAAAAAAAAACAAAAACAAAAACATACATGTAAAAGCTATCACTTGATATGGTTGTATTACATGTATGACATTTATCTCCCAATACACACACTATATTACACAATACAAGCTTTTCCATGACACAATTTATGAGTTGTATCAAAATCCTTCAATAGCTAGATGAATCAAATTATGTATCATGTATTGTATGATATTAACAACCATAACTATTATGATGAGAAAATTATAATACATTAACCTAAAATATCATCATCAACATCAAAGCCATAGATAAATTGACATCTAGTATATAATATGGTCTTATACAATAAATTGTATTTCATGAATAGGATTATCATATTGTCTTATAGCTTTATTTATTACAAATTGACATTTTATATGTTTCACCATTTGGTTGTTTTCTTGTTGAAATAGATTTATGACACTACAAGAAAAAGGGTCATTGTTGACATATATTATCTTTACTTAAAGTAGTATATGTCAATATTTTTTATTTAAATGGACAACTATGACATATAAAACTTAGTTAAAAGGAATAATGACATATATGAATTCCAGTGATTATTCCATGACTTATGATGATGCAACCTTGACAGAGAATTTATAGGTCAATATAAAATTAATATATTTGTATGTCAAGGTAGCTAAATAAAGGCAATAATGACATATATGGAATTTGCTAAAAATTTCTTTAATTTATAGTAATACAATCTTGATAGAAAAATTATAAGTCAATATATATGGTTAAAATATTCTTATGTCAAGGTTGGTAAAAGCTATCTTGAAAAAAAATTTATAAGTCAATGTAATTTCATTTATAAATCTATCAAGGTTATATTAGTAAATATTAAAAATCTCACTTCTCATTTTTTTTTTCTTTCAATTCTTTTGTTTTTCTTTTAATTCTATCTAGACCCATTCCCATCTAGAAGCAACTTGAAAGAAAATCCTAATAGGCCACCATTAAAAATTTTGTGAAAAGTACAAATAGTTTTTATGAAAATTTATTGGATTAGATATTTATTCTCCATGCAAATATATATCCTTTATTGGGTTTAAATTTTTACTTTCGTTTTGTTTTGTTTTGTTTTTTTTTTTTTTTTGCATTTTTTATGACATTTATTAAATGATGTAACATGACTTCCTGTTCAAATCTGGAATTTGTGGAAATCTGATATAAATATATTTTATGACATTTATTAAATGATGTAACATGACTTCCTATTCAATTATCCAATTATCCCAGAAGGCATTTGTATAATGATCAGAAATAAGATAATTCTGCATTGAACATGGTAACTACAAACTACAGTGGATACAACACAAACGAAGGATAAGATATCCTTTTACAAAGCTGGAATTTGTTTTTTTCAGGTTACTTCCTTTTCATTGTTTTTTGTAACTAATAACTCTGTAAATTTGTTTTATGCAGTACATTCCTGGAACAAAGATGGTGTTCCTTGGACTAAAGAAGCCTCAGGAACGGGCTGACTTGATTGCATATTTGAAGCAAGCCATTGCTTAATTTGAAACTAAACGTTTGAAGAGAGTCCATTTTGTAGTTGCTAGACGTACCGAAACCAGATGGCAATACCATTCTTTTCCAAATAAAATAGACTTATGTTGGTAGGTCTGGCATAATGAGAGTTTGTAGTTATTGCTACTTTTGCTAAGAGATTGCCTTGGAAAACATTCAATTGGATTTAGTTACCTGTTTGTGACTATTTGATGAATATTTGGTGAAACATCAATTTACTACTTTGAATGCCTGGGCTAGTCTTTATATGATTAGCAATATTAGAAGACTGGTTTATGGTTAAGTTCCTTTTTCTTTATTTCTTTCTTTGGTTCATTTTTTTTTTAACCCAAGCTGATGACATAAGAGGTTGTGGTTGATGTTGTTGGCATGAGGAGAGAGCATCATTGTCTTTTAGCTATGTTGGAAACATTATGAAATAACATTTGCAAGGAGTTAGTCATCTCATATGAAAACCAATTAAGTTCTAGACATTCATATTCTATTCATTGTAGGGTTTAACCATTTAGAGGTACACCTTTGTGTTTGATCTATTCCATGCAACATGCTTATCTCCATCTTGAGTATTACTCATACTGAAGTTTATACCAGTGTTCAACCATCACCGGTCTTATCAAGGGGGTTGTTTAGCATGTGTCTTATCAAAGGGTTTCAATTTTGAACTCTCAGTGATTAAGTGTATTTAGTTCAAATATCGAATGAGGCAAGTGAAATTTAAAGAAAAGACACTTTAAATAATGTGTTTTTGAGCAAACCCATATCAATTTATGATGATAATTGAAATGAAATGAAATGAAAGTTGGTTTAATATTTGTGGGTTTCACTTGATTTTAAAGTAGTTATCAACACATGTAAGGGGGATTAATAAATTTATTTTATTTTGTTTATATAAATATTAATATTAATAATTGTTTATCAAATTTAAATAATATTAAAAATATCAAATCCTTAATAATTATACCTAGTCAATGAAATATAAATATGTCAAATTAAATTCTAAACTCTTTTCACTTTTTTTTTTTAAAAAAAAGATGAAGTTGTAATCTCTTCAAAACAAAATTTTAGAATGAGAATAATTTTTTTAAAAATATAATAATAATTTTATTTAATTATTGGTTTTTGCATTCCTTAGAGTAGGAACATTACTCCCACACATTAAGTAAACACATCCTTGGATGTCATTTTGTATGAGAAAGGGCATTTGAGATTGTAAAATCATCCAATTAAACCCTAGTCATGCATTTATTTTATTCAACATCCTTTCATCTCACATAGTTTTTTTTTTTTGTTTTATAGTTACCATGTTCAATATATTACATATATAGAAACTAACGTACCAAATCCCAATGATTTTGTTTGCCTATTGACATTGATCTTGCAAATAAATGCATGGAAATCTTTAGACAGTCTCTACACTATGATGCATTCTAATAAAATAAAAATTTAGTAAATAACTTCATAGAATTATGCATACAAGCATTTGAGTAAATATATTTATATCATGTTCAAAGGTTGCTTGTGTTTTTAGGCTCAGGAGTGACATCAGGACCACTGTTTTTGCAGGGTATCTTTGGTGGGGAGAGAGAGATGGATTATGGATGAGTAGGATGAAGTAGGAGGTGGTGGAAAGGGAAAACCAAATTTGGAAAGTAGCGTTCACATCCCCTGGACAAGTGACATCATGCCACATGCCACAAAAAATACAAGCATAAAATAGTGAAAGCCAGATTATTTTCCTCATGTGCGATGGCATCATTGTACAGGTTCCTGATTTGGATGGGAAATGTGGTGGAAATGGAATTTTACCATCAAAAAAATAATTCCCCTTGTCAGACTGAAGTCTTTGCTCCTGTTTCTTCTTTCTACTCTCATACCTTTTCATTGGGAATCAATCAGCTTCCTCGTGCATCTATGCAAACTACACCAAACCCCCCCTTTTTTTTTTCGAAGTATTTTTTTTTGTGTCAATATTCATACTGTCCCATGCAATGATTCTCCTTCCACCCATCCAACCCTTAGCCCCTTCCTGTTTATAATCAATTTGACTTTCAAAATCACATAATCCAATGTTTCAAAATGTAGGAATGAAAAATTAGTTCCTTATTCTAAATGTAATAATTTTTTCTGATAAACTAAAAATAAAAAGAATATTAAAAAAGAAATTTAAATTTTAAATTAAAAATCAATTTTCCCCCTTAAATTGCTTCTAACCAAACCCAAAAATCATATTTTGGTTTGTAGAAGTAAAGTATAAGGTTAAAATGAAGGAGTCAAGAATTAGTACTTACAAGTCACTACAACCATAAAATCTGAAAATTACTTATCATAATTCCTTTTATGACAACAAACGAAATAAAAAGTAGAAACAATCATATAATTTATCTCTTTTTGGGTGGGAGCTGGTGGAGGGGGCATGATGAGGGTGTTAGAGTTGTGAATCTAACTACTTGGATTTTATCTGATAGGCCACAGAACATAGGTAGGGTTGTGAAAAGTAATAGATTATTTATTTATTTATTTATTTAATGGGGCCTTTGAATCGAAGAGCAGAGAACATGGCTCATTTGTTGAAGGTAAGGATTATTCTATTCTCTATTGGGTGATCTGCCTCTCCTCCCCACCTTCATGCCTCCACTCTCCACCTTCTGCCTCTCCTCCCCATCTTCCTTTATTTTTTTCACTCCCACAACCTTTCACATGGACTGATGGGTAATTTTCAGTACTCCTACTTTCAGAGTAAGAAGAGAAACTTCAAGTTCTTTTCATCTATACTAAAATAATTGAGATAAAAAATTATGCACTGCAATTGATAAATAGAGAAAATATTTGTAATTGAAATGATGACTATATTAAAATCCAATAAGATCATATATGAATCCATGGCAAACACTCTGTTATGCCAAACGGAAGAAAATATAAGAAAGAACAATATTCCAATCAGGAATGAACCAAAAATGTCAAATATAACAGCATAATGAGACCAAGAAATCACTTATAAGAAAAACAATCTTAAATCTAAAGGGCCCAAGACAAGAAAATAAAAAAGGTCATCCATGAAAGGGAAAACCTGTCGGGATTAAAGAACTGCAACAGAAAAATCTTGGCAAGCCTCAAGAGACCTCATCCATGAAGTTCTTTTAGCATCTGAACGAGTTGTGGGTTGAATAAGGCTGAAGCTTGCTAGAATTCAGCTGCGCACTCGTCGTTTCTGCTCCTCATGGCACGTTCTGCTGGTACACATCCCATTCGTCTAGTGCCCATCGGATTCTCTTGTTGTTGCATGTCGGATTCCCCGCGGTGAGTTTCGATGGAGTTGACAATCGAGTTCTACATGATGACCAAAAAATGTTTGGGTCGAGCCATCCTCGCCACCTCTTCACAGATGATTTGCTGCATATTGAAACTGCTATGGTGTTCAGTTTGAAGGAAAGAAGAAGACGACATCATAGTGAGGCTGGGTGCTGTTGATCAAAATGTGCATGTGCGGAGGGATAAGGAGGGAGAATTAGTGGATGGGAAGCATGGGTGGCTATTCATTATGATAGATGGTTTTGGGCAGCCCAAAACATGGGCTGTGTCAGAAGAAAGACGTTTGATGTGTGGTAGAGATAGGTTTTTTTGATTGCCTAAAGAATAGGGTGTTGCAGGGTATGGCATGGTCTGAAGTACTTGTCTTGAGCAACTAAAAATAAGCTTTAAAGAGAGAGTGGTATGGGGTTAAGAAACTTAAGATACGTTTTAAGCCATCTGAAATATGAGCAGTAGCAAGTAGCAACAAAACACAATTGATGGGTGTGAGAAATGGGAAGCTAGGCTAACGACCTATGGAGAATATTGATGGACGGATGCATGGGTTAGTTTAAGGTGTGTTTGGTATGTTTTAAATGATATGAAAGCTAAGTATAAATATTTCATAAAATCATACAAGTTGCATATTTGTTTTTTATTTACAAAATTAAATTATTTTATGTTTTGATGTGTGATTTTTAATATCATGTACACTTTACTTATGATTCATGATATCTAAAAATAATAATTATTTTGGCATGTTTATTATAAAAAAAAAAAATAACACATTTTGTTTTATATTTTAATATATGAATTAGATAACCATAATAAACTCAAATTATAATTTTGTTTTTGGTTCACAAAGTATTAAAAAAAGAATTGCTTTGATATATATTAATAAACTCAAATCTTTATTTTGATTTAGGATTCGTGTGATGTTAAAAAATAAAATTATTTTATCATAAAATAAAGCTTTGAATATATATTTAATAATCTTAACATATTATTTCTCAATTTAATCATTCAATATATTGATTAATACCTCAATTTCTATAATTTATAAGATAAAGTTGACAAAAAAAAAAACTTGAATCTTATTAAATCATTTTTTTTTTAAAAAAAAATACCTCATTCCAATTCATTATCAAAACCTTATTGTATTTTATATTTTTAAAGAATATGATATCAATTATTATATTATTTTAAAACATGAATTTATTTGTAAGAATTGAGATTTTAGAATTCTAAACAAACCTAAATATGCTATAACTCAATCAAAAAAACAAAGTCCTAAATTAATAATTAAGGATCACTACACACGAAATAGGGATCCACTTAGTCTCTCCAAAATATCTAATTGAAAATCCAAAACTAGTCATCGATATAGTCTTAGTGGACCATCAATTAATAAGAGCTAAAAACAACTCAAAAAATAACCACAATTGCACATTAAAACATCAAAGGATATAGGAGGACAATCTTATATGGAATGTGTCAAAAGAACAAAATAGAGGGTTTATAATATTCTAAGAAAAAAAACACGTTACCGTATATACATAATCTTCTTTCTTAGTTTAGACTTTAATACGATAGTATAAAACTAAAATTGTTTTTTTGTCAGCCACTTTATTAAGCCAGGTTTAAGTCTTTTCATACTTCAACTCTATCCCAGTTCATTTATGCTATATCTTTATATTTTAATACTTAGGGTTCATTTGCTTTCATTCGTATTTTTCAATTTTATAATTTCAAAGAGATGCCCAAATAATATTACTTTAAGCGCTTTTTTAATTTTTAAAATTTTTGTTGGTTTTAGGATAGAAATTGTCTATTTGATAACTGTTTTTGAGAATAGTTTTTTTGTTCTCTAGAACAAAACAAAAAAAAAAAAAAAAACATTTGATAATAAAAAATATGATATTTTTAGATAACATCTTTTAATTATTTTCTATTATCTTCACTTGTTTTTTATGGTTATTTTTAAAAATAATTATACAAACATATAGAATTATTAAAAATAAAATATTAAATATAAAAATCATTTTTTAAAAAATATTAAAAACAGATTAAAAACATTTTAGGTTTTAAAATAAATATTTTTTTTTTCACATAAAACATTAGATAACAATTTTTAAAAAGTTTTTGAAAACTGTTACTAAATATACCCAAAACGTTTGAATTTTCAAAAATAGTAAACATGCATGTTGCGTGTGTAGTAGTTTAAAATTTGCTCTTGTATGGCAAAAACATGCAACATGTTAATTGTTGACTTTTTAATAAAGTGATTCCCGACAATGTTCCTAATGGCCATTGGAGAACTTTAATTTAGTAAAAAAAAAAAAAGATAAAGTACAGAACTCGTCAGTTGATTTTTCAATTGTTTAAAATTCATTTAGACATTTTGATAAATAAAAAAAGCACGAGTTAATCCGGTCAAAAAAAACAAACCAACAATTCCACAGTTTCCACTAAGTAATTACCTCACGGGTCATGTGTGAGCAATGGGGTGATTGTTTTTTACTTGCATGTGAAGCAACCTTACTCATTCTAAGGGAGCTAGGAGCCTAGGAGTAGGGCCTGTTTTCCCACCCTTCAATATTATTATTTTTCGAAAATAAGTTTATTTGGTGAATTGTTTAATTTTAAAAGCATTTTTCAATCTGCATCAAATAAAAACTTGTTTCCAAAAATAATCATTTTGTCTTTTGTCCAAGTTGTAATAGACACCACCATTGATTTTTCTTTGGTTAGAATACCCAATATATGTTGACTCTTTTTCCTATTAAGCGTGACAATTTATTTTGCAAATATTAAATATAAAAATTAATATAAAATTTATTTTAAAAATATATTTAAAATATTAAAAACAGTTTAAAAACATTTTAAGTTTGAAGTAGATTTTTATTTTATAAATGTGAAAGAATAATTTTTAAATGCTTGATATCTTTATGTTTATTATTTTGTACCATCAAATTTTAAAAAAGAAAATGGTTAACAAATATGAGTGATATATCTTAATTCTAAAAACAAAAAGGTAAAACCAAAAAAAAATTATAAATTTTATTATTTACCCATTTTTCTAAAGACAATTTCATAAAAAGGAATTATTACTTTGGACTGTATTTGGCAATTATTTCTGATAATAGATTTAAAAAAAATAAGTTTTAATATTTTGTGTAGTGGAGTCACATGTTATCTACATCCTAACTATCTAAGTGCTGAAATGCTGTTGCAGGTTAGATGGGAAGTGGAGACCTATTTATAGGCTATAAGATAGTAGTGAAGTGGAGAAGTGGAGAAACTGTCATATCCCCAATCATTATCCCTAAATTGTTAGCTACTTATAGCATGTCAAAATATTGAACATTACCACCCAATCGGTGGAGAAAAAAAAATAAAAAGCGGGAAAAAAAATCCATTAAAAAAGTGTTGAGGAAAAAAATTCATAAAAACTTATTGCTATATATTTAAACATTTCTGATATATATAATTAGAATCAAGGATAAAAATACCAATAATTATGGATATATCGATATTTTAATTTTAGGGATATATCAGAAATATCAGAGAAATATCAATGAATATTTTTTCACAAATATTGGTGGAGCAAAAATTATTTAACATTCATAGGAATGCTTGGAAAAACTGTAAAAATGATAAAATAAGCAAGAATACACATTTTTAAATTATTTTGTAAGTATAATTGATATAGATATGATAAAAAGAAAAAAAAATTAATAAACAAATATATATCGATAGATTCGATATTTCAATTTTAAGAATAACAAATATGCATTTTGGAAATGTATAAAATTAGAATTGAGTTCAAAATTTTTTTTATTGAATAAAAATAATTTATACATATGACATTGCAATAGGACTTAGTATCAAAATGAAGATTGATATGGTTCTATTATGTTGTTAGATGAAGGGAGCCTATCTTGTTGAAGACAATATTTATTTTCAAATTTTTAAAATACTTTTATTATAACATGTTTTATTACATTTTAAATGAAAAATGAAAAAAAAATTTATATAATATTTTATTTGAGATTTAATTTCTACAATTTTATTAAAAATATGTTGTAAAATTTTTTTCTATTAACATTAATTTATTTAAATAATTAAAATTATTAATAATTTATCTTATGAAATTAATTTTAATTTCTAAAATATGGCCTATAGAAAGTGAAATTTATGATTTCATCGAGATGGACAATTAATATATATTTTTATAGGGGGAGGAAAATTGTTCTCATAATTTGTTTCCTTGTTTTTTTATTTGTACTAAATCTAAAAATCAAAAGGCCACTCACTTCCTCTGACTCGGCCATGAAAAAGCCATTTCTCAAGTTGCCTTCCACAAGAGAGAATCCCTAAAAAGGCCATTTTTTCCTCTGCCACTCTCATTCAAACGCAGGTACTAATCTAATGAGGTTATTATTTCTATTATTATTATTGCAATCCTCATTTGATTCCCATTAAAATCCATTCCCCATTCCATTTCCGGGAAGATACTTCCTCGTTTGATTTTGGAGACAATCCATGCAAAAACCCCATGGAAAACCATAAAAAAAAATGTTTTTTTTTCTTTGCTCTGTGTGGTTTCTGGATGTGTTGTAAGGGTCTCTTAGCTTTTGTGCCATTGGATTTCAATTTTTTGAACCCTAACTCCACGATTTTTGAGGCAGGCTGAAAAACTCAACCTTTGCCTGCAAATCATGGTATTACCGAATAGAATCTGATGCTTTTTTTTTTTTTTAAAAAAAAAAAACGGATAGCTTTTGTATCCTGTGCGTGGGTTAGAGTGGTAGGAAATATCAATAAATTTTCCGAAAAATCGGTAAAAATACCAATTAATACCGAAATATCAGATAAATTTTGGAGAAATTACCGAAATTTCCGTGGACCAATAATTGGTTACGAATTTTGTGTTGGAGCCGGCTGATCAATGATATTTCTCTCCAAAATAGTATTTTATTGTTAATTATTATGAAAGCAATGATAAAAAAATTTATTAAAAAAATATGACAAATTTTATGCTAAAATTATTTATTAATCAAAAATTGTTTCTATGAAAAAGATAAACATGAAATATGAAAATTCTAAAATTATTGAAAGAAAAATATTATAAAATAAATATCATAAATAAATTAAAATGGATATTTTATAATTCTAATTTATTTATTACAAAATTCATTATAAAATATTTTATTGCTATGTAATAATGGTCCATAATTTCCATCCCATTGTAGAAATAAAGCAAAGCTTTCTTAAACTACATTGGTACGTAATGATGATCCCATTTTTTTAACCAAAAAGTAGAACAAGAAACATGAAACCTAGATAAGAAAAAAGCAAACAAACAAGGGGAAAAAGAACTAAGAGTTTTATTGGAGATTGATGTTCTATTTGTTGTTTAAAAGTTCATCTCCTTGTACCAAAAATGCAGGTCCTCCTAATCATGGGTTAGCTTTTTAATTTCTCAATCACTAGAGGACAATTTCAAGGGACAAGTCTTGTTAAGGTAATTCTTTACTCTAGTTTCTCTCTCTCTATACTTTGCAATGAAACTCCAACTTGTCAATACTTCATTTTTTTTAATGGACATTGAACATAAATAATCAAACTTGCAGTTGAGTTATTTGATGGTTAGTAGATTTGGTCTAGTGGGTGGGTTCACTTTTGATTTAATTTGATTCCATTGAATGTGACGTTGATGACTTTATATTTTGAGTATTAACTTTTGTTTGTTTGTTTCCAAGTGTAATTAAATTTCTCTACTCATGAGTTTTTAAGTAAATATATTTCCATTTTCCTTTACTAGGCAAATAACAAATATGTTAAAGGATTTAAATGTATTTCATTTTAATGTGTTTATGATACTTAGATAGGATTTAAATAAGTTCATGCATGAAACATTAGACTTCCCGTTCTAGCATCCTTGTATGACAAAAATTTCTCTTATTACATGCTAAGGACATTTAAGTTGTCAAAGAATGCAAATGGTTCATTGATGAACTAGTTTGACGTTGACAACTTCTAACTTTGTCTAGCATATGAATGAGACTTTTTCTTTTTCTTTTTTTTACAAATGATGCTTGAATTGTCCAATTGGACAATATAAGGAAAACATAATATCTTTGAAGTTATGCTCTTATGCTTCATTCATTTTTTAGAAATTTTGACAGTCGTTCCTTTTGTTCTCTGAGTGCATATTTGGACAAGGCTGAATAATATGCCTTCTCCATCTTGTTTATTTGGAGAACTATAGGGAAATGCTGTCGAAATTTTTCTAAAATGAAACGAAACATAATAGTAGTTGAAATGTAGGGATTATGTTTTCCTATATGGGATAGGAACCACCACCTAAACTAGGAAGTTGAAGATGTTATAATGCATAAGACATGTAGTTTAAGTTGATTTTAGTTTAACAAGATAGAATCATGAGAGTTAATTATGTCTCTTGGTTTAATATTTTGATATATAAATTTATTTTAATTTTATAGATATATGCATAATAAATGATCTTCGACGATTCGCTATTGAATAAAGACTTAAAAAAATGTAACATATATTTATTTCTCATTTGTATGGTAGTGCATAAACTAGATACAAGCATCCCCAAAGAAAATCAAATATGAGAATCCTAGAGATATACAACTATTTTCTAAAACAGTTTCAGCAATGTTGGAGGGTAAACCGGCACCTAAAGTTGACTTTCCAATCAATGTTTTTGGGATGAAATTTCAAACCTTCCTCTTGACAACTGAAATGAAGGATGTAATTTCTGCAAAAGAGTTGACTATGAATTTTATATGTTTCTATATTTGGTGATATTTTGTTGTAAATCTTTATGTTACATTCATGATATAAATAAGTAGAAACTGTTTTTTTTTTTTTTTTTTAAGTAATTCTAAATTGGGTGATATTTCATTAGGTGGCTGCATGAACATCTGGATGATACACTACATGAGAAAATTATATTTGTTCATCTAGGAATGGTGTCCAAGGTTGGAACAATAACCCCACAAATTGAAAAAAGAGCAAAGTTCATTGTTGATCGCCTAATTGACTCCAAATTGGCAGATTTGATTTTTCTTCCGTATAACCCAAGGTAAGTTGTTAATTATAATTGTTTTTAATTTCTTAGCCTTATAAATGCTATTTATCTAAATTATATGTTAATATATTGTAGGTTTCATTGGGTTTTGGCTGTAATTGACCTCAAATCACAAACAGTCTACTATTTAGACTCACTATTACAATAGCCATACCAAGATATAAAAGATATTGTGAACATGTAAGTCTACCATAATTTTAGTTTTCATGTCTCAAAATAAACACTAATGTAATCTTATTTTTTGTAGGGGGTTTCGAATTTTTGTATCTCAAAAGAAGAAAGGATCTAAAAAAAAGCTCAAGTGGATAGTTATTGAGGTTACATTTTTTTCTTCTAAACTTTTTGAAGACTTACCTACATTTAAGTTGCTTTCTTGAATTAAAGTTTACTTGATTTTTGAAATGTAAAGATTCTATATGGCTTTCTCTCACATGAATATATACCTATATATATATATATATATGAATTTTATTAGCTTATAATTGTTTTTGTTATTATTTCCTATTCCTAAGTTGAGTTGAGAAGGATACCATATACGTTTGTTTCACCACCTTATGAAAATATAATCTACATTGCTATGAATACAATGTACTCATTTGTCCATTATTCCACTAGTAATGAAGTAGTACTAAAAAAAACAAAACAAACCTATAGTATTTACAATCCTTTACAACGATTTAGATGTATGTGTGGGTAAGGAAGCAATGAGGATTCATTTAGATAGTTTTGATCATGTTACTTAGGTGTGAGTTGTTCTTTATATCTTTCTTATGGCCTTAGTATGTCTTATATACATCCTATTATTTAGTTTAAACATTTCTTGTAAAGCACAACCTCTCTCTCTCTCTCTCTCTTTCTCTCTTTAATCTAAACTTTTTACTCTTTTATCCATCTTCAATCAAATTGTTCAAATGTAAAACATTTATTCCTTATAATTACTAATTGCATTTCTCTTCTATAATGTCAATCTATGAGATATAAAAGGATGCTAATACTACATATTTCCAAATATATTATCGATAATTGCTCTTGAAGCTTGATTGGTATACCTTAATGAAGTCTTAAAAGTCATGATCTTTTCTAAGGGATATTTTCACACAAACAAAAGTTAACTATTTTTTTTTTCAAAGTTAATCACTATTCTTAAAAAATATAATTAATCATTACCTTTATCTATTCCTTTTTTTTGTCCATATTTCACATATACATGTTATTTGACATTCTTACATTTTACCCAATTTAACCCTCCAAGTTGTAAATAGGGGAGCTTAGGGTATTATGCTAGACATGTATTGACTTAATTTAGGTGCAAATTTTACTTGAAACTAACATTATGTCATTCATTGTTTTTTAAAATTTAAATGTGAAGGATGAAAAAATTGACCAAATTTATATGTTGTCATATTTGATCGTGAAAATTTATTGATATAATTTTGCTCATAGGGACCCAAACAGTTGGATGGTGTCATGTGCGGATATTTTGTCATGCGATACATGCGAGACATAATTGCAAATAGAAGTCTTCTAACATCTCAGGTTTATTTACCTATGTATTTTCATAAGTACATGATAACTTATACATATATTTAATGTTTCACTTTAACATATTTTCTCTTCTCATATATTTTAGTTTGAAGGGAAAAAAACCTATTCGTGAGCTGAGTTAGATGAAGTGAAATCTGAATGGGTCTCTTTTTTTAGCACTCTTATCTTAGACCAAGTATAGTGGGTATGTGAATTTTATAATTTTTTAATAAATTCTCAAACATAAATTTTAATTAATGTTGCATCTTTTCTCTTTGCAAGGTATAGGGTGACATTTGCAGTTGTTGCAATTTTGAGATTTCAAGATCATACGTAAGATCTTATTGTCATGCATAGATGCTGAAGTTTTGGATACTTTTAGGTACATACCTATATCTTTTAAAAGATACATTTGATGAAAGTACCAATTCATGTTTTTTTTATGTATGTTTGTTGGATTCTTTTAACATAAATTTTCGTACATGTTAATATCATTTTATCTACTTGCAAGAAGTTGCATAACATTTGTAATAGTTGGAATTTTGAGAATACAACATCAGCATAGGTTCTTCCTATCATGTATGTAAAGTTGCAATTAGTTTTTTCTTTTATTGGATATTTTTAGGTACATATCTTATCTATATTTTTTGCTTAAAAGTTCATTGCTAGATTTTTTTTTATTTTAAAATTTTTTTTATGTATTTTGGTACATGTTTATATCTTTTTAATTAGTACTTTTAAATATAAACATAAACTAATGTTGTTTTTTTCTTATTTGCAAGAGGTTGGGTGATATTTGCAACATTTACAATTTTTAGAGTACAAGATCATGCATAAGTTTTTGTCATCATGTATAGCTATTAGATTTTTTGGTAAATATTTGTTATTTTATATATATATATTTGATAAGAGTACAAGATCGTGTATAGTTGCTTAGTTGTTTATGAATACATTTGGATATATTTGGGTACATGCTTATATCTTTTTTTTTTAAAAGTTTGAAACATAAACATAAAGTAATGTTGTGTCTTTTTTTTTTACTTGCAAGAGGTTGGGTGACATTTGTAGCACTTGCAATTTTTAGAGTACACGATCATGTATAAGTTCTTCTTATCATGCATAATAATTTAATTTTTGGTTTTTTTTAGTAAATATCTTATATATATATATATATATATATATATATATATATATATATATATATATATATATATATATATGATAATAGTATAAGATCATCTATACTTGCTAGGTTGTTTGTGGATACATTTTGATATATTTAGGATACATATTTATATATTTTTAATGAAATTTTAAACACAAACATAAAATAATGTTACTTTTTTCTTTCTTGCTTGGGGTTAGGTGACATTTGCAGTAGCTGCAGTTTTTACAGGAGAAGATCACGCATAAATTTTTGTTATCATGTACAACTACTTGATATTTGGTTATTTTTGGGTAAATATCTATCATTTTTTCATATACATTTGGATACAATGTTTATATCATTTTATTAATCTTTCAAATATAAACATATACTGATGTTTTTTTCCTACTTGCAGAAGGTTAGGTGGCATTTGCAGCAATTATAGCACTTTTGAAGGCACAAGATCATGCATACATTATATTTATCATGTATAACTATTGGATTTTTGGGTCCATATTTGCCTTTTTTTTTTTTATGTATATGTGATGATAATACAAGATTATGTAAGGATATTAAGTTTTTTTTTTTTTTTTTTTTGTCAATATATTTGCCTACATGTTCATATTTTTAAAAAAAATATATATTTTATACATTCATGTAGTTTTTCCATATATATACACACACAACAGGGCTCAATTTTTATGTAGATCATTTGGGCAACATGTTAGGTTGTAATTGACATGTTCCATATGCAACCTTGATATGAAATAAAACAATTTCCTTTATATGAATAAAGAAATCTTGACATAAAAGACATTGTATTCCTTGACATAAGAATAAAGGAACCTTAACATATTAAAATTTCAACTTTCAAAAAAAAAAAAAAAAAAAAAAATATCCTTGACATATGTGTAAATTAAATTTAAAAGCATATACAACAACATTGACATATATCATACTTAAGCTTAACATATATTGAATATAATCTTGACAAAACAATGAGTCAACCTTCACATATGTTTAACCTAACCTTGACTGATGTGGAAGAAACATTAACATATGTCATATTAATAAGATTCCTATGTTGATAGAAATAAGGTATACCTTATTTCATGCATATGTCAAGCTAGCTTTTATCATTTCTTGACATTGGCATAGATAACATTTGTGAATATCGATCTACCTTAACAGATATACCTTATCTTGACGATGAAAAACTGTCAATGAAGACCTTTTTTCTTGTAGTGTGAGAGCATTAAAATCTAATGGATTTTTTTTATATATCTCAATTGAACTGCCTTAAGAACCGTCAAGTGCAACCATCGATGACATTGTGTCTATAAACATGAAAGGTCACCTCATGTCTATAGCCTTATCCAAATTAGATGAAGTATAATCATAGTGAGGTATTATCCACCCTAGATTATTAACAAGGTTAAATGAGTAAAGTCCATGATTCAAAAAATTATGTTGATCATTGGATATAGAATTGTTGGTTATGATGATAATCAACTCTCAACTTCAAAAGGGATTTGTGATATCCCCAAATAGTCTATTACTCAATGACTTGGTGAACCTTTAGCTATAGTTGATGAATTAGTAGTAACAGAATGTTGGGGTGCGCTACTTATGCATATCTTATAAGGCATAATGTATAGTGGCAAATTGATGCCCACACAATCTTATCAAAAATAATATATGTTCAAGTTTGATTCATAATGAAAAAAATGATCATATAGCAAATCATGATGTGTTTTGATTTGTAAGACTGTAACATTAACTGCAAAGACATGTAGATTTATTGAACTTGCTTTCTATTTATACTTAATTAATATCCATATGTGTGTGTGTGTGTGTGTATGTATATATATATATATATATATATATATAGAGAGAGAGAGAGAGAGAGAGAGAGAGAGACATATCACTACACAAAGTTATACAAGAATTGCATTGACATAGGTGATATCAAGGATTAATATCAGAAGCAAACAACACAATAACACCCTCTAAAATCTCCACATTTAGTCGATTTTCACCATAGTTTGCATAATATGCTATTGTAATGATCACGTGGTATCATTAGGTTGTAAAACCCATCCTCCAAAACCTAATAACAACCTGATTTATAGGATTATATCCATATGTGTATGTGTGTGTATAGAGAGAGAGAGAGAAATGAAAGAAAGAAAAAAGAGACATATCACTGCACAAAGTTATAAGATAATTACATTGACATAGGTGATACCAACGTTTAATATCAGAAGCAACCAACACAATAACACCCTCTGAAATCCCCATATTTAGTCGATTTTCACCAATTTTTATATCACGTCATTGATTTTATTTTTATTTTTTTACTTTCAAAATTTTGAATTGAGCACCCAAAACTCAGCCTAACCTAATTAGCTAAATACCAATTTTGGATGTTGTTTCTAGCTAATGTGGAATTTCACTTGAAAGAGGAAATGAAAAATAAGTTGGTGGTGTGGAGGGATATAAAAGGGAATGACTATATCACTAGGTTAACTTTGCTTTGAAATAAAATGGACATATGTATATATATACAGACATAAATACATATTATAAATTATATATGCATAAATCAATATTTATATTTTGTACATATATTATAAATTAATTAAAATAAAATTATTGTAAATAAATTAATTTAAATTATTGTGTATTTTGTATAATAAGTAAATATAAAATAAATATAAATTTATAAACAAAATTATCAACATTTTAAAATAAAAAATACTTATACATGTATCACCATTTATTTTATGTCATTGAATACATCCAAATTAAATAAATCTCTGCAAAATATGCTTTTAAATTTTGAATATTATTATTAGATCTCTCCCTCTATCTCTCTCTCTCTCTTCCTCTCTCTCTCACACACAAACACACACACACATACACACATCCAATTTCCATGTTATCGATATTTTATGACAGAATATCCACTAATATTTTTCAATATATTCCAATATATTTGTAAAATCGAGATACCAATACATCCGTAAAAACTTATATTTTTATCTTTAGGTGAATAACAATTCATTATATAGCTTTGCATAGTGTAACAATACTATGAACAAACTTTATCTGATTTGACCTCATGTTCACAGTATTACATAAGGATTATTAAACTACATATTATAATGACCTATCTTTAGTTTTGAAAGACCTCACAATTAGAGTACTAAAGTGACAATATAATTTATATTTTAATATACATATTATAAGAACATTATTGATCACGTGAATTGAATTGATGCGGTGGAACGAATCACATCTATAATGTTGAAATGACAATACATTTCACAAGTATTATCATATTGAAAAATAATATACTATAAACATGTTCATATAATATAATCATACTATTAGTAGTTATAAGATAATTTGTATTTTAATGTGCGTACCATGTGGCTTATGTGGTATGGTAAGAACACCATGCATCACAATTTATTTTTAAAAATAGTTGGTGGCTTCTATTATATTCACTTGTAGTTGTAGATTGAGCTAGGAACAAGGATGACCGCACTTCCATTATTGCCTATATTGCATACCTTGGTGGTAGCTACATTTTTTGTTGTTCTAAAAAGCAAAACATAGTCACTCACCCCTCTACTTCGATAGTAGCTAAAGTAATATGGATTCATTTACGTAGCATTCTCACTCACACTATTCATTCTAACAAAATTAGAGTCACTTCTTTAAGCTCTAACCTACTTATACATTCAAAGATGACCGAATGGCTATAAACTACCACTTTGTTGGTGAAAAAGAGACCAATAGGAATCTCAATATCTCCTATGTCTTTACCAATGATCAATTAGCCGATGCCTTAATTAAACAACTTGCTAAGCAACATTTTTTTCTCCTCTCATTCAAGGTTGGTATCTCTAATGGAGGATCATCTTGTGATGACATAATGGACAACCCAAATTATCTTCCTCCACCAATTTGGCCAAGTCAATAGTTACAAATTTTACATAACTTCACAAATTTTCTATCCATAAAGAAAGTCTTCCTCTACTTTAGGTTGTTAATGTATAAACCAAAAATAGCTTAATAGCCTTGTATACATTAGTCTTATAAAATCAATGCTAGTGACAACTTTTACACTATTTATATTCTCTCTCTCTCTCTCTCTCTCTCTCTCTATCTATCTATCTATCTATCTATCTATATATATATATATATATATATATATATATATATATATATATATATGTATTAGTTTGTCTAGAAATATTTTTAAGGGACTTATTCTTAGTCGTCATATTAAAGGTCGGAGTAGGGTCAATGAGTGTTGTCATTGTAAACAAAGGCCAAGAATCAAAAGAGTATATTTGCAGTCATGGTAGAGGGGTGTCCAATCTTTGGTCTCCAATTTTATGAGTCCTATCCTATTTAGTAAGAGAGGATTTGAACCATGCCAATTTCATGGAAAATAAAGAGACATGTTTTTTCTTCTTCTTGTTATTTTTTTTTTAATTACAAGAAAAAAAACAATAGTGTGTTATTAAGTTATTTTTAAAAACATGTTTCAAAAAACAAAAAACAAGAAACTTGTTTATAAAAGTTATTTTAAAAATACTTTTTTTTAAATTTTGATTTTATGAAAAAAAAAATTATAAATTCAATTTATAATATGAATGCTAATATTATGATAAAATCATAAATTATATTTTTCATAGAAAATTGATACTATTTTATTATATATTATAAAAATACAAATATTAACATTTTCATGAAAGCATGATTGATTTTTTTTTTTTTTACAAATAAATAATAATCATTTAAAAATAACAATGGTTAATAATATTTTATTTTAAAAATGAATACTTTTTTTTTAATATGTAAATAGGTTGAGTTTTTTTTATTATTATTATATGTGCACATTTAGTACTCAATTATAACACAATACATAACTGAGTATTTTGAACTATTCTTGATTTAGTCTATAATTAATTTGGTTAGTTTTTTAAAATTCTAAATTATTCTTAAAATTAGAAGATTCATTAAAAATTTAAAGCACTTAATTTAGAATCTATTTACTTTGCAAGACAAGTTAAAAAATATGGCTCGCACAAAAGTAAGAGTAAGTCATGATTTATTATATACTTGTTTAAGTCTATATTTCTAGTAGTGACTGGATCTATTTTTTAGTTCTAAATTACTTTAATAGTTATTAGAATCATTAATAAATTCAACACATTAAATTTTAGTTAATTTGAAATCCATTTGTTTAGCAAAAAAATCATAAAAATAGTTAAGGAATTAGTGGGGATACGGAAATGTGAGGAGGGTACAACAAATTTCATTTTCATTTCTTATACCCTCACGTTTCTCGTACCCTCTTCACATTCCTTGTATTATCCTCACATTCATTGTATTATCCTCACATTCATTGTACATTTATCATATTTTTTGTACCCTCTAATTTTTTAAATTTTTTATTTTTTTATTTTTTTTCACTTCACTTGAGGACAATATTGTGTAAAAAGACTAAATAAACTTCAAATTGAAGTAAATAATTTTCAAAAAAAGTTAAAATTAAAAGATTAAAATATTAGGAAATTAGTGGGGATACGAAGAAGGTGAAAAATGTACGAGATATGTGAGGAGGGTATGATAAATTTTGTTTTCATTTCTTATACCCTCACATTCCTCGTACTCTCCTCACATTCATTGTACCCTTCTCATATTTTTGTACCCTCCAAATTTTTTTTTTTCATCACTTCACTTGACGATAATATTGTATAAAAAGACTAAATAGACTTAAAATTGAAGCAAATAATGTTTGAAAATTAAAATATTTAAAGATTGTTGGTGGTATGAAGAATGTGAGGAGGGTATGAGAATTATTTTTTTTCATTTTTTATACCTTCACATTTCTCGTATTATCTTCACATTCTTCGTACCATTCTCAAATTCATTATACCCTTCTCACATTTTTTTTGTACCCTTAATTTTTTTTGAATTTTTTTTCATGTCGCTAGACGATAATATTGTGTAAAATAAACTTGAAGTTGAAGCAAATAATATTAAAAATATTAAAATATTAAAAAATTGGCCGGGATACAAAAAAATATAAGAAAAGTACAAGATATATGAGAAGAGAATGACAAATTTTGTTTTATTTTTTAAATATTAAAAAATTAGTGGGAGTACAAAGAATGTGAGGAAGGTACAACAAATTTTGTTTTCGTTTTTTGTATCCCCACATTTCTTGTACCCTTCTCACATTCATTGTACTCTTCTCACATTTTTTATATCCTCTAAATTTTAAAAATTTTAAATTTTAATTCTTTTTTTTTTTTTCACTTCACTCAATGATAATATTGTGTAAAAAGATTAAATAGACTTCAAATTGAAGCAAATAATGTTAAAAAATTTAAAATATTAAGATATTAATAAATTAGTAGAGGTTTGAAGAATGTGAGGAGGGTATGAAAAATTTTGTTTTCATTTCTTGTACCCTCACATTTCTCGTACTGTCTTCACATTTCTCGTGCCCTCCTCACATTCAGTGTAAAAAAACTAAATAGACTTGAAATTGGAGCACATAACGTTCAAAAAAATATATTAAAATATTAAAATATTAAAAAATTGGTGGATGTGTAAAAAGAATGTGAGGGTATGTGAAATATGAGGAGGGTTTTTTTGTTCATTTCTTGTATCCTCACATTCTTGTACCCTTTTCACATTCATTGTACTTTTTTCACATTTTTTATACTCTAATTTTTTTTTTTCATTTCACATCACGTTACAATAATATTGGGTAAAAATACTAATTACACTTGAAATTAAAACAAATAATGTTAAGAAAAAATTGAAAGATTAAAAAATAAAAAAATTGTCGTGGGTATAAAGAATGTGAGAAAGGTACAAAAAATGTGAGGGTCTTCATATTCTTCAGACCTTCCTCACATTTTTGTACCCTCTAAATTTTTTTAAAAATTAAATTTTAATTTGTTTTCACTTCACTTGTAAATGATATCGTGTAAAAACACTAATTATACTTGCAATTGAAGTAAATAATGTTTGAAAAAATAAAAATATTAAAATATTAAAAAAAAATGGGTTGGGGTACAAAGAATGTGAGGAGAGTACCAAAAATGTGAAGGTGTGTATCCTCATATTTTTTGTACTCTCTAAATGTTTCAAAATTTTTATTTTGGGCTTTATATTTTTTTTCCCCACTTTAAATGACAATAATATTTGTAAAGATTATCATTGTTTTTCGAATTTATGGAAATAATCTCCAAAAAAATTCAAAGATTAAAATACTAAAAGGGTATCATACAATTATGATTTTTCTATCATAATTTTATCATTTTGGTAAAAGTTTTATCATTTCACAAAAACATTTTCCACCAAATTTTCTTTATTTTATTGCTTGATGAAAAAATTCCAAAAAAGAAATTTATATTGATTGGTAACAATGCTAAATCTGAAGAATTGTTTTTTTTTTTTTTAATTACCTTGCATGTGTCTTAACCTTATTGGCCTAAAAAGGTGGGTATGGTACCGAAAAGTAAATTTCAATACCGTAGCATTGCCCATTAATTAATAGGGTCTTGCTACGGTACTGAAAAACACTTTTCGGTACCATACCCACTTTTTTGGGCTAATAGGGTAGAGACACATGGTGTGCTAAATTAAAAAAAAAAAAAAAAAAAAAACCTCTTCTTCAAGTCACCCAACCGGTTGCCATGGGAAATAATCCCATGCAACACACATTGTTACATTTATTACATTAACCAATTATAAATTTGTTTAATGTAATTATTTTGTTTAGGAAATTTTTTTTATGAAACATAAAAATAAAGAAAATTTTGAAAAAATAAATTACAGTTTATTTATTTTTGTACTATAAAGTGATTAAACCCCACATAAAAAATAAATTTAAAATAAATAAAAAAATATAAAGAATTTGGTGATATAATTTATAAATTAAGGAAAAGTAAATTTAATTTATTTTAACATCAAATAATTTGTTGACAAAAATTTGACGAATATTTGAAGTGTGAAAAGCAATATAATTGGTTTATGAAGTTAAAAAAATGGGAAAACTAGAACTAAATTTTATAAAATATATATTAAATTAAAATTAAATTAGTTGTGTACTAATTATTAATTGAGAATATATGATTAAATTATTTCTTAGCTTTTCAAAAAAATTGGTTGAAATATTGAAAATACGAAAAAGGTATAATTACTAACAATATGGAAATCCAAACCCCTCACATATTTTTTCGGTAAATTTCCATTTTGAATTTTTCGATCCATTTCATACCCTCAAAATGTACTGAATTTTTGAGTATTTTTGGATTTGGATTTTTCCGGAAATCATTTGACCACCTCCTAAGTGTAATGAACGTATTTAAACAATATCCAAGCCATATTAAGTTCCAAAAAAGTTTAAAAACTTCAAACAAGTGGAGAATCTGGAGGGTACGAAGCATATGAGAATTCCTCACATTCTTCGTACCCTTGTGAATTTTTTAGTATTTTTGGATTAGGATTTTTCTGGATATCATTTGATCACCTACCAAGTGTAACAAACTAATTTAAACAACATCCAAGCCATATGATGTCCCAAAATTTTTTAAAAAGTCCAAAGAAGTCGAGAATTGGGAAGGTACAAAGAATGTGATGAATCCTCACATTCTTCGTACTCTTATGAATTTTTTAGTATTTTTGGATTTGGATTTTTTCGGATATCATTTGATCACCTACCAAGTGTAACAAACTAATTTAAATAACAACCAAGCCATATGATGTCCCAAAAAATTTTAAAAAGTCCAAAGAAATGGAGAATTGGGAGGGTACGAAGAATGTGAGGATTCCTCACATTCTTCGTACCCTTGTGAATTTTTGAGTATTTTTGGATTTGGATTTTTTCAGAAATCATTTCACCACTTCCTAAGTGTAATGAACCTATTTAACAATATCCAACCCATATGAAATCCCAAAAAATTTTAAAAACTTCAAACAAGTGGAGAATTGGGAGGGTACGAAGAATGTGAGAATTCCTCACATTCTTCGTACCCTTTTGAAATTTTTAGTATTTTTGGATTTGGATTTTTCCAGATATCATTTAACCACCTTCTATGTGTAACGAACCTATTTAAACAACATCCAAACCATATGACGTCCCAAAAAATTTTCAAAACTCCAAAGAAGTGGAGAATTGGGAGGGTACGAACAATGTGAGGATTCCTTACATTCTTCGTACCATTGTGAATTTTTTAGTATTTTTTGATTTGGATTTTACCGGAAATCATTTCACCACCTTCTAAGTGTAACGAACCTATTTAAACAACATCCAAGCCATATAATGTCCCAAAAAATTATAAAAACTCCAAAGAAGTGGAGAATTGGGAGGGTAGGAACAATGTGAGCATTCTGGACATTCTTCGTTCCCATGTGAATTTTTTAGTATTTTTGGATTTGGATTTTTCCGGATATCATTTGACCACCTACTACGTGTAACGAACCTATTTAAATAACATCCAAACCATTTGATGTCCCTAAAAATTTTTCAAACTCTAAAGATGTGGAGAATTGGGAGGGTACGAAGAATGTGAGGATTCCTCACATTCTTCGTACTCTTGTGAATTTTTTAGTATTTTTGGATTTCGATTTTTCCGAAAATCATTCCACCACCTCCTAAGTGTAATGAACCTATTTAAACAATATCCAACCCATATGATGTCCCAAAAAATTTTAAAAACTCCTAAGAAGTGGAGATTTGAGAGGGTACGAAGAATGTAAGGATTCCTCACATTCTTCGTACCCTTGTGAATTTTTTAGTATTTTTGGATTTGGATTTTTCCGGAAATCAGTTGACCACCTTCCAAGTGTAACTAACCTATTTAAACAACATCCAAGCCATATGATGTTTCAAAAAACTTTAAAAACTCCAAAGAAGTGGAGAATTGGGAGGGTACGAACAATGTGACGATTCCTCACATTCTTTGTACTCTGCCGAATTTTTTAGTATTTTTGGATTTCAATTTTTTCGAAAATCATTTCACCACCTCCTAAGTATAATGAACCTATTTAAACAATATCCAAGCCATATGATGTCCCAAAAAATTTTAAAAACTCCAAAAAAGTGGAGATTTGGGAGGGTACGAAGAATGTAAGGATTCCTCACATTCTTCGTACCCTTGTGATTTTTTTAGTACTTTTGAATTTGGATTTTTACGGAAATCATTTCACCACCTCCTACGTGTAATGAACCTATTTAAACAATATGCAAGCCATATGATGTCCCAAAAAATTTTAAAAACTCCAAAGAAGTGGAGAATTGGGAGGGTACGATCAATGTGAGGATTCGTCACATTCTTCGTACCCTTGTGAATTTTTAACTATTTTTGGATTTGGATTTTTTCGGAAATCATTTCACCACCTTCCAAGTGTAACGAACCTATTTAAACAACATCGAAGCCATATGATGTTTCAAAAAATTTTAAAACTCCAAAGAAGTGGAGAATTGGGAGGGTACGAACAATGTGAGGATTCCTCACATTCTTCGTACCCTTGTGAATTTTTGAGTATTTTTTGATTTGGATTTTTTCAGAAATCATTTGACCACCTTCCAAGTGTAACGAACCTATTTAAACAACATCCAAACCATATGATGTCCCAAAAAAATTTTACAAACTCCAAAAGTGTGGAGAATTGGGAGGGTACGAAGAATGTGAGGATTCCGCACATTCTTCGTACTCTGCTGAATTTTTTAGTATTTTTGGATATCAATTTTTTCGGAAATCATTTCACCACCTCCTAAGTATAATGAAGCTATTTAAACAATATCCAAGCCATATGATGTCCTAAAAAATTTTAAAAACTCCAAAAAAGTAGAGATTTGGGAGGGTACAAAGAATGTAAGGATTCCTCACATTCTTCGTACCCTTGTGATTTTTTTAGTACTTTTGAATTTTGATTTTTCCGGAAATCATTTCACCACCTCCTATGTGTAATGAACATATTCAAACAACATCCAAGCCATATGATGTTTCAAAAAATTTTAGAAACTCCAAAGAAGTGGAGAATTGGGAGGGTACGAAGAATGTGAGGATTCCTCACATTCTTCGTACCCTTGTGAATTTTTGAGTATTTTTGGATTTGGATTTTTTCAGAAATCTTTCGACCACCTTCCAAGTGTAACGAACCTATTTAAACAACATCCAAACCATATGATGTCCCAAAAAAATTTAAAAACTCCAAAGAAGTGGAGAATTGGGAGGGTACGAACAATGTGTGGATTCCTCACATTCTTGGTACCCTTGTGAATTTTTTAGTATTTTTGGATTTGGATTTTTTCAGAAATCATTTCACCACCTTCCAAGTGTAATGAACCTATTTAAACAACATCCAAGCCATATGATGTTTCAAAAAATTTTAAAAACTCCAAAGAAGTTGAGAATTGGGAGGGTATGAATAATGTGAGGATTCCTCACATTCTTCGTACCCTGTTGAACTTTTTAGCATTTTTGGATTTCGATTTTTCCGAAAATCATTTCACCACCTCCTAAGTATAATGGACCTATTTAAACCATATCAGAGCCATATGATGTCCCAAAAAATTTTAAAACTCCAAAGAAGTGGAGATTTGGGAGGGTACGAAGAATGTAAGGATTCCTCACATTCTTCGTACCCTTGTGAATTTTTTAGTACTTTTGGATTTGGATTTTTCCGGAAAACATTTCACCACCTCCTATGTGTAATGAACCTATTTAAACAATATGCAAGCCATATGATGTCCCAAAAAATTTTAAAAACTCCAAAGAAGTGGAGAATTGGGAGAGTACGAACAATGTGAGGATTCCTCACATTCTTCGTACCCTTGTGAATTTTTAACTATTTTTGGATTTGGATTTTTTCGGAAATCATTTCACCACCTTGCAAGTGTAACGAACCTATTTAAACAACATCCAAGCCATATGATGTTTCAAAAAATTTTAAAAACTCCAAAGAAGTGGAGAATTGGGAGGGTACGAACAATGTGAGGATTCCTCACATTCTTCGTACCCTTGTGAATTTTTGAGTATTTTTGGATTTGGTTTTTTTCAGAAATCATTTGACCACCTTCCAAGTGTAACGAACTTATTTAAACAACATCCAAACCATATGATGTCCCAAAAAAATTTTAAAAACTCCAAAGAAATGGAGAATTGGGAGGGTACGAAGAATGTGAGGAATCCTCACACTCTTCGTACTCTGCTGAATTTTTTAGTATTTTTGGATTTCAATTTTTCCGGAAATCGTTTCACCACCTCCTAAGTATAATGAACCTATTTAAACAATATCCAAGCCATATGATGTCCCAAAAAATTTTAAAAACTCCAAAGAAGTGGAGAATTGGGAGGGTACGAACAATGTGTGGATTCCTCACATTCTTGGTACCCTTGTGAATTTTTTAGTATTTTTGGATTTGGATTTTTTCATAAATCATTTCACCACCTTCCAAGTGTAACGAACCTATTTAAACAACATCCAAACCATATGATATCCCAAAAAAATTTTAAAAACTCTAAAGAAGTGGAGAATTGGGAGGGTACGAACAATCTGAGGATTCCTCACATTCTTCGTACTCTGCTGAATTTTTTAGTATTTTTGGATATCAATTTTTCCGGAAATCGTTTCACCACCTCCTAAGTATAATGAACCTATTTAAACAATATCCAAGTCATATGATGTCCCAAAAAATTTTAAAAACTCCAAAGAAGTGGAGAATTGGGAGGGTACGAACAATGTGTGGATTCCTCACATTCTTGGTACCCTTGTGAATTTTTTATTATTTTTGGATTTGGATTTTTTCAGAAATCATTTCACCACCTTCCAAGTGTAACGAACCTATTTAAACAACATCCAAACCATATGATGTCCCAAAAAAATTTTAAAAACTCCAAAGAAGTGGAGAATTGGGAGGGTACGATGAATGTGAGGATTCCTCACATTCTTCGTACTCTGCTGAATTTTTTAGTATTTTTGGATTTCAATTTTTCCGGAAATCGTTTCACCACCTCCTAAGTATAATGAACCTATTTAAACAATATCCAAGCCATATGATGTCCCAAAAATTTTTAAAAACACCAAAGAAGTGGAGAATTGGGAGGGTACGAAGAATGTGAGGAATCCTCACACTCTTCGTACTCTGCTGAATTTTTGAGTATTTTTGGATTTGGATTTTTCCGGAAATCAGTTGACCACCTTCCAAGTGTAACTAACCTATTTAAACAACATCCAAGCCATATGATGTTTCAAAAAACTTTAAAAACTCCAAAGAAGTGGAGAATTGGGAGGGTACGAACAATGTGACGATTCCTCACATTCTTTGTACTCTGCCGAATTTTTTAGTATTTTTGGATTTCAATTTTTTCGAAAATCATTTCACCACCTCCTAAGTATAATGAACCTATTTAAACAATATCCAAGCCATATGATGTCCCAAAAAATTTTAAAAACTCCAAAAAAGTGGAGATTTGGGAGGGTACGAAGAAAGTAAGGATTCCTCACATTCTTCGTACCCTTGTGATTTTTTTAGTACTTTTGAATTTGGATTTTTACGGAAATCATTTCACCACCTCCTACGTGTAATGAACCTATTTAAACAATATGCAAGCCATATGATGTCCCAAAAAATTTTAAAAACTCCAAAGAAGTGGAGAATTGGGAGGGTACGATCAATGTGAGGATTCGTCACATTCTTCGTACCCTTGTGAATTTTTAACTATTTTTGGATTTGGATTTTTTCGGAAATCATTTCACCACCTTCCAAGTGTAACGAACCTATTTAAACAACATCGAAGCCATATGATGTTTCAAAAAATTTTAAAACTCCAAAGAAGTGGAGAATTGGGAGGGTACGAACAATGTGAGGATTCCTCACATTCTTCGTACCCTTGTGAATTTTTGAGTATTTTTTGATTTGGATTTTTTCAGAAATCATTTGACCACCTTCCAAGTGTAACGAACCTATTTAAACAACATCCAAACCATATGATGTCCCAAAAAAATTTTACAAACTCCAAAAGTGTGGAGAATTGGGAGGGTACGAAGAATGTGAGGATTCCGCACATTCTTCGTACTCTGCTGAATTTTTTAGTATTTTTGGATATCAATTTTTTCGGAAATCATTTCACCACCTCCTAAGTATAATGAAGCTATTTAAACAATATCCAAGCCATATGATGTCCTAAAAAATTTTAAAAACTCCAAAAAAGTAGAGATTTGGGAGGGTACAAAGAATGTAAGGATTCCTCACATTCTTCGTACCCTTGTGATTTTTTTAGTACTTTTGAATTTTGATTTTTCCGGAAATCATTTCACCACCTCCTATGTGTAATGAACATATTCAAACAACATCCAAGCCATATGATGTTTCAAAAAATTTTAGAAACTCCAAAGAAGTGGAGAATTGGGAGGGTACGAAGAATGTGAGGATTCCTCACATTCTTCGTACCCTTGTGAATTTTTGAGTATTTTTGGATTTGGATTTTTTCAGAAATCTTTCGACCACCTTCCAAGTGTAACGAACCTATTTAAACAACATCCAAACCATATGATGTCCCAAAAAAATTTAAAAACTCCAAAGAAGTGGAGAATTGGGAGGGTACGAACAATGTGTGGATTCCTCACATTCTTGGTACCCTTGTGAATTTTTTAGTATTTTTGGATTTGGATTTTTTCAGAAATCATTTCACCACCTTCCAAGTGTAATGAACCTATTTAAACAACATCCAAGCCATATGATGTTTCAAAAAATTTTAAAAACTCCAAAGAAGTTGAGAATTGGGAGGGTATGAATAATGTGAGGATTCCTCACATTCTTCGTACCCTGTTGAACTTTTTAGCATTTTTGGATTTCGATTTTTCCGAAAATCATTTCACCACCTCCTAAGTATAATGGACCTATTTAAACCATATCAGAGCCATATGATGTCCCAAAAAATTTTAAAACTCCAAAGAAGTGGAGATTTGGGAGGGTACGAAGAATGTAAGGATTCCTCACATTCTTCGTACCCTTGTGAATTTTTTAGTACTTTTGGATTTGGATTTTTCCGGAAAACATTTCACCACCTCCTATGTGTAATGAACCTATTTAAACAATATGCAAGCCATATGATGTCCCAAAAAATTTTAAAAACTCCAAAGAAGTGGAGAATTGGGAGAGTACGAACAATGTGAGGATTCCTCACATTCTTCGTACCCTTGTGAATTTTTAACTATTTTTGGATTTGGATTTTTTCGGAAATCATTTCACCACCTTGCAAGTGTAACGAACCTATTTAAACAACATCCAAGCCATATGATGTTTCAAAAAATTTTAAAAACTCCAAAGAAGTGGAGAATTGGGAGGGTACGAACAATGTGAGGATTCCTCACATTCTTCGTACCCTTGTGAATTTTTGAGTATTTTTGGATTTGGTTTTTTTCAGAAATCATTTGACCACCTTCCAAGTGTAACGAACTTATTTAAACAACATCCAAACCATATGATGTCCCAAAAAAATTTTAAAAACTCCAAAGAAATGGAGAATTGGGAGGGTACGAAGAATGTGAGGAATCCTCACACTCTTCGTACTCTGCTGAATTTTTTAGTATTTTTGGATTTCAATTTTTCCGGAAATCGTTTCACCACCTCCTAAGTATAATGAACCTATTTAAACAATATCCAAGCCATATGATGTCCCAAAAAATTTTAAAAACTCCAAAGAAGTGGAGAATTGGGAGGGTACGAACAATGTGTGGATTCCTCACATTCTTGGTACCCTTGTGAATTTTTTAGTATTTTTGGATTTGGATTTTTTCATAAATCATTTCACCACCTTCCAAGTGTAACGAACCTATTTAAACAACATCCAAACCATATGATATCCCAAAAAAATTTTAAAAACTCTAAAGAAGTGGAGAATTGGGAGGGTACGAACAATCTGAGGATTCCTCACATTCTTCGTACTCTGCTGAATTTTTTAGTATTTTTGGATATCAATTTTTCCGGAAATCGTTTCACCACCTCCTAAGTATAATGAACCTATTTAAACAATATCCAAGTCATATGATGTCCCAAAAAATTTTAAAAACTCCAAAGAAGTGGAGAATTGGGAGGGTACGAACAATGTGTGGATTCCTCACATTCTTGGTACCCTTGTGAATTTTTTATTATTTTTGGATTTGGATTTTTTCAGAAATCATTTCACCACCTTCCAAGTGTAACGAACCTATTTAAACAACATCCAAACCATATGATGTCCCAAAAAAATTTTAAAAACTCCAAAGAAGTGGAGAATTGGGAGGGTACGATGAATGTGAGGATTCCTCACATTCTTCGTACTCTGCTGAATTTTTTAGTATTTTTGGATTTCAATTTTTCCGGAAATCGTTTCACCACCTCCTAAGTATAATGAACCTATTTAAACAATATCCAAGCCATATGATGTCCCAAAAATTTTTAAAAACACCAAAGAAGTGGAGAATTGGGAGGGTACGAAGAATGTGAGGAATCCTCACACTCTTCGTACTCTGCTGAATTTTTGAGTATTTTTGGATTTGGATTTTTCCGGAAATCAGTTGACCACCTTCCAAGTGTAACTAACCTATTTAAACAACATCCAAGCCATATGATGTTTCAAAAAACTTTAAAAACTCCAAAGAAGTGGAGAATTGGGAGGGTACGAACAATGTGACGATTCCTCACATTCTTTGTACTCTGCCGAATTTTTTAGTATTTTTGGATTTCAATTTTTTCGAAAATCATTTCACCACCTCCTAAGTATAATGAACCTATTTAAACAATATCCAAGCCATATGATGTCCCAAAAAATTTTAAAAACTCCAAAAAAGTGGAGATTTGGGAGGGTACGAAGAAAGTAAGGATTCCTCACATTCTTCGTACCCTTGTGATTTTTTTAGTACTTTTGAATTTGGATTTTTACGGAAATCATTTCACCACCTCCTACGTGTAATGAACCTATTTAAACAATATGCAAGCCATATGATGTCCCAAAAAATTTTAAAAACTCCAAAGAAGTGGAGAATTGGGAGGGTACGATCAATGTGAGGATTCGTCACATTCTTCGTACCCTTGTGAATTTTTAACTATTTTTGGATTTGGATTTTTTCGGAAATCATTTCACCACCTTCCAAGTGTAACGAACCTATTTAAACAACATCGAAGCCATATGATGTTTCAAAAAATTTTAAAACTCCAAAGAAGTGGAGAATTGGGAGGGTACGAACAATGTGAGGATTCCTCACATTCTTCGTACCCTTGTGAATTTTTGAGTATTTTTTGATTTGGATTTTTTCAGAAATCATTTGACCACCTTCCAAGTGTAACGAACCTATTTAAACAACATCCAAACCATATGATGTCCCAAAAAAATTTTACAAACTCCAAAAGTGTGGAGAATTGGGAGGGTACGAAGAATGTGAGGATTCCGCACATTCTTCGTACTCTGCTGAATTTTTTAGTATTTTTGGATATCAATTTTTTCGGAAATCATTTCACCACCTCCTAAGTATAATGAAGCTATTTAAACAATATCCAAGCCATATGATGTCCTAAAAAATTTTAAAAACTCCAAAAAAGTAGAGATTTGGGAGGGTACAAAGAATGTAAGGATTCCTCACATTCTTCGTACCCTTGTGATTTTTTTAGTACTTTTGAATTTTGATTTTTCCGGAAATCATTTCACCACCTCCTATGTGTAATGAACATATTCAAACAACATCCAAGCCATATGATGTTTCAAAAAATTTTAGAAACTCCAAAGAAGTGGAGAATTGGGAGGGTACGAAGAATGTGAGGATTCCTCACATTCTTCGTACCCTTGTGAATTTTTGAGTATTTTTGGATTTGGATTTTTTCAGAAATCTTTCGACCACCTTCCAAGTGTAACGAACCTATTTAAACAACATCCAAACCATATGATGTCCCAAAAAAATTTAAAAACTCCAAAGAAGTGGAGAATTGGGAGGGTACGAACAATGTGTGGATTCCTCACATTCTTGGTACCCTTGTGAATTTTTTAGTATTTTTGGATTTGGATTTTTTCAGAAATCATTTCACCACCTTCCAAGTGTAATGAACCTATTTAAACAACATCCAAGCCATATGATGTTTCAAAAAATTTTAAAAACTCCAAAGAAGTTGAGAATTGGGAGGGTATGAATAATGTGAGGATTCCTCACATTCTTCGTACCCTGTTGAACTTTTTAGCATTTTTGGATTTCGATTTTTCCGAAAATCATTTCACCACCTCCTAAGTATAATGGACCTATTTAAACCATATCAGAGCCGTATGATGTCCCAAAAAATTTTAAAAACTCCAAAGAAGTGGAGATTTGGGAGGGTACGAAGAATGTAAGGATTCCTCACATTCTTCGTACCCTTGTGAATTTTTTAGTACTTTTGGATTTGGATTTTTCCGGAAAACATTTCACCACCTTGTGGACCCGCATTTTTCACGTGCGCCCCCACTCGATCGGCGAGACTCGCTTTTTATTGTGAAAAATTAATTTTTGAAAAAAAGTTGGAGTCGCCACCTATTTTATTTTTATTTTGAAGGGAAAATAAAACAAGAAAGAAAAACCCTAAAAAGTGACTCCATAGTTTTGGAAAAAGCATGTCTTTGAGAAACCCGAGTCTAAGTCCGGGGATCAGGTTACTTATTGGGAAGGTACCTCTAGGAGGTAGCACCCCTCTAAGCCCTAAAAAGGTCTCTACTGACTAAGTTAAGGGAAGCGTGACAATTAAATGGTTGATCATGGATACCTAAGTAGACTAGGTGATTTCAAATATTGCATGCCTAATAAGAAAACAAACCATGAGAGGGAATCGAAGTGCGTACCTGAACGACTTTTCAAGCGCTATCACAAGACATAAAAGTTAGTGTAGAAATATATCGCACAACATATGTTTTATCCAAGATAATAAAACAAGCATCAAATATGCATCAAGTCAATCAAGCATGTCATCAAGCAAGGGCATGGTACACAAAGATATGGATATTCATGGAATTTCGAAAAGTGGGGAGATAGAGAGCGTACCTAGATAGCAAGCTAATACTCCTCTATGGGAAACAAGGTTAGCCCAATAACAAATTCAAAATAATCTCATGCACCTCAAAGAGGAAGCACAATCAATCAGATATCAAACAAACAATATAGAAGAGAATATCATGGATGTCGGGCCCCCACCAAAGCCCTAATTAATTTTGCATGAATTGATTCTATGAATTCCATTATTTGGAATCATGAAGTTTATTCATGCTTGTCAAAAATCGAGAAAATCATAAAATAGTTCAAGATGATGAAAATGCATGCCAGAAGGGAAAATGGTAGCAAATAGTATGTTAAAATTTGGATTTTATGCCTAGAGACTTCTCGGGAATTTTAAATAAAACTAGAGTTATTTTTTACGGGAAAAGATTTTGAAATCCAGATTTAAAATGTGTAAGATAACAAAAAGAATAAGGAGAAACATTAGGAGGAGTATGGTGTGTGGCAAGGTGACCACTATATGAGTGAGGTCCGAAGGTGCACTTCAGACTAAATGGTTGAAACAGATTGCATAGGGAGGATTCTGTAGACCACTGGTTGTCTAGAAAGAAACTGAATGTGTTCGTTTCTGAGCCCATGTTCACCGGATTTTAGGGTGCCACCTCATTTAAAAAAAAAAGGGCTTCAATTCAATTCTAGTTTCTCAAGATCACAATCTGAATTATCAACAGAAGCTTCTGGTGAAGACATAATGCTCAATTTCAGATTAAATTTCCTGTTCTATAACTCGTTTTCTCTGAATTCCTTTAATGTCTATGCTTTCTGATCATATAAGTTGCCCGTCTGGTTCCTTGTTTGAGACTCTGCCGAACCTGGAATAATGCTTCTAGGTCTAGCTGAGGGGACCTACACCCCTTTTCATGGAACCTGAGGCATGCGTTAGTTCGAAACTCTATTACTTTGCCTCCCATTGCTTTAAGTCTTTTAGCCATCTCAGCCACAAATCTGGAGATTCATTTATCTTTCTTTAATATTCAAGCCAAATGTCAATTCAGTCCGCTTAAACCCCGATTTGAATGATTTTGAACCCTCTTTTTGCGCTCTTGATGTTTTTCATTTCAACTACAATGACAAACCACCCTTCGAAAAAAGAAGAAATCTGGACCGAATCCTAAACTTTTTCATTCACAACTTCTTGAGCCTGACTCTGAGTCGACACGATTGAATCACCTTGGATAAGAGTGCTTCTAAAAATCCTCCAGAATGTAGGCACAAGGCCATCAGAGAATCCGGTGGGGATGGTGGGCACCAAGGTGGCATCTGTATAGGTGAAGCCTGGAGACGTGACTGACTCCTCTGCTGGTGTTGAATCCTTGTATACATTCTTCTTTCTTTCGGCACTTTCCGGGACTCCCTGCTGTTCAAAGCTTTGGTGATATCTGGTAAGGATTGAAGAGTTCCAACAAACTTGGGTAGCTCTTGAGAAGTAAGAACCCTGGTGTAATTAGCTTTCCCCATCCGTGTCTCTGTTGGATCCATGGGCTCAAATTGAAGCAGTTACTGAATGGGTCACCAAGCAAAATATATGTCAGTGTCCTCGCAAACTGTTCGGGCTATTTGAAACCTTTGCTTCTGGCCTCCATTCATATTTATTCCTCTTTTACCTATTTCCGTGAGGTCACCGCAGGGGAAAAACTCAAAATCCTTAGTTATCATCATACTTAAAACTGTCATGTCGGTTCCCAAAGAGGATGCTCTCTTTGACATTTCCTGTTAGTATACATGGGGACTGAGATACATAGGCTTTTGTACCACCGATCTTACTGCAAGTTCTTGTTCTAAGGATTCCAAAGAGGCTGCCAATTCTTCAATTTCATCTCTCCCATCTTTACTATTAGATGCAGACTCCTGTAGTAGGCTCGGATCAAAGAACAATCCTTTCAAAACATTATTCTTCCTCAACAACCCAGTTTGAAGAGACAAATTTTCAGATACCAGCTTTTGAGCAAAGCACTCCAAACACTTGACTTCTTCTATGAACTCAGATGTCTTTTCTCAACTTTCACAAATCTCCTGAAACATTTTATCTACAACTGTATTGCTCTGTTTATCCCGAGTATTACATATTCTGTTGCCCATCATATCTGCATTTTCCACTGCGTCAACGCACTTGACCGTCTTCGAGCTTGACATTTGAAGTATTTCATACTGAATTTTCTCTTGAGAGCTTCACAAAAGCAATATGTGTTTCATCAACGTTCAGATCAGGTATTGGAGTTTTCTGTAAGCTGGCGGAACGGTTGGAGACTTTGGCATCATAAATTGCAGCAAGATTGAAATTCTGAATTACATCTCTAAGTGTCCCAGAGAACTTAGTCACGTCCTCCTCCTATGCCATTTCTTGATAATTCTCGTTCTTTCCAAATGCTTCCGAAGGTTGAAATTAGTACCCTTGTTTGTCTTAAGGAAACAAACCGTTGTACTGACTATTCTTGTACTTAGAACCTCCATGATCAACTAGATTCAGATTCTGAACCAGCACTTTGCAATTCTGAGTTTCACGTTCATCAAGAAAACCCAAGAGTGCTTCAATATCTTCTTTGCCCATTCTGATGGATTATTGTCTAAAGCATCAAAGACACTCTTCCTAATTCTGGCATAGCCTGTTATGCATTGTGCGAGTTTGAAAAATTGGGCATCAAAGTGGAGTTGGCTCTGGACATTGAATTGCTGAAATGGGAGCCTGATATGAGCATGAAGGAGGCCGCTGTCCAGCACATAAACTTTCTGGCATATTCAATGAGCCATCAAATCCAACTGCTGAGTATGAATATTCATCATTTAATCCACCGTCTTCTTCAACTGAAAGAAGCTCTATTGATTCTGGTTTGAATCTAACCTTTGCACTGATTTTATCCATGCGCTCATTGACAGTTTCTTCGGATGATAATGCCTCTCCTCTAATTTACTAACACGATCTTTGTAGTCAATTTTCGAAACATTGTCGCTGTTCACGTTATTGCCAGGGTCAAGAAATGGTAGGAGATTCATAAACTCCAACGTGCTTTCCTTTATCTAACCATCATGAAGAAGAAGCCTTAAATCAGCCACAAGTATCCTATATTCTGCAAAATGTGATGAAATTCTGGGGCGTTGACATTCATCAATTATGACAGCTTCCCATTTTGATTCATATTTCCATTCACCCTATCATCGACATTGAAAATTAAGTGTGCAACCTTTACAGGACCAATGGATGGCTTATTGACAAAAGGATCATAGTCAAGAAGGTAAGCTGCCATTTCTTTAAAACTTGTCTTCCCAACCCTCACTGAACGTTTCAGGTCTGATTGCTCAAAGGTTTTCCTTTTCCCAAAACAGTCTCATTCCATTTAAAACTGTGCTTCTCATTTTCCGAAGGCCATATCCGCGTGCCCAAATGTTTGGAATACATAATTCTGGTCAGAATGTCTCTACTGACAGCTGCAGAATCTGAACCAAGCCATTTCGAAAACCAGGTATCTCTTGGTCCCCGATCAAACCATGTCTCTTTCTATTATACAGAAGTTCGAGCAAGTCTCATAAAGCCTGAATTTCTGCATGTAGCCACTGCCGGTGTCGGGTTTATCCAAGCGTGCTGCTTCATTTCTGATGCCAAATTCCAGATTCCTTCTACGCGTTGACAGACCAATATGTTATCCTTACCAGGAAGCTGATATTCGATAGTATGAGATCGATTTGATGTCTCCACTGAACTCACTGTTCCTCAGCAGTCTTTAGTTTTGTTGCTCCCCATAAGAATCTCAAAAATACTGTCCTAACAATTTCTATGCAATAACTGACAGAAACATTCACCTCCTGTGCAGTTTCCACTGATCCAACCTTAATGTTGCTTGTTGTTACCTTCGACTCAGAATATGGTACAGGTTTTTGTTTTCTTTAACAGCTTCTAGAGATCTTGAGAAAATCGATTCTGATGACTTCTCTAAACAATGGGCATCTTGTTTGAACCCTTCAAGCAATTCACTTGCTCCTTGTCCTTCAGAATTGAATGAGGAAACCAGTTTTTCAGCTGTACAAAACATATTTTCCAGCAATTGACTCCCTTCAGCTCACCCTTTCCAGCAACCAAGCAACTAACCAACGTATCAAGAAGCTCGATAATCACCACTCAAGGGTTACCTGCTGTTTCTCCCATGGGGAAGTAACGATTCAGTTTGCCCGTCATCATTGCATGTTATCTTAGTCTTCACTTTTGTCAAGACGAGCCTTGTGGACAGCATGTTGGATTTGTTTTTCATGCTCTTTGAGAACTGCTGCACATCAGTTGATAATGCTGAACTGTTACCAAGGAGATTTATGAAGAAATCCAATGATCCCTCCAATACAGTAGGCATAATTCGAACATAGATTTTGAGAGCATCAAGCAACTTAGAAAGGAAGCATGTCTCCACATCCCTTAATGCAATACCAGCCATGGAGGATGGTTGCAAACCCCAGGTTTTTGCAATAATCTTTACATTATCCTTCCCACTGTCCATGTCATCTGCAGTAAATGTATCAAGAGCCTTGTCGCCTCCATGAAAAGCAATATCTAGACCAGAACTTATCCCACTGACAATCGTATCTGTGTCTTCATTCAAAACATCCGTTTTCAACTTCTTTCTATCATTTCTTCTATGCACAGTAAAATTTTCGAAACTTCTTTTCCTTTTCAAACCCAACTCTTGAATTGTGGATTGACTACTTAGTGAAGAAGGTAGTGTCAATAGAACTTGAGGAGCAGGGAGCAACATTCGAACCCCATTCTCAATTTCTTGCTTCAAAGGTGCCAGTCTATGCATCATTTGATTGCTGGAACAAGAAGTATGATTAATAGCGCTTATGAAGGAGTCCAAAAACTTCAGTTCCTCCAAGAGAAGCCTTAAAGTTCCATGCTTCACAAAAACATTAGGGTGAAGTAAACCCCTTATTGACAACCAATCGGCTAGATGGATAACAACAAATACATTCCATAATACTCTGCACATCTGAGCTATCAAAGGATGGCAGATCTTGAGACTCGGAATTGATGAAATTGAAGGGCAGGCCAATACCAACTAAGGAAACCAAATCTGCAACCAGAGGAACAGCAGTAAACCAGGTAGGTGACGTACGGTCTTCAAGGTTGCAAGGAAACTCATCTATGTATGCTGAACAAAAGGAGGTCTCCCTTTAACAAAAGATAAAAGTATATCTCTGTGATAGGCAACCTCTGTTACTTTAAGCTCCTTCATGAGACTCAAAAATCGCTTTGGATCACTCCTGAATGGACATGGGTGTCTCTTCAAATCTGGCATCAGTCCGTTACAAAGATTGGTACAAAGTATAACCAGAACCCTGTGTGCCGACTCTGGAGCAGGGCTACCTTCTTCCTTTCCAGAAGTACTGACCAACTGTTCTGGAGTGACACTCCCAAATAGCATACTCTAAAGACCTGGAGGCGCCAATGATTCTGGAATAAGAACTCTGTCCTTCAATGTAAACAGAACATAAACAACTATTTCGTCATCATCATTTCCGGGCCCATGAAGAACGCCTGAATGCATTTCTTTCTGCTGTAGGATCCGCCTCAATAATCCTGGTTTACCCACTTCCAAAAATGACATTGCAAACCCAATAAATGATTTTCTTGTCGAATGCTTCCTTTTCTTTTCAGCTTGCTTCAATTTATACCCCGCAGACTTTGGAAAGATTGGGAATTCGAAATTAAAACTCTTTGCAACCTCAGAAGTCAGACTTGAGCTACGTCTAACTATTGAAGCCATCAGCAGGAGAACAGCCTTCTGGCGCTTCCCTTCTTTACTGTTCAGTTCTCTATAAATATCTTCCAACTTTTCTTCAACAATCAAACGAGCAAAACTTATCAATAATCTTACTAATAACAATCCTCCTGGTGTCATTTGGTCCATAGATTCCATCAGGATGACTCAATACAACAGACATTAATGACAAGATATATGACATTCCAGGTTTCCCCTGCCAACGCTTCCATAATGTTGTATCGAACTTGTTCATAGTTTTTCTGTTACTCCCTTTTCCCTTCCGAGATTCCTCTCCGTGTAGTCCAACTTCACTTGGACAAAATACCTGAAATAAGAAGCCATGTGCGTCATACCAACACGCATTTCAGCACAAGTGCAACCGGTCTAAGGTCAAAGCAGAACTTTGCTTGTGGCAAACTATATTCTATACAGAGAATCCCAGTCCTCAACAAGGGAGTCCAGAACAGGAGAATGAACTTTCACTGACTTGTTAAACCGATGCAGGGACCTGAAAAGAAAGAAGAACTGGAGCTTTATTACGAAATTGCTACTCTTCTTCTTCTAGTGATCACGAAGGTTTATGCGGGTCAGCCGTCACTGCACTCAACGATCTCTCTGTATTTCTCTCTTTTTCTCTAAAACCGCAGAAGTATTTTCTTTTCTCTATCCCTCTCACCCACATTTATCATTGCAATCTAGAAAACCAAATTTCTTCTCATTGGTATTTCTTCAAATAACTCTCGTGCTCCTCAATTTGCCCTCAATGTATATACCCTGAACTGGTGGAATTCCGAGAAGCCATATCTCTGATCTCCATATGAATCCACAAATTTACATGGCTGCCACTAACCTTAACAAGTGCATAAACGACCATCAAGCCACTTGGACATGACTACGTGGAAGAATCTCTTCTGGGTCCCGAATTGTGACGGCAGTTTTTACAACAAGGGCTAGAACAGAACATTAACAGGAAAAGAACGGCAACTATCACGGGCTTTCTTTTATATGAACTCACAATATGGCATGTCTAGCCAGAATTTTGAAAGAGCTGATCCCTTTGTTGAATTCTTGTGATTGCATACCCAAGCTTTGGAGTCACCCCCATATGAAGAATTGATGACTACGTGACGGGTAGGAAGAAAGGCAAAACAGATATGGTAGAGAGTAGAGGAAACGATGGGAAAACAGACATGGGAGATTAAAAGAAAATAAAACCACATCTCATGATTTTTCAATAGGCTCAGGTTAGTGGGAACAGGCATGGAGTTATATGCTTCCGAAGACATTAATGACATCCAAAATCAAAACAAGGCAAACAGGCAAGTAACCAATCTCAACAAAGCAAATTGTGGCCCTTTTCGTCCACACAAAAATCAACAAAACAATCAAATATTCAGGAATCAGACACACGAAAAAATCAAATATAGGTAAGAATTCCAAAAGCAACGAGATGCATACCTGGACAGCTTTGGTTGCAATTGCTCCTTGCTCGTTGCTGCGTGCTTTTCCTCCCTCCTTCTCCAATGCCTCCAATGCGTCTGCTCCAGAAAGAATCTCCTCTCCTTAATAAAAAAAAAAGCTCCCTTTTCTCCTTCCTCTCTCACGTATATATACGCCTTTCCCTAAAACTAAATCTCCCTAAAAAAAAGGCCAAATCTCCTATTTTCTCTCTTCTTTTCTCCTTATCCTTTTTTAAATCTTCCAATTCAAAAGCAATCTTCCCAACTTCAAATTCTCCTCCAAAACCTTCCAAGGAGAGTCCCACTTTCCTTAAACTCCAATGGTAAGTTTCCTTGCAAAAACATGAAATTTTAGAAGTTAAATAATTGCATGAATAGATAAATAAGTAAATAAATTAGAAAATGGTAAAAATAATAAATAAATAAATAAGTTGAGGAAAATAATATAAAGAGGAAAACGAAATAAAATAAAATAAAATTAAACAAATTAACAAAAAAAAATGGGCCCTACAAACCATGCAAACACGCAAGTCAAATAAGTCACGCTAAAAATGTCCAAATGGGTCAAGTGTGCCTAAACGGGCCTATGATGAGACTAAGCGGGCCTAGGATGGTGCCTAATGGGCCAAGTGTATCTAAAGGCTATCCTAAAAAAATAAGAAAAGCCTAAGTCTAAATTAGGGCTGCCAAGGGTCACGATAAGGGATCAAATAATCCCTTAACCAAAGTCTCCAAGGTGACTCAGAAAAAGGTAAGTCGTACGAGTAGTAATGGGCCACCAAGGAACTACCGTGGAGCACTAGAAGTGGATTTAAAGACATGTGCTAAAAGGGCAAAATTGAGGGTCTACAAATATGCCCCTCTTCGGTATAGATCACGAGTGTAGAGAATGCAAGTAGAAGCACGAGCAATGAGCGAAATGAAGTGAACTATACTGAAGAATTAAAGAAGGACCAGAGATTTTGTCCTAGCGCATGAAGAGGTAAGGTCAAAAGATGGGGTCTCAACGATATGGACGGGACAACTCTATGCGGGGGAATGACAAAAGAGAGAACAGTATGTGACGAGTAACACAAAAATGGAAAGAGGTGGAAGGGATGATTCAAAGTCATGGATGACATGAATGACTCTGGATCATGGACAAGGTGAACGACTCTAGATCCAAAATAGGATAAAAGACTCTGGGTCATGAGCTCAGGGCTCTAATAGGAAAGAATGACTCTGGGTCAAGATGGAAAACGACTCTAGGTCGAGAGCCCTAGGCTCTAAATGGGAAAGGAAATGACTCTGGGTCAAAATGGAATATGACTCTGGGTCGAGAGCTTTGGGCTTTAAATAGGAAAGAATGACTCTGGGTCGTAATGGAAAGTGACTCTGGGTCGAGAGCTCCGGGCTCTAAAATAGGAAATAATGACTCTGGGTCGAAATGGAAAGTGACTCTGGGTCGAGAGCTCCGGGCTCTAAATAGATAGCCGATCAGGATACTTTCCGACTCAAGATGTCGGGTCGAGGCCACTCACAAGTGGCTAGAATGATGAAAACGAAACAATCTCAGGGATGTGAATGATGCAAATGACTCCGGGTCGTGAGCTCAGGGCTCGGGGTGCTATGAATGACTCTGGGTCAAGATGGAAAATGACTCTGGGTCGATGAATAGCTCTGGGCTATGAGCTCCGGGCTCTATGACTGATCGGCTAGAAGGAGAATGCGATACGCAAACTCCAGGTCAAACCACTCATGGGCGACCAAGTGATGAAAGCTCAGCTAAGAGCTGGAAAGACTCTGGGTCTATAGGAAATGATAGCTCAGGGCTAGCGGGCTCAGGGCCTAAGGGAAAAAAGATAGCTCAGGGCTATAAGACTCAGGGTTTAGAAGGAATGGATAACTCATGGCTACGAGGCTCAGGGCCTAAAAAAAGGAAAGATAGCTCAAGGCTAGTGGGCTCAGGGCCTAAGGGAAGAAGAATGCTCAAGGCTATAAGACTCGGGGTCTAGAAGGAATGAATAACTCAAAGCTATGAGGCACAGTGCCTAGAAGGGAATAATAGAGAAGACCAACTCGAAAGTGGTCATGAAATAAATTGGCTCAAAGCCACATACTCAAAATGTCAAGGGTCGGACTACTGAAACCAAGAAGGGGAATATGTCCCAGTATCCAGGGTGCTCATACTGCCGAAACAACCAGTAAATCAATCATCCGCTGAAATCAATAGGTCAGAAACTGATGCATCGTGACAAACCTCTGAAAAGTCTAAACTGAAGGAACCCTCTATGTCTGAAAAGCTGCTCTGTCGATGAATCTCAAAAGGTAAATCTCAAAGAATGTATATCACGGCTCATCTAAAAGTAAACCTCAAAGTGTGTAAAATGCTGCTCATCTGGATAATCCAATCTGCAAGGTAACAATGACGAAAACAAATCTGTCTCATGAACATCTGGCTAAAGGATCCGCCCACACTCCTCGGGTGAAACCTGATGCAACCCATCTCTATCTCAACAAATCCATATAAGGAGGCTCTGATACAGTCGATCGTCGAAAGCTCTGGGCTAGTACTCAATCTAAAACCAAGCTGGCCACTGTCTCAATCTCAAGGATACTCAAAGAAAATGGGGGAAATATGCCCCAGTATAAGATCCGATATCAAAGTCATGAGGTAAACAACCGACACTAATCATCCATCCTCGTACCACTGCCTAAACACAATCTCATCGAGGAGAGTGGAATATGCCCCAATATGGGTATCTGATGTCGAAGTCGTGAGGCAATTACCTAACAATGATCATCCATCCTCGTACCACTGCCCAAATACAATCTCATCAAGGAGGGGGTAATATGCCCCAGTGTGGATATCTGATGTACAATAAAGAGTCTGTCAAGATCAACCAAACATCTCTATAACCATGAATAAAGATAGTCATGTCGTCCAATAACAGATAGGAATCTCAGAAAAGGGGGGATATGCCCCAGTGTGAATATCTAATGCACAACCAAAGAGTGAATCCAACATCATCAGTCAACTGTCCTCAGCTCAACAATAATCTGCTAGGAAGTCAGAATAAAGTACCGACCAATACCTCAAGGAAAACTCTCTAAATCTGATCTCAAATGAATAACCAAAATGATGAGGAATATGATAATCTCGAGAGTAGAAGCACGTCTCTGATGAATCCTTGACTATATCCAACATGAATCTGGTAACCTCAAAATGGGGAAATATGTCCCAGTATGCCAGATCTATACACTGCACTGAAAACTGCCTCCAACTCAGTAATAATCCACTAGTCTATCTTAGAAATACTCCGCAAATGGAAACACTAGGGGCTCAACAATGCTCCACTAGAACTGATATAATCTCAACATACCCCACTACGGATCTCTAATCGGTGAAAATGACCAGACTCAAAGAAAGTGCTCCACTAGGGGCTCATCTCAACCAAATGAAAGGGGAATATGCCCTAGTATGGATATCTGATGTACAGTAGAAGCCAGACAACATCAAATATCATCCATAAAATGAAGCAATCATCCACATCCATCACCAAATCACCTCCAAGCATCAAAGAAGCATCTCCCAGAAGAAGAAACATGACAACATCTATATATCAACCAAATCCCAAACGCCAACCTAAGTAGAGGCTGTCAAAGATAACATCTGATCTCATGGTCTCAGGGTGGTCTTAAGACACGGGACGTAACGTAGGCCAGGGTGATAGGGTGAAAGAAATGAAGGGAAACTCGGCTCAAATACCCAATGATCAAACCCATACCCTCGTGTATAAGATGTAATGCATAGATAAATCTCATGAGCCATGGACCTAAAGGTAACCAAAGGAAATGTCGATGGCGAAATGAGAGAAAGATGAGTAGTCAAACCATCAATGAAATATGTGAATGATGTGAAAAAGGTATCAAATCAGTAATGGGTATCGATAAGTAGGGAATGGATAAAAAGTGGAACGAAGATCTGGAAAGAGGTAATGGGATACAAAAGAAAACAATGAGAAAGTGGAATGAGTGATGATCAACCCATGTTAGTACAATAAAGAAAAGTCATATCACCAATGATGGAATGGTGGGTAAGACAATGATCCGGAGACCCTAGTAAAAGGTCACTCATATCTCATACTTAATACATATCAACCATGGTCCAAGAAGCATAGGATACCATAGAACTCTCACATGAACCCTCGAGACTCCAAATGCATGACAAGAATGGCTTAAGGAGTGAAAACTCATATAAAAAATCTCACAAGAACCCACAATGACAAATATACCCAATAAACAAACCTCAGAAGGTGACATAAGTGCCCAATGGAGTAAGATGCCATATACAAACATATCATTGCGCTTTTTCTTTCTTTCCTTTTTTTTTTTTTTCTCTTTTTTTTTTTTTGTTTTTTTTTTCTTTTTTTTTTTTTTTTTCTGTTTTCTGTTTTGTGTTTTTTTTTTTTTTTTTTTTTTTTTTTTTTTTTTTTTTTTGGCGCATGCTCTGATCATCAATAAGTCAAACTCCAATGGGAAAGATACAAGAAATGAATAAACTCTCTCAAATCACTGATGAATACATGAACCCCAACCCATGAGACAACCTCTCAAACTAAGATCTCCGAATCAATGTCAAATGATGGAATGAATAGAGTGATATGACTGCCCTTTTTGCACTAAGACGTGAAGAATCATCAACCCAAGGAAGAGAATAGATAAAATGAAGTAAATAATGATAGAGTCAAGAAAGAGAATGAACATGTGGTGATAATAAAATAGAACAAATAGGGTGATAAGAGGATGGTAACAAAATGAGAAGATAGACCTATAAGTCTAAAGCTCATGAGACTTTCCTAGCAAAGCATGCATATACATCAAAGGGTCCCAACCTAGGTGTAAAAAATGGTAATCAAGGCTATAAGAAAGAAATAAGGCTATAACATACCACGTGAGGCTCAATGGGCTAGCAATGGTTCAATATATCAATAAAGGTGATAAGGTGTAAGGCTAACCGAAATAATGGCCACCCATCCTGCGACCATGGTCTCAAATGTAATACTTCTTCAACTAATCCACATTGGTGGGGTTTGAGAACTGGTCTCTATCCAGATATGTCAATCATATTTCCTCTCTAGGGTCAACTCTCTAATGACAAGTGTTGTACTCCAAGTAAGTCCATAGGGTCTCCTGGAATAGATGAATCTCCATGACCATAACCGGGCTAATATCGTCCTCAAACATATCATCAACATAAGCGGGATGCCCCAACATAAATAAACTGAATCTCTTATGAACTCTCAATAATGAAGATCTCAAGCATATCAAGAGAGTGAACTATCTCTGGCTAATATGTGTCAAGCATCCAACTATCATCCAATACGTCCATCTCATGCTCGTCATGAAGAAAGTCATGTCAATCAAATCTCCCATCTGATAAAAACTAACATCCTCTATAAGATCTCTCATCTGATAAACTTTGACTCATAATCCACTAAACTCATCATATGTACGAAGTCACCCTCAACAATGTCACTGGCTAACTGGGTGGTAGGGGTGGGTGGTAATGAATCATATGACATCTCATCCTGAACTGGATGATATCTATCTCACTGTCCATCTCTGGCTCAAACCTGCTAATGTCTCTTGAATAGAGTCATGGTGACTGTAAGTCGATCAACTGTATCATGCTAAGGATCCATACTTGACTGCTTTGAAACCTTGACCAATCTATCTCCAACTCTAATATAAAGAGTCGAATCCAAACTGAAGCGAATAACATTCCTATAAGGTACAAAGACACGGAAAGAGAAATGACATGAAGGAAGCTCAGAAGAGGTGGAAACACACTAATCACAATGTAGAAAGGTGGCCCAACTGAGACTCAAACATGTATCAATCTCTGAGCACACCAAAAAGAGACCATGAAGAGGATAACTGAACCCAATTGTGACCAAGGCAGCTTTGAAAGTCCACAGATGCACCCACGTGTAGGAATGAAATCTTAATTGGATCTAGGCTAACCTACAAGGTTAAGGTGGCTCTATAAGGTAAAATGGGTGGGTTAAAGGATCCCTAGCAGAAGCGATCGTACCCTCCGGCGGTACGCAACCCTCTGCACGCCTCCAAGGAGACGGGGTGCTTCCATGCAAGGTAGTCATCACCTCCACACATGCACTTCCTCGCGTTCCCAGGGGGTTTCTTAATGGTGAAGGCTCTCCCATCTCTCAACACTCAGGGATAATCTAGAGTGCACAATGAAGGATGTGGGTGCATCCGAAAAACCTAAGATCTAAAGTGAGATAGTGAACAAAGACAAGCAATCGTACAATCATGCAAGAGAAAAGGGTTGTCATGCAACAAACAGTCATGTGAAGCGGATATGTATCATACAAACAAGGTCCTATCTAGCTTATGTGAGAGTGAATCATGCTAGAGTGAGCAAAACAATCAAGTGATCATCCAAGGCAATCAATCATGTTAAGATAGCAAACCAAACAAGCAAGCAAATCAAATCACCTTGCCTAAAAAGAGAGGTATCCACTAATCGACCAATTAAACGCCACATTTTCCTTAACTAGTGTTCAAGCTTGATCCTCAAAATCCCCAGCGGAGTCGCCAATTTGTGGACCCGCATTTTTCACGTGCGCCCCCACTCGATCGGCGAGACTCGCTTTTTATTGTGAAAAATTAATTTTTGAAAAAAAGTTGGAGTCGCCACCTATTTTATTTTTATTTTGAAGGGAAAATAAAACAAGAAAGAAAAACCCTAAAAAGTGACTCCATAGTTTTGGAAAAAGCATGTCTTTGAGAAACCCGAGTCTAAGTCCGGGGATCAGGTTACTTATTGGGAAGGTACCTCTAGGAGGTAGCACCCCTCTAAGCCCTAAAAAGGTCTCTACTGACTAAGTTAAGGGAAGCGTGACAATTAAATGGTTGATCATGGATACCTAAGTAGACTAGGTGATTTCAAATATTGCATGCCTAATAAGAAAACAAACCATGAGAGGGAATCGAAGTGCGTACCTGAACGACTTTTCAAGCGCTATCACAAGACATAAAAGTTAGTGTAGAAATATATCGCACAACATATGTTTTATCCAAGATAATAAAACAAGCATCAAATATGCATCAAGTCAATCAAGCATGTCATCAAGCAAGGGCATGGTACACAAAGATATGGATATTCATGGAATTTCGAAAAGTGGGGAGATAGAGAGCGTACCTAGATAGCAAGCTAATACTCCTCTATGGGAAACAAGGTTAGCCCAATAACAAATTCAAAATAATCTCATGCACCTCAAAGAGGAAGCACAATCAATCAGATATCAAACAAACAATATAGAAGAGAATATCATGGATGTCGGGCCCCCACCAAAGCCCTAATTAATTTTGCATGAATTGATTCTATGAATTCCATTATTTGGAATCATGAAGTTTATTCATGCTTGTCAAAAATCGAGAAAATCATAAAATAGTTCAAGATGATGAAAATGCATGCCAGAAGGGAAAATGGTAGCAAATAGTATGTTAAAATTTGGATTTTATGCCTAGAGACTTCTCGGGAATTTTAAATAAAACTAGAGTTATTTTTTACGGGAAAAGATTTTGAAATCCAGATTTAAAATGTGTAAGATAACAAAAAGAATAAGGAGAAACATTAGGAGGAGTATGGTGTGTGGCAAGGTGACCACTATATGAGTGAGGTCCGAAGGTGCACTTCAGACTAAATGGTTGAAACAGATTGCATAGGGAGGATTCTGTAGACCACTGGTTGTCTAGAAAGAAACTGAATGTGTTCGTTTCTGAGCCCATGTTCACCGGATTTTAGGGTGCCACCTCATTTAAAAAAAAAAGGGCTTCAATTCAATTCTAGTTTCTCAAGATCACAATCTGAATTATCAACAGAAGCTTCTGGTGAAGACATAATGCTCAATTTCAGATTAAATTTCCTGTTCTATAACTCGTTTTCTCTGAATTCCTTTAATGTCTATGCTTTCTGATCATATAAGTTGCCCGTCTGGTTCCTTGTTTGAGACTCTGCCGAACCTGGAATAATGCTTCTAGGTCTAGCTGAGGGGACCTACACCCCTTTTCATGGAACCTGAGGCATGCGTTAGTTCGAAACTCTATTACTTTGCCTCCCATTGCTTTAAGTCTTTTAGCCATCTCAGCCACAAATCTGGAGATTCATTTATCTTTCTTTAATATTCAAGCCAAATGTCAATTCAGTCCGCTTAAACCCCGATTTGAATGATTTTGAACCCTCTTTTTGCGCTCTTGATGTTTTTCATTTCAACTACAATGACAAACCACCCTTCGAAAAAAGAAGAAATCTGGACCGAATCCTAAACTTTTTCATTCACAACTTCTTGAGCCTGACTCTGAGTCGACACGATTGAATCACCTTGGATAAGAGTGCTTCTAAAAATCCTCCAGAATGTAGGCACAAGGCCATCAGAGAATCCGGTGGGGATGGTGGGCACCAAGGTGGCATCTGTATAGGTGAAGCCTGGAGACGTGACTGACTCCTCTGCTGGTGTTGAATCCTTGTATACATTCTTCTTTCTTTCGGCACTTTCCGGGACTCCCTGCTGTTCAAAGCTTTGGTGATATCTGGTAAGGATTGAAGAGTTCCAACAAACTTGGGTAGCTCTTGAGAAGTAAGAACCCTGGTGTAATTAGCTTTCCCCATCCGTGTCTCTGTTGGATCCATGGGCTCAAATTGAAGCAGTTACTGAATGGGTCACCAAGCAAAATATATGTCAGTGTCCTCGCAAACTGTTCGGGCTATTTGAAACCTTTGCTTCTGGCCTCCATTCATATTTATTCCTCTTTTACCTATTTCCGTGAGGTCACCGCAGGGGAAAAACTCAAAATCCTTAGTTATCATCATACTTAAAACTGTCATGTCGGTTCCCAAAGAGGATGCTCTCTTTGACATTTCCTGTTAGTATACATGGGGACTGAGATACATAGGCTTTTGTACCACCGATCTTACTGCAAGTTCTTGTTCTAAGGATTCCAAAGAGGCTGCCAATTCTTCAATTTCATCTCTCCCATCTTTACTATTAGATGCAGACTCCTGTAGTAGGCTCGGATCAAAGAACAATCCTTTCAAAACATTATTCTTCCTCAACAACCCAGTTTGAAGAGACAAATTTTCAGATACCAGCTTTTGAGCAAAGCACTCCAAACACTTGACTTCTTCTATGAACTCAGATGTCTTTTCTCAACTTTCACAAATCTCCTGAAACATTTTATCTACAACTGTATTGCTCTGTTTATCCCGAGTATTACATATTCTGTTGCCCATCATATCTGCATTTTCCACTGCGTCAACGCACTTGACCGTCTTCGAGCTTGACATTTGAAGTATTTCATACTGAATTTTCTCTTGAGAGCTTCACAAAAGCAATATGTGTTTCATCAACGTTCAGATCAGGTATTGGAGTTTTCTGTAAGCTGGCGGAACGGTTGGAGACTTTGGCATCATAAATTGCAGCAAGATTGAAATTCTGAATTACATCTCTAAGTGTCCCAGAGAACTTAGTCACGTCCTCCTCCTATGCCATTTCTTGATAATTCTCGTTCTTTCCAAATGCTTCCGAAGGTTGAAATTAGTACCCTTGTTTGTCTTAAGGAAACAAACCGTTGTACTGACTATTCTTGTACTTAGAACCTCCATGATCAACTAGATTCAGATTCTGAACCAGCACTTTGCAATTCTGAGTTTCACGTTCATCAAGAAAACCCAAGAGTGCTTCAATATCTTCTTTGCCCATTCTGATGGATTATTGTCTAAAGCATCAAAGACACTCTTCCTAATTCTGGCATAGCCTGTTATGCATTGTGCGAGTTTGAAAAATTGGGCATCAAAGTGGAGTTGGCTCTGGACATTGAATTGCTGAAATGGGAGCCTGATATGAGCATGAAGGAGGCCGCTGTCCAGCACATAAACTTTCTGGCATATTCAATGAGCCATCAAATCCAACTGCTGAGTATGAATATTCATCATTTAATCCACCGTCTTCTTCAACTGAAAGAAGCTCTATTGATTCTGGTTTGAATCTAACCTTTGCACTGATTTTATCCATGCGCTCATTGACAGTTTCTTCGGATGATAATGCCTCTCCTCTAATTTACTAACACGATCTTTGTAGTCAATTTTCGAAACATTGTCGCTGTTCACGTTATTGCCAGGGTCAAGAAATGGTAGGAGATTCATAAACTCCAACGTGCTTTCCTTTATCTAACCATCATGAAGAAGAAGCCTTAAATCAGCCACAAGTATCCTATATTCTGCAAAATGTGATGAAATTCTGGGGCGTTGACATTCATCAATTATGACAGCTTCCCATTTTGATTCATATTTCCATTCACCCTATCATCGACATTGAAAATTAAGTGTGCAACCTTTACAGGACCAATGGATGGCTTATTGACAAAAGGATCATAGTCAAGAAGGTAAGCTGCCATTTCTTTAAAACTTGTCTTCCCAACCCTCACTGAACGTTTCAGGTCTGATTGCTCAAAGGTTTTCCTTTTCCCAAAACAGTCTCATTCCATTTAAAACTGTGCTTCTCATTTTCCGAAGGCCATATCCGCGTGCCCAAATGTTTGGAATACATAATTCTGGTCAGAATGTCTCTACTGACAGCTGCAGAATCTGAACCAAGCCATTTCGAAAACCAGGTATCTCTTGGTCCCCGATCAAACCATGTCTCTTTCTATTATACAGAAGTTCGAGCAAGTCTCATAAAGCCTGAATTTCTGCATGTAGCCACTGCCGGTGTCGGGTTTATCCAAGCGTGCTGCTTCATTTCTGATGCCAAATTCCAGATTCCTTCTACGCGTTGACAGACCAATATGTTATCCTTACCAGGAAGCTGATATTCGATAGTATGAGATCGATTTGATGTCTCCACTGAACTCACTGTTCCTCAGCAGTCTTTAGTTTTGTTGCTCCCCATAAGAATCTCAAAAATACTGTCCTAACAATTTCTATGCAATAACTGACAGAAACATTCACCTCCTGTGCAGTTTCCACTGATCCAACCTTAATGTTGCTTGTTGTTACCTTCGACTCAGAATATGGTACAGGTTTTTGTTTTCTTTAACAGCTTCTAGAGATCTTGAGAAAATCGATTCTGATGACTTCTCTAAACAATGGGCATCTTGTTTGAACCCTTCAAGCAATTCACTTGCTCCTTGTCCTTCAGAATTGAATGAGGAAACCAGTTTTTCAGCTGTACAAAACATATTTTCCAGCAATTGACTCCCTTCAGCTCACCCTTTCCAGCAACCAAGCAACTAACCAACGTATCAAGAAGCTCGATAATCACCACTCAAGGGTTACCTGCTGTTTCTCCCATGGGGAAGTAACGATTCAGTTTGCCCGTCATCATTGCATGTTATCTTAGTCTTCACTTTTGTCAAGACGAGCCTTGTGGACAGCATGTTGGATTTGTTTTTCATGCTCTTTGAGAACTGCTGCACATCAGTTGATAATGCTGAACTGTTACCAAGGAGATTTATGAAGAAATCCAATGATCCCTCCAATACAGTAGGCATAATTCGAACATAGATTTTGAGAGCATCAAGCAACTTAGAAAGGAAGCATGTCTCCACATCCCTTAATGCAATACCAGCCATGGAGGATGGTTGCAAACCCCAGGTTTTTGCAATAATCTTTACATTATCCTTCCCACTGTCCATGTCATCTGCAGTAAATGTATCAAGAGCCTTGTCGCCTCCATGAAAAGCAATATCTAGACCAGAACTTATCCCACTGACAATCGTATCTGTGTCTTCATTCAAAACATCCGTTTTCAACTTCTTTCTATCATTTCTTCTATGCACAGTAAAATTTTCGAAACTTCTTTTCCTTTTCAAACCCAACTCTTGAATTGTGGATTGACTACTTAGTGAAGAAGGTAGTGTCAATAGAACTTGAGGATCAGGGAGCAACATTCGAACCCCATTCTCAATTTCTTGCTTCAAAGGTGCCAGTCTATGCATCATTTGATTGCTGGAACAAGAAGTATGATTAATAGCGCTTATGAAGGAGTCCAAAAACTTCAGTTCCTCCAAGAGAAGCCTTAAAGTTCCATGCTTCACAAAAACATTAGGGTGAAGTAAACCCCTTATTGACAACCAATCGGCTAGATGGATAACAACAAATACATTCCATAATACTCTGCACATCTGAGCTATCAAAGGATGGCAGATCTTGAGACTCGGAATTGATGAAATTGAAGGGCAGGCCAATACCAACTAAGGAAACCAAATCTGCAACCAGAGGAACAGCAGTAAACCAGGTAGGTGACGTACGGTCTTCAAGGTTGCAAGGAAACTCATCTATGTATGCTGAACAAAAGGAGGTCTCCCTTTAACAAAAGATAAAAGTATATCTCTGTGATAGGCAACCTCTGTTACTTTAAGCTCCTTCATGAGACTCAAAAATCGCTTTGGATCACTCCTGAATGGACATGGGTGTCTCTTCAAATCTGGCATCAGTCCGTTACAAAGATTGGTACAAAGTATAACCAGAACCCTGTGTGCCGACTCTGGAGCAGGGCTACCTTCTTCCTTTCCAGAAGTACTGACCAACTGTTCTGGAGTGACACTCCCAAATAGCATACTCTAAAGACCTGGAGGCGCCAATGATTCTGGAATAAGAACTCTGTCCTTCAATGTAAACAGAACATAAACAACTATTTCGTCATCATCATTTCCGGGCCCATGAAGAACGCCTGAATGCATTTCTTTCTGCTGTAGGATCCGCCTCAATAATCCTGGTTTACCCACTTCCAAAAATGACATTGCAAACCCAATAAATGATTTTCTTGTCGAATGCTTCCTTTTCTTTTCAGCTTGCTTCAATTTATACCCCGCAGACTTTGGAAAGATTGGGAATTCGAAATTAAAACTCTTTGCAACCTCAGAAGTCAGACTTGAGCTACGTCTAACTATTGAAGCCATCAGCAGGAGAACAGCCTTCTGGCGCTTCCCTTCTTTACTGTTCAGTTCTCTATAAATATCTTCCAACTTTTCTTCAACAATCAAACGAGCAAAACTTATCAATAATCTTACTAATAACAATCCTCCTGGTGTCATTTGGTCCATAGATTCCATCAGGATGACTCAATACAACAGACATTAATGACAAGATATATGACATTCCAGGTTTCCCCTGCCAACGCTTCCATAATGTTGTATCGAACTTGTTCATAGTTTTTCTGTTACTCCCTTTTCCCTTCCGAGATTCCTCTCCGTGTAGTCCAACTTCACTTGGACAAAATACCTGAAATAAGAAGCCATGTGCGTCATACCAACACGCATTTCAGCACAAGTGCAACCGGTCTAAGGTCAAAGCAGAACTTTGCTTGTGGCAAACTATATTCTATACAGAGAATCCCAGTCCTCAACAAGGGAGTCCAGAACAGGAGAATGAACTTTCACTGACTTGTTAAACCGATGCAGGGACCTGAAAAGAAAGAAGAACTGGAGCTTTATTACGAAATTGCTACTCTTCTTCTTCTAGTGATCACGAAGGTTTATGCGGGTCAGCCGTCACTGCACTCAACGATCTCTCTGTATTTCTCTCTTTTTCTCTAAAACCGCAGAAGTATTTTCTTTTCTCTATCCCTCTCACCCACATTTATCATTGCAATCTAGAAAACCAAATTTCTTCTCATTGGTATTTCTTCAAATAACTCTCGTGCTCCTCAATTTGCCCTCAATGTATATACCCTGAACTGGTGGAATTCCGAGAAGCCATATCTCTGATCTCCATATGAATCCACAAATTTACATGGCTGCCACTAACCTTAACAAGTGCATAAACGACCATCAAGCCACTTGGACATGACTACGTGGAAGAATCTCTTCTGGGTCCCGAATTGTGACGGCAGTTTTTACAACAAGGGCTAGAACAGAACATTAACAGGAAAAGAACGGCAACTATCACGGGCTTTCTTTTATATGAACTCACAATATGGCATGTCTAGCCAGAATTTTGAAAGAGCTGATCCCTTTGTTGAATTCTTGTGATTGCATACCCAAGCTTTGGAGTCACCCCCATATGAAGAATTGATGACTACGTGACGGGTAGGAAGAAAGGCAAAACAGATATGGTAGAGAGTAGAGGAAACGATGGGAAAACAGACATGGGAGATTAAAAGAAAATAAAACCACATCTCATGATTTTTCAATAGGCTCAGGTTAGTGGGAACAGGCATGGAGTTATATGCTTCCGAAGACATTAATGACATCCAAAATCAAAACAAGGCAAACAGGCAAGTAACCAATCTCAACAAAGCAAATTGTGGCCCTTTTCGTCCACACAAAAATCAACAAAACAATCAAATATTCAGGAATCAGACACACGAAAAAATCAAATATAGGTAAGAATTCCAAAAGCAACGAGATGCATACCTGGACAGCTTTGGTTGCAATTGCTCCTTGCTCGTTGCTGCGTGCTTTTCCTCCCTCCTTCTCCAATGCCTCCAATGCGTCTGCTCCAGAAAGAATCTCCTCTCCTTAATAAAAAAAAAAGCTCCCTTTTCTCCTTCCTCTCTCACGTATATATACGCCTTTCCCTAAAACTAAATCTCCCTAAAAAAAAGGCCAAATCTCCTATTTTCTCTCTTCTTTTCTCCTTATCCTTTTTTAAATCTTCCAATTCAAAAGCAATCTTCCCAACTTCAAATTCTCCTCCAAAACCTTCCAAGGAGAGTCCCACTTTCCTTAAACTCCAATGGTAAGTTTCCTTGCAAAAACATGAAATTTTAGAAGTTAAATAATTGCATGAATAGATAAATAAGTAAATAAATTAGAAAATGGTAAAAATAATAAATAAATAAATAAGTTGAGGAAAATAATATAAAGAGGAAAACGAAATAAAATAAAATAAAATTAAACAAATTAACAAAAAAAAATGGGCCCTACAAACCATGCAAACACGCAAGTCAAATAAGTCACGCTAAAAATGTCCAAATGGGTCAAGTGTGCCTAAACGGGCCTATGATGAGACTAAGCGGGCCTAGGATGGTGCCTAATGGGCCAAGTGTATCTAAAGGCTATCCTAAAAAAATAAGAAAAGCCTAAGTCTAAATTAGGGCTGCCAAGGGTCACGATAAGGGATCAAATAATCCCTTAACCAAAGTCTCCAAGGTGACTCAGAAAAAGGTAAGTCGTACGAGTAGTAATGGGCCACCAAGGAACTACCGTGGAGCACTAGAAGTGGATTTAAAGACATGTGCTAAAAGGGCAAAATTGAGGGTCTACACACCTCCTATGTGTAATGAACCTATTTAAACAATATGCAAGCCATATGATGTCCCAAAAAATTTTAAAAACTCCAAAGAAGTGGAGAATTGGGAGAGTACGAACAATGTGAGGATTCCTCACATTCTTCGTACCCTTGTGAATTTTTAACTATTTTTGGATTTGGATTTTTTCGGAAATCATTTCACCACCTTGCAAGTGTAACGAACCTATTTAAACAACATCCAAGCCATATGATGTTTCAAAAAATTTTAAAAACTCCAAAGAAGTGGAGAATTGGGAGGGTACGAACAATGTGAGGATTCCTCACATTCTTCGTACCCTTGTGAATTTTTGAGTATTTTTGGATTTGGTTTTTTTCAGAAATCATTTGACCACCTTCCAAGTGTAACGAACTTATTTAAACAACATCCAAACCATATGATGTCCCAAAAAAATTTTAAAAACTCCAAAGAAATGGAGAATTGGGAGGGTACGAAGAATGTGAGGAATCCTCACACTCTTCGTACTCTGCTGAATTTTTTAGTATTTTTGGATTTCAATTTTTCCGGAAATCGTTTCACCACCTCCTAAGTATAATGAACCTATTTAAACAATATCCAAGCCATATGATGTCCCAAAAAATTTTAAAAACTCCAAAGAAGTGGAGAATTGGGAGGGTACGAACAATGTGTGGATTCCTCACATTCTTGGTACCCTTGTGAATTTTTTAGTATTTTTGGATTTGGATTTTTTCATAAATCATTTCACCACCTTCCAAGTGTAACGAACCTATTTAAACAACATCCAAACCATATGATATCCCAAAAAATTTTAAAAACTCTAAAGAAGTGGAGAATTGGGAGGGTACGAACAATCTGAGGATTCCTCACATTCTTCGTACTCTGCTGAATTTTTTAGTATTTTTGGATATCAATTTTTCCGGAAATCGTTTCACCACCTCCTAAGTATAATGAACCTATTTAAACAATATCCAAGTCATATGATGTCCCAAAAAATTTTAAAAACTCCAAAGAAGTGGAGAATTGGGAGGGTACGAACAATGTGTGGATTCCTCACATTCTTGGTACCCTTGTGAATTTTTTATTATTTTTGGATTTGGATTTTTTCAGAAATCATTTCACCACCTTCCAAGTGTAACGAACCTATTTAAACAACATCCAAACCATATGATGTCCCAAAAAAATTTTAAAAACTCCAAAGAAGTGGAGAATTGGGAGGGTACGATGAATGTGAGGATTCCTCACATTCTTCGTACTCTGCTGAATTTTTTAGTATTTTTGGATTTCAATTTTTCCGGAAATCGTTTCACCACCTCCTAAGTATAATGAACCTATTTAAACAATATCCAAGCCATATGATGTCCCAAAAATTTTTAAAAACACCAAAGAAGTGGAGAATTGGGAGGGTACGAAGAATGTGAGGAATCCTCACACTCTTCGTACTCTGCTGAATTTTTGAGTATTTTTGGATTTGGATTTTTCCGGAAATCAGTTGACCACCTTCCAAGTGTAACTAACCTATTTAAACAACATCCAAGCCATATGATGTTTCAAAAAACTTTAAAAACTCCAAAGAAGTGGAGAATTGGGAGGGTACGAACAATGTGTGGATTCCTCACATTCTTGGTACCCTTGTGAATTTTTGAGTATTTCTGGATTTGGATGTTTTCAGAAATCATTTCACCACCTTCCAAGTGTAACGAACCTATTTAAACGACATCCAAACCATATGATATCCCAAAAAATTTTTAAAAACTCGAAAGAAGTGGAGAATTGGGAGGGTACGAACAATCTGAGGATTCCTCACATTCTTCGTACTCTGCTGAATTTTTTAGTATTTTTGGATATCAATTTTTCCGGAAATTGTTTCACCACCTCCTAAGTATAATGAACCTATTTAAACAATATCCAAGCCATATGATGTCCCAAAAAATTTTAAAAACTCCAAAGAAGTGGAGAATTGGGAGGGTACGAACAATGTGTGGATTCCTCACATTCTTGGTACCCTTGTGAATTTTTTAGTATTTTTGGATTTGGATTTTTTCATAAATCATTTCACCACCTTCCAAGTGTAACGAACCTATTTAAACAACATCCAAACCATATGATATCCCAAAAAAATTTTAAAAACTCTAAAGAAGTGGAGAATTGGGAGGGTACGAACAATATGAGGATTCCTCACATTCTTCGTACTCTGCTGAATTTTTTAGTATTTTTGGATATCAATTTTTCCGGAAATCGTTTCACCACCTCCTAAGTATAATGAACCTATTTAAACAATATCCAAGCCATATGATGTCCCAAAAAATTTTAAAAACTCCAAAGAAGTGGAGAATTGGGAGGGTACGAAGAATGTGAGGATTCCTCACACTCTTCCTACTCTGCTGAATTTTTTAGTATTTTTGGATTTCACTTTTTCCGGAAATCGTTTCACCACCTCCTAAGTATAATGAACCTATTTAAACAATATCCAAGTCATATGATGTCCCAAAAAATTTTAAAAACTCCAAAGAAGTGGAGAATTGGGAGGGTACGAACAATGTGTGGATTCCTCACATTCTTGGTACTCTTGTGAATTTTTTATTATTTTTGGATTTGGATTTTTTCAGAAATCATTTCACCACCTTCCAAGTGTAACGAACCTATTTAAACAACATCCAAATCATATGATCTCCCAAAAAAATTTTAAAAACTCTAAAGAAGTGGAGAATTGGGAGGGTACGAACAATCTGAGGATTCCTCACATTCTTCGTACTCTGCTGAATTTTTTAGTATTTTTGGATATCAATTTTTCTGGAAATCGTTTCACCACCTCCTAAGTATAATGAACCTATTTAAACAATATCCAAGCCATATGATGTCCCAAAAAATTTTAAAAACACCAAAGAAGTGGAGAATTGGGAGGGTACGAAGAATGTGAGGATTCCTCACACTCTTCGTACTCTGCTGAATTTTTTAGTATTTTTGGATTTCAATTTTTCCGGAAATCGTTTCACGACCTCCTAAGTATAATGAACCTATTTAAACAATATCCAAGCCATATGATGTCCCAAAAAATTTTAAAAACTCCAACGAAGTGGAGAATTGGGAGGGTACGAACAATGTGTGGATTCCTCACATTCTTGGTACCCTTGTGAATTTTTTAGTATTTTTGGATTTGGATGTTTTCAGAAATCATTTCACCACCTTCCAAGTGTAAGGAACCTATTTAAACAACATCCAAACCATATGATATCCCAAAAAAATTTTAAAAACTCTAAAGAAGTGGAGAATTGGGAGGGTACGAACAATCTGAGGATTCCTCACATTCTTCGTACTCTGCTGAATTTTTTAGTATTTTTGGATATCAATTTTTTCGGAAATTGTTTCACCACCTCCTAAGTATAATGAACCTATTTAAACAATATCCAAGCCATATGATGTCCCAAAAAATTTTAAAAACTCCAAAGAAGTGGAGAATTGGGAGGGTACGAACAATGTGTGGATTCCTCACATTCTTGGTACCCTTGTGAATTTTTTAGTATTTTTGGATTTGGATTATTTCAGAAATCATTTCACCACCTTCCAAGTGTAACGAACCTATTTAAACAACATTCAAACCATATGATATCCCAAAAAAATTTTAAAAAGTCTAAAGAAGTGGAGAATTGGGAGGGTACAAACAATCTGAGGATTCCTCACATTCTTCGTACTCTGCTGAATTTTTTAGTATTTTTGGATATCAATTTTTCCGGAAATCGTTTCACCACCTCCTAAGTATAATGAACCTATTTAAACAATATCCAAGCCATATAATGTCCCAAAAAATTTTAAAAACTCCAAAGAAGTGGAGAATTCGGAGGCTACGAAGAATGTGAGGATTCCTCACACTCTTCGTACTCTACTGAATTTTTTAGTATTTTTGGATTTCAATTTTTCCGGAAATCGTTTCACCACCTCCTAAGTATAATGAACCTATTTAAACAATATCCAAGTCATATGATGTCCCAAAAAATTTTAAAAACTCCAAAGAAGTGGAGAATTGGGAGGGTACGAACAATGTGTGGATTCCTCACATTCTTGGTACCCTTGTGAATTTTTTATTATTTTTGGATTTGGATTTTTTCAGAAATCATTTCACCACCTTCCAAGTGTAACGAACCTATTTAAACAACATCCAAATCATATGATCTCCCAAAAAAATTTTAAAAACTCTAAAGAAGTGGAGAATTGGGAGGGTACGAACAATGTGTGGATTCCTCACATTCTTGGTACCCTTGTGAATTTTTTAGTATTTTTGGATTTGGATTATTTCAGAAATCATTTCACCACCTTCCAAGTGTAACGAACCTATTTAAACAACATCCAAACCATATGATATCCCAAAAAAATTTTAAAAAGTCTAAAGAAGTGGAGAATTGGGAGGGTACAAACAATCTGAGGATTCCTCACATTCTTCGTACTCTGCTGAATTTTTTAGTATTTTTGGATATCAATTTTTCCGGAAATCGTTTCACCACCTCCTAAGTATAATGAACCTATTTAAACAATATCCAAGCCATATGATGTCCCAAAAAATTTTAAAAACTCCAAAGAAGTGGAGAATTCGGAGGCTACGAAGAATGTGAGGATTCCTCACACTCTTCGTACTCTACTGAATTTTTTAGTATTTTTGGATTTCAATTTTTCCGGAAATTGTTTCACCACCTCCTAAGTATAATGAACCTATTTAAACAATATCCAAGCCATATGATGTCCCAAAAAATTTTAAAAACTCCAAAGAAGTGGAGAATTGGGAGGGTACGAACAATGTGTGGATTCCTCACATTCTTGGTACCCTTGTGAATTTTTTAGTATTTTTGGATTTGGATTATTTCAGAAATCATTTCACCACCTTCCAAGTGTAACGAACCTATTTAAACAACATCCAAACCATATGATATCCCAAAAAAATTTTAAAAAATCTAAAGAAGTGGAGAATTGGGAGGGTACAAACAATCTGAGGATTCCTCACATTCTTCGTACTCTGCTGAATTTTTTAGTATTTTTGGATATCAATTTTTCCGGAAATCGTTTCACCACCTCCTAAGTATAATGAACCTATTTAAACAATATCCAAGCCATATGATGTCCCAAAAAATTTTAAAAACTCCAAAGAAGTGGAGAATTCGGAGGCTACGAAGAATGTGAGGATTCCTCACACTCTTCGTACTCTACTGAATTTTTTAGTATTTTTGGATTTCAATTTTTCCGGAAATCGTTTCACCACCTCCTAAGTATAATGAACCTATTTAAACAATATCCAAGCCATATGATGTCCCAAAAAATTTTAAAAACTCCAAAGAAGTGGAGAATTGGGAGGGTACGAACAATGTGTGGATTCCTCACATTCTTGGTACCCTTGTGAATTTTTTAGTATTTTTGGATTTGGATTTTTTCAGAAATCATTTCAGCACCTTCCAAGTGTAACGAACCTATTTAAACAACAACCAAACCATATGATATCCCAAAAAAATTTTAAAAACTCTAAAGAAGTGGAGAATTGGGAGGGTACGAACAATCTGAGGATTCCTCACATTCTTCGTACTCTGCTGAATTTTTTAGTATTTTTGGATATCAATTTTTCCGGAAATCGTTTCACCACCTCCTAAGTATAATGAACCTATTTAAACAATATCCAAGCCATATGATGTCCCAAAAAATTTTAAAAACTCCAAAGAAGTGGAGAATTGGGAGGGTACGAACAATGTGAGGATTCCTCACATTCTTCGTACCCTTGTTAATTTTTGAGTATTTTTGGATTTGGATTTTTTCAGAAATCATTTGACCACCTTCCAAGTGAAACAAACCTACTTAAACAACATCCAAACCATATGATGTTTCAAAAAATTTTAAAAACTCCAAAGAAGTGGAGAATTGGGAGGGTACGAACAATGTGAGGATTCCTCACATTCTTCGTACCCTTGTGAATTTTTGAGTATTTTTGGATTTGGTTTTTTTCAGAAATCATTTGACCACCTTCCAAGTGTAACGAACCTATTTAAACAACATCCAAACCATATGATGTCCCAAAAAAATTTTAAAAACTCCAAAGAAATGGAGAATTGGGAGGGTACGAAGAATGTGAGGAATCCTCACACTCTTCGTACTCTGCTGAATTTTTTAGTATTTTTGGATTTCAATTTTTCCGGAAATCGTTTCACCACCTCCTAAGTATAATGAACCTATTTAAACAATATCCAAGCCATATGATGTCCCAAAAATTTTTAAAAACTCCAACGAAGTGGAGAATTGGGAGGGTACGAACAATGTGTGGATTCCTCACATTCTTGGTGCCCTTGTGAATTTTTTAGTATTTTTGGATTTGGATGTTTTCAGAAATCATTTCACCACCTTCCAAGTGTACCGAACCTATTTAAACAACATCCAAACCATATGATATCCCAAAAAAATTTTAAAAACTCTAAAGAAGTGGAGAATTGGGAGGGTACGAACAATCTGAGGATTCCTCACATTCTTCGTACTCTGTTGAATTTTTTAGTATTTTTGGATTTCAATTTTTCCGGAAATCGTTTCACCACCTCCTAAGTATAATGAACCTATTTAAACAATATCCAAGCCATATGATGTCCCAAAAAATTTTAAAAACTCCAAAGAAGTGGAGAATTGGGAGGGTACGAACAATGTGTGGATTCCTCACATTCTTGGTACCCTTGTGAATTTTTGAGTATTTCTGGATTTGGATGTTTTCAGAAATCATTTGACTACCTTCCAAGTGTAACGAACCTATTTAAACAACATCCAAACAATATGATGTCCCAAAAAAATTTTAAAAACTCCAAAGAAATGGAGAATTGGGAGGGTACGAAGAATGTGAGGAATCCTCACACTCTTCGTACTCTGCTGAATTTTTTAGTATTTTTGGATTTCAATTTTTCCGGAAATCGTTTCACCACCTCCTAAGTATAATGAACCTATTTAAACAATATCCAAGCCATATGATGTCCCAAAAATTTTTAAAAACTCCAACGAAGTGGAGAATTGGGAGGGTACGAACAATGTGTGGATTCCTCACATTCTTGGTGCCCTTGTGAATTTTTTAGTATTTTTGGATTTGGATGTTTTCAGAAATCATTTCACCACCTTCCAAGTGTACCGATCCTATTTAAACAACATCCAAACCATATGATATCCCAAAAAAATTTTAAAAACTCTAAAGAAGTGGAGAATTGGGAGGGTACGAACAATCTGAGGATTCCTCACATTCATCGTACTCTGTTGAATTTTTTAGTATTTTTGGATTTCAATTTTTCCGGAAATCGTTTCACCACCTCCTAAGTATAATGAACCTATTTAAACAATATCCAAGCCATATGATGTCCCAAAAAATTTTAAAAACTCCAAAGAAGTGGAGAATTGGGAGGGTACGAACAATGTGTGGATTCCTCACATTCTTGGTACCCTTGTGAATTTTTGAGTATTTCTGGATTTGGATGTTTTCAGAAATCATTTCACCACCTTCCAAGTGTAACGAACCTATTTAAACAACATCCAAACCATATGATATCCCAAAAAATTTTTAAAAACTCGAAAGAAGTGGAGAATTGGGAGGGTACGAACAATCTGAGGATTCCTCACATTCTTCGTACTCTGTTGAATTTTTTAGTATTTTTGGATTTCAATTTTTCCGGAAATCGTTTCACCACCTCCTCAGTATAATGAACCTATTTAAACAATATCCAAGCCATATGATGTCCCAAAAAATTTTAAAAACTCCAAAGAAGTGGAGAATTGGGAGGGTACGAACAATGTGTGGATTCCTTACATTCTTGGTACCCTTGTGAATTTTTGAGTATTTCTGGATTTGGATGTTTTCAGAAATCATTTCACCACCTTCCAAGTGTAACGAACCTATTTAAACAACATCCAAACCATATGATATCCCAAAAAATTTTTAAAAACTCGAAAGAAGTGGAGAATTGGGAGGGTACGAACAATCTGAGGATTCCTCACATTCTTCGTACTCTGTTGAATTTTTTAGTATTTTTGGATTTCAATTTTTCCGGAAATCGTTTCACCACCTCCTCAGTATAATGAACCTATTTAAACAATATCCAAGCCATATGATGTCCCAAAAAATTTTAAAAACTCCAAAGAAGTGGAGAATTGGGAGGGTACGAACAATGTGTGGATTCCTCACATTCTTGGTACCCTTGTGAATTTTTTAGTATTTTTGGATTTGGATTTTTTCAGAAATCATTTCACCACCTTCCAAGTGTAACGAACCTATTTAAACAACATCCAAACCATATGATATCCCAAAAAAATTTTAAAAACTCTAAAGAAGGGGAGAATTGGGAGGGTACGAACAATCTGAGGATTCCTCACATTCTTCGTACTCTGCTGAATTTTTTAGTATTTTTGGATATCAATTTTTCCCGAAATCGTTTCACCACCTCCTAAGTATAATGAACCTATTTAAACAATATCCAAGCCATATGATGTCCCAAAAAATTTTAAAAACTCCAAAGAAGTGGAGAATTGGGAGGGTACGAAGAATGTGAGGATTCCTCACACTCTTCGTACTCTGTTGAATTTTTTAGTATTTTTGGATTTCAATTTTTCGGGAAATCGTTTCACCACCTCCTAAGTATAATGAACCTATTTAAACAATATCCAAGCCATATGATGTCCCAAAAAATTTTAAAAACTCCAACGAAGTGGAGAATTGGGAGGGTACGAACAATGTGTGGATTCCTCACATTCTTGGTACCCTTGTTAATTTTTTAGTATTTTTGGATTTGGATGTTTTCAGAAATCATTTCACCACCTTCCAAGTGTAACGAACCTATTTAAACAACATCCAAACCATATGATATCCCAAAAAAATTTTAAAAACTCGAAAGAAGTGGAGAATTGGGAGGGTACGAACAATCTGAGGATTCCTCACATTCTTCGTACTCTGTTGAATTTTTTAGTATTTTTGGATTTCAATTTTTCCGGAAATCGTTTCACCACCTCCTAAGTATAATGAACCTATTTAAACAATATCCAAGCCATATGATGTCCCAAAAAATTTTAAAAACTCCAAAGAAGTGGAGAATTGGGAGGGTACGAACAATGTGTGGATTCCTCACATTCTTGGTACCCTTGTGAATTTTTTAGTATTTTTGGATTTGGATTTTTTCAGAAATCATTTCACCACCTTCCAAGTGTAACAAACCTATTTAAACAACATCCAAACGATATGATATCCCAAAAAAATTTTAAAAACTCTAAAGAAGGAGAGAATTGGGAGGGTACGAACAATCTGAGGATTCCTCACATTCTTCGTACTCTGTTGAATTTTTTAGTATTTTTGGATATCAATTTTTCCCGAAATCGTTTCACCACCTCCTAAGTATAATGAACCTATTTAAACAATATCCAAGCCATATGATGTCCCAAAAAATTTTAAAAACTCCAAAGAAGTGGAGAATTGGGAAGGTACGAACAATGTGAGGATTCCTCACATTCTTCGTACCCTTGTTAATTTTTGAGTATTTTTGGATTTGGATTTTTTCAGAAATCATTTGACCACCTTCCAAGTGTAACAAACCTACTTAAACAACATCCAAACCATATGATGTCCCAAAAAAATTTTAAAAACTCCAAAGAAGTGGAGAATTGGGAGGGTACGAACAATGTGTGGATTCCTCACATTCTTGGTACACTTGTGAATTTTTTAGTATTTTTGGATTTGGATGTTTTCAGAAATCATTTCACCACCTTCTAAGTGTAACGAACCTATTTAAACAACATCCAAAGCATATGATATCCCAAAAAAATTTTAAAAACTCTAAAGAAGTGGAGAATTGGGAGGGTACGAACAATCTGAGGATTCCTCACATTCTTCGTACTCTGTTGAATTTTTTAGTATTTTTGGATTTCAATTTTTCCGGAAATCGTTTCACCACCTCCTAAGTATAATGAACCTATTTAAACAATATCCAAGCCATATGATGTCCCAAAAATTTTTAAAAACACCAAAGAAGTGGAGAATTGGGAGGGTACGAAGAATGTGAGGATTCCTCACACTCTTCGTACTCTGCTGAATTTTTTAGTATTTTTGGATTTCAATTTTTCCGGAAATCGTTTCACAACCTCCTAAGTATAATGAACCTATTTAAACAATATCCAAGCCATATGATGTCCCAAAAAATTTTAAAAACTCCAACGAAGTGGAGAATTGGGAGGGTACGAACAATGTGTGGATTCCTCACATTCTTGGTACCCTTGTGAATTTTTTAGTATTTTTGGATTTGGATGTTTTCAGAAATCATTTCACCACCTTCCAAGTGTAAGGAACCTATTTAAACAACATCCAAACCATATGATATCCCAAAAAAATTTTAAAAACTCTAAAGAAGTGGAGAATTGGGAGGGTACGAACAATCTGAGGATTCCTCACATTCTTCGTACTCTGCTGAATTTTTTAGTATTTTTGGATATCAATTTTTCCGGAAATTGTTTCACCACCTCCTAAGTATAATGAACCTATTTAAACAATATCCAAGCCATATGATGTCCCAAAAAATTTTAAAAACTCCAAAGAAGTGGAGAATTCGGAGGCTACGAAGAATGTGAGGATTCCTCACACTCTTCGTACTCTGCTGAATTTTTTAGTATTTTTGGATTTCAATTTTTCCGGAAATCGTTTCACCACCTCCTAAGTATAATGAACTTATTTAAACAATATCCAAGCCATATGATGTCCCAAAAAATTTTAAAAACTCCAAAGAAGTGGAGAATTGGGAGGGTACGAACAATGTGTGGATTCCTCACATTCTTGGTACCCTTGTGAATTTTTTAGTATTTTTGGATTTGGATTATTTCAGAAATCATTTCACCACCTTCCAAGTGTAACGAACCTATTTAAACAACATCCAAACCATATGATATCCCAAAAAAATTTTAAAAACTCTAAAGAAGTGGAGAATTGGGAGGGTACAAACAATCTGAGGATTCCTCACATTCTTCGTACTCTGCTGAATTTTTTAGTATTTTTGGATATCAATTTTTCCGGAAATCGTTTCACCACCTCCTAAGTATAATGAACCTGTTTAAACAATATCCAAGCCATATGATGTCCCAAAAAATTTTAAAAACTCCAAAGAAGTGGAGAATTCGGAGGCTACGAAGAATGTGAGGATTCCTCACACTCTTCGTACTCTGCTGAATTTTTTAGTATTTTTGGATTTCAATTTTTCCGGAAATCGTTTCACCACCTCCTAAGTATAATGAACCTATTTAAACAATATCCAAGCCATATGATGTCCCAAAAAATTTTAAAAACTCCAAAGAAGTGGAGAATTGGGAGGGTACGAACAATGTGTGGATTCCTCACATTCTTGGTACCCTTGTGAATTTTTTAGTATTTTTGGATTTGGATTTTTTCAGAAATCATTTCACCACCTTCCAAGTGTAACGAACCTATTTAAACAACATCCAAACCATATGATATCCCAAAAAAATTTTAAAAACTCTAAAGAAGGGGAGAATTGGGAGGGTACGAACAATCTGAGGATTCCTCACATTCTTCGTACTCTGCTGAATTTTTTAGTATTTTTGGATATCAATTTTTCCCGAAATCGTTTCACCACCTCCTAAGTATAATGAACCTATTTAAACAATATCCAAGCCATATGATGTCCCAAAAAATTTTAAAAACTCCAAAGAAGTGGAGAATTGGGAGGGTACGAAGAATGTGAGGATTCCTCACACTCTTCGTACTCTGTTGAATTTTTTAGTATTTTTGGATTTCAATTTTTCCGGAAATCGTTTCACCACCTCCTAAGTATAATGAACCTATTTAAACAATATCCAAGCCATATGATGTCCCAAAAATTTTTAAAAACACCAAAGAAGTGGAGAATTGGGAGGGTACGAAGAATGTGAGGATTCCTCACACTCTTCGTACTCTGCTGAATTTTTTAGTATTTTTGGATTTCAATTTTTCCGGAAATCGTTTCACGACCTCCTAAGTATAATGAACCTATTTAAACAATATCCAAGCCATATGATGTCCCAAAAAATTTTAAAAACTCCAACGAAGTGGAGAATTGGGAGGGTACGAACAATGTGTGGATTCCTCACATTCTTGGTACCCTTGTGAATTTTTTAGTATTTTTGGATTTGGATGTTTTCAGAAATCATTTCACCACCTTCCAAGTGTAAGGAACCTATTTAAACAACATCCAAACCATATGATATCCCAAAAAAATTTTAAAAACTCTAAAGAAGTGGAGAATTGGGAGGGTACGAACAATCTGAGGATTCCTCACATTCTTCGTACTCTGCTGAATTTTTTAGTATTTTTGGATATCAATTTTTCCGGAAATTGTTTCACCACCTCCTAAGTATAATGAACCTATTTAAACAATATCCAAGCCATATGATGTCCCAAAAAATTTTAAAAACTCCAAAGAAGTGGAGAATTCGGAGGCTACGAAGAATGTGAGGATTCCTCACACTCTTCGTACTCTGCTGAATTTTTTAGTATTTTTGGATTTCAATTTTTCCGGAAATCGTTTCACCACCTCCTAAGTATAATGAACTTATTTAAACAATATCCAAGCCATATGATGTCCCAAAAAATTTTAAAAACTCCAAAGAAGTGGAGAATTGGGAGGGTACGAACAATGTGTGGATTCCTCACATTCTTGGTACCCTTGTGAATTTTTTAGTATTTTTGGATTTGGATTATTTCAGAAATCATTTCACCACCTTCCAAGTGTAACGAACCTATTTAAACAACATCCAAACCATATGATATCCCAAAAAAATTTTAAAAACTCTAAAGAAGTGGAGAATTGGGAGGGTACAAACAATCTGAGGATTCCTCACATTCTTCGTACTCTGCTGAATTTTTTAGTATTTTTGGATATCAATTTTTCCGGAAATCGTTTCACCACCTCCTAAGTATAATGAACCTGTTTAAACAATATCCAAGCCATATGATGTCCCAAAAAATTTTAAAAACTCCAAAGAAGTGGAGAATTCGGAGGCTACGAAGAATGTGAGGATTCCTCACACTCTTCGTACTCTGTTGAATTTTTTAGTATTTTTGGATTTCAATTTTTCCGGAAATCGTTTCACCACCTCCTCAGTATAATGAACCTATTTAAACAATATCCAAGCCATATGATGTCCCAAAAAATTTTAAAAACTCCAAAGAAGTGGAGAATTGGGAGGGTACGAACAATGTGTGGATTCCTCACATTCTTGGTACCCTTGTGAATTTTTTAGTATTTTTGGATTTGGATTTTTTCAGAAATCATTTCACCACCTTCCAAGTGTAACGAACCTATTTAAACAACATCCAAACCATATGATATCCCAAAAAAATTTTAAAAACTCTAAAGAAGGGGAGAATTGGGAGGGTACGAACAATCTGAGGATTCCTCACATTCTTCGTACTCTGCTGAATTTTTTAGTATTTTTGGATATCAATTTTTCCCGAAATCGTTTCACCACCTCCTAAGTATAATGAACCTATTTAAACAATATCCAAGCCATATGATGTCCCAAAAAATTTTAAAAACTCCAAAGAAGTGGAGAATTGGGAGGGTACGAAGAATGTGAGGATTCCTCACACTCTTCGTACTCTGTTGAATTTTTTAGAATTTTTGGATTTCAATTTTTCGGGAAATCGTTTCACCACCTCCTAAGTATAATGAACCTATTTAAAACATATCCAAGCCATATGATGTCCCAAAAAATTTTAAAAACTCCAACGAAGTGGAGAATTGGGAGGGTACGAACAATGTGTGGATTCCTCACATTCTTGGTACCCTTGTTAATTTTTTAGTATTTTTGGATTTGGATGTTTTCAGAAATCATTTCACCACCTTCCAAGTGTAACGAACCTATTTAAACAACATCCAAACCATATGATATCCCAAAAAAATTTTAAAAACTCGAAAGAAGTGGAGAATTGGGAGGGTACGAACAATCTGAGGATTCCTCACATTCTTCGTACTCTGTTGAATTTTTTAGTATTTTTGGATTTCAATTTTTCCGGAAATCGTTTCACCACCTCCTAAGTATAATGAACCTATTTAAACAATATCCAAGCCATATGATGTCCCAAAAATTTTTAAAAACTCCAAAGAAGTGGAGAATTGGGAGGGTACGAACAATGTGTGGATTCCTCACATTCTTGGTACCCTTGTGAATTTTTTAGTATTTTTGGATTTGGATTTTTTCAGAAATCATTTCACCACCTTCCAAGTGTAACAAACCTATTTAAACAACATCCAAACCATATGATATCCCAAAAAAATTTTAAAAACTCTAAAGAAGGCGAGAATTGGGAGGGTACGAACAATCTGAGGATTCCTCACATTCTTCGTACTCTGTTGAATTTTTTAGTATTTTTGGATATCAATTTTTCCCGAAATCGTTTCACCACCTCCTAAGTATAATGAACCTATTTAAACAATATCCAAGCCATATGATGTCCCAAAAAATTTTAAAAACTCCAAAGAAGTGGAGAATTGGGAGGGTACGAAGAATGTGAGGATTCCTCACACTCTTCGTACTCTGCTGAATTTTTTAGTATTTTTGGATTTCAATTTTTCGGGAAATCGTTTCACCACCTCCTAAGTATAATGAACCTATTTAAACAATATCCAAGCCATATGATGTCCCAAAACATTTTAAAAACTCCAACGAAGTGGAGAATTGGGAGCGTACGAACAATGTGTGGATTCCTCACATTCTTGGTACACTTGTGAATTTTTTAGTATTTTTGGATTTGGATGTTTTCAGAAATCATTTCACCACCTTCTAAGTGTAACGAACCTATTTAAACAACATCCAAAGCATATGATATCCCAAAAAAATTTTAAAAACTCTAAAGAAGTGGAGAATTGGGAGGGTACGAACAATCTGAGGATTCCTCACATTCTTCGTACTCTGTTGAATTTTTTAGTATTTTTGGATTTCAATTTTTCCGGAAATCGTTTCACCACCTCCTAAGTATAATGAACCTATTTAAACAATATCCAAGCCATATGATGTCCCAAAAATTTTTAAAAACACCAAAGAAGTGGAGAATTGGGAGGGTACGAAGAATGTGAGGATTCCTCACACTCTTCGTACTCTGCTGAATTTTTTAGTATTTTTGGATTTCAATTTTTCCGGAAATCGTTTCACGACCTCCTAAGTATAATGAACCTATTTAAACAATATCCAAGCCATATGATGTCCCAAAAAATTTTAAAAACTCCAACGAAGTGGAGAATTGGGAGGGTACGAACAATGTGTGGATTCCTCACATTCTTGGTACCCTTATGAATTTTTTAGTATTTTTGGATTTGGATTATTTCAGAAATCATTTCACCACCTTCCAAGTGTAACGAACCTATTTAAACAACATCCAAACCATATGATATCCCAAAAAAATTTTAAAAACTCTAAAGAAGTGGAGAATTGGGAGTGTACAAACAATCTGAGGATTCCTCACATTCTTCGTACTCTGCTGAATTTTTTAGTATTTTTGGATATCAATTTTTCCGGAAATCGTTTCACCACCTCCTAAGTATAATGAACCTGTTTAAACAATATCCAAGCCATATGATGTCCCAAAAAATTTTAAAAACTCCAAAGAAGTGGAGAATTCGGAGGCTACGAAGAATGTGAGGATTCCTCACACTCTTCGTACTCTGCTGAATTTTTTAGTATTTTTGGATTTCAATTTTTCCGGAAATCGTTTCACCACCTCCTAAGTATAATGAACTTATTTAAACAATATCCAAGCCATATGATGTCCCAAAAAATTTTAAAAACTCCAAAGAAGTGGAGAATTGGGAGGGTACGAACAATGTGTGGATTCCTCACATTCTTGGTACCCTTGTGAATTTTTTAGTATTTTTGGATTTGGATTTTTTCAGAAATCATTTCACCACCTTCCAAGTGTAACGAACCTATTTAAACAACAACCAAACCATATGATATCCCAAAAAAATTTTAAAAACTCTAAAGAAGTGGAGAATTGGGAGGGTACGAACAATCTGAGGATTCCTCACATTCTTCGTACTCTGCTGAATTTTTTAGTATTTTTGGATATCAATTTTTCCGGAAATCGTTTCACCACCTCCTAAGTATAATGAACCTATTTAAACAATATCCAAGCCATATGATGTCCCAAAAAATTTGAAAAACTCCAAAGAAGTAGAGAATTGCGAGGGTACGAACAATGTGAGGATTCCTCACATTCTTCGTACCCTTGTGAATTTTTTATTATTTTTGGATTTGGATTTTTTCAGAAATCATTTGACCACCTTCCAAGTGTAACGAACCTATTTAAACAACATCCAAACCATATGATGTCCCAAAAAAATTTTAAAAACTCCAAAGAGGTGGAGAATTGGGAGGGTACGATGAATGTGAGGATTCCTCACATTCTTCGTACTCTGCTGAATTTTTTAGTATTTTTGGATTTCAATTTTTCCGGAAATCGTTTCACCACCTCCTAAGTATAATGAACCTATTTAAACAATATCCAATCCATATGATGTCCCAAAAATTTTTAAAAACTCCAACGAAGTGGAGAATTGGGAGGGTACGAACAATGTGTGGATTCCTCACATTCTTGGTACCCTTGTGAATTTTTTAGTATTTTTGGATTTGGATGTTTTCAGAAATCATTTCACCACCTTCCAAGTGTAACGAACCTATTTAAACAACATCGAAACCATATGATATCCCAAAAAAATTTTAAAAACTCTAAAGAAGTGGAGAATTGGGAGGGTACGAACAATCTGAGGATTCCTCACATTCTTCGTACTCTGCTGAATTTTTTAGTATTTTTGGATTTCAATTTTTCCGGAAATCGTTTCACCACCTCCTAAGTATAATGAACCTATTTAAACAATATCCAAGCCATATGATGTCCCAAAAATTTTTAAAAACACCAAAGAAGTGGAGAATTGGGAGGGTACGAAGAATGTGAGGAATCCTCACACTCTTCGTACTCTGCTGAATTTTTTAGTATTTTTGGATTTCAATTTTTCCGGAAATCGTTTCACCACCTCCTAAGTATAATGAACTTATTTAAACAATATCCAAGCCATATGATGTCCCAAAAAATTTTAAAAACTCCAAAGAAGTGGAGAATTGGGAGGGTACGAACAATGTGTGGATTCCTCACATTCTTGGTACCCTTGTGAATTTTTTAGTATTTTTGGATTTGGATTTTTTCATAAATCATTTCACCACCTTCCAAGTGTAACGAACCTATTTAAACAACATCCAAACCATATGATATCCCAAAAAAATTTTAAAAACTCTAAAGAAGTGGAGAATTGGGAGGGTACGAACAATCTGAGGATTCCTCACATTCTTCGTACTCTGCTGAATTTTTTAGTATTTTTGGATATCAATTTTTCCGGAAATCGTTTCACCACCTCCTAAGTATAATGAACCTATTTAAACAATATCCAAGCCATATGATGTCCCAAAAAATTTTAAAAACTCCAAAGAAGTGGAGAATTGGGAGGGTACGAAGAATGTGAGGATTCCTCACACTCTTCCTACTCTGCTGAATTTTTTAGTATTTTTGGATTTCAATTTTTCCGGAAATCGTTTCACCACCTCCTAAGTATAATGAACCTATTTAAACAATATCCAAGTCATATGATGTCCCAAAAAATTTTAAAAACTCCAAAGAAGTGGAGAATTGGGAGGGTACGAACAATGTGTGGATTCCTCACATTCTTGGTACCCTTGTGAATTTTTTATTATTTTTGGATTTGGATTTTTTCAGAAATCATTTCACCACCTTCCAAGTGTAACGAACCTATTTAAACAACATCCAAATCATATGATATCCCAAAAAAATTTTAAAAACTCTAAAGAAGTGGAGAATTGGGAGGGTACGAACAATCTGAGGATTCCTCACATTCTTCGTACTCTGCTGAATTTTTTAGTATTTTTGGATATCAATTTTTCTGGAAATCGTTTCACCACCTCCTAAGTATAATGAACCTATTTAAATAATATCCAAGCCATATGATGTCCCAAAAAATTTTAAAAACTCCAAAGAAGTGGAGAATTGGGAGGGTACGAACAATGTGAGGATTCCTCACATTCTTCGTACCCTTGTGAATTTTTGAGTATTTTTGGATTTGGATTTTTTCAGAAATCATTTGACCACCTTCCAAGTGTAACGAACCTATTTAAACAACATCCAAACCATATGATGTCCCAAAAAAATTTTAAAAACTCCAAAGAAGTGGAGAATTGGGAGGGTACGATGAATGTGAGGATTCCTCACATTCTTCGTACTCTGCTGAATTTTTTAGTATTTTTGGATTTCAATTTTTCCGGAAATCGTGTCACCACCTCCTAAGTATAATGAACCTATTTAAACAATATCCAAGCCATATGATGTCCCAAAAATTTTTAAAAACACCAAAGAAGTGGAGAATTGGGAGGGTACGAAGAATGTGAGGATTCCTCACACTCTTCGTACTCTGCTGAATTTTTTAGTATTTTTGGATTTCAATTTTTCCGGAAATTGTTTCACCACCTCCTAAGTATAATGAACCTATTTAAACAATATCCAAGCCATATGATGTCCCAAAAAATTTTAAAAACTCCAAAGAAGTGGAGAATTGGGAGGGTACGAACAATGTGTGGATTCCTCACATTCTTGGTACCCTTGTGAATTTTTTAGTATTTTTGGATTTGGATTATTTCAGAAATCATTTCACCACCTTCCAAGTGTAACGAACCTATTTAAACAACATCCAAACCATATGATATCCCAAAAAAATTTTAAAAAATCTAAAGAAGTGGAGAATTGGGAGGGTACAAACAATCTGAGGATTCCTCACATTCTTCGTACTCTGCTGAATTTTTTAGTATTTTTGGATATCAATTTTTCCGGAAATCGTTTCACCACCTCCTAAGTATAATGAACCTATTTAAACAATATCCAAGCCATATGATGTCCCAAAAAATTTTAAAAACTCCAAAGAAGTGGAGAATTCGGAGGCTACGAAGAATGTGAGGATTCCTCACACTCTTCGTACTCTACTGAATTTTTTAGTATTTTTGGATTTCAATTTTTCCGGAAATCGTTTCACCACCTCCTAAGTATAATGAACCTATTTAAACAATATCCAAGCCATATGATGTCCCAAAAAATTTTAAAAACTCCAAAGAAGTGGAGAATTGGGAGGGTACGAACAATGTGTGGATTCCTCACATTCTTGGTACCCTTGTGAATTTTTTAGTATTTTTGGATTTGGATTTTTTCAGAAATCATTTCACCACCTTCCAAGTGTAACGAACCTATTTAAACAACAACCAAACCATATGATATCCCAAAAAAATTTTAAAAACTCTAATGAAGTGGAGAATTGGGAGGGTACGAACAATCTGAGGATTCCTCACATTCTTCGTACTCTGCTGAATTTTTTAGTATTTTTGGATATCAATTTTTCCGGAAATCGTTTCACCAGCTCCTAAGTATAATGAACCTATTTAAACAATATCCAAGCCATATGATGTCCCAAAAAATTTTAAAAACTCCAAAGAAGTGGAGAATTGGGAGGGTACGAACAATGTGAGGATTCCTCACATTCTTCGTACCCCTTTTAATTTTTGAGTATTTTTGGATTTGGATTTTTTCAGAAATCATTTGACCACCTTCCAAGTGTAACAAACCTACTTAAACAACATCCAAACCATATGATGTCCCAAAAAAATTTTAAAAACTCCAAAGAAGTGGAGAATTGGGAGGGTACGATGAATGTGAGGATTTCTCGCATTCTTCGTACTCTGCTGAATTTTTTAGTATTTTTGGATTTCAATTTTTCCGGAAATCGTTTCACCACCTCCTAAGTATAATGAACCTATTTAAACAATATCCAAGCCATATGATGTCCCAAAAATTTTTAAAAACTCCAACGAAGTGGAGAATTGGGAGGGTACGAACAATGTGTGGATTCCTCACATTCTTGGTGCCCTTGTGAATTTTTTAGTATTTTTGGATTTGGATGTTTTCAGAAATCATTTCACCACCTTCCAAGTGTACCGAACCTATTTAAACAACATCCAAACCATATGATATCCCAAAAAAATTTTAAAAACTCTAAAGAAGTGGAGAATTGGGAGGGTACGAACAATCTGAGGATTCCTCACATTCTTCGTACTCTGCTGAATTTTTTAGTATTTTTGGATATCAATTTTTCCGGAAATCGTTTCACCACCTCCTAAGTATAATGAACCTATTTAAACAATATCCAAGCCATATGATGTCCCAAAAAATTTTAAAAACTCCAAAGAAGTGGAGAATTGGGAGGGTACGAAGAATGTGAGGATTCCTCACACTCTTCCTACTCTGCTGAATTTTTTAGTATTTTTGGATTTCAATTTTTCCGGAAATCGTTTCACCACCTCCTAAGTATAATGAACCTATTTAAACAATATCCAAGTCATATGATGTCCCAAAAAATTTTAAAAACTCCAAAGAAGTGGAGAATTGGGAGGGTACGAACAATGTGTGGATTCCTCACATTCTTGGTACCCTTGTGAATTTTTTTATTATTTTTGGATTTGGATTTTTTCAGAAATCATTTCACCACCTTCCAAGTGTAACGAACCTATTTAAACAACATCCAAATCATATGATATCCCAAAAAAATTTTAAAAACTCTAAAGAAGTCGAGAATTGGGAGGGTACGAACAATCTGAGGATTCCTCACAATCTTCGTACTCTGCTGAATTTTTTAGTATTTTTGGATATCAATTTTTCTGGAAATCGTTTCACCACCTCCTAAGTATAATGAACCTGTTTAAATAATATCCAAGCCATATGATGTCCCAAAAAATTTTAAAAACTCCAAAGAAGTGGAGAATTGGGAGGGTACGAACAATGTGAGGATTCCTCACATTCTTCGTACCCTTGTGAATTTTTGAGTATTTTTGGATTTGGATTTTTTCCGAAATCATTTGACCACCTTCCAAGTGTAACGAACCTATTTAAACAACATCCAAACCATATGATGTCCCAAAAAAATTTTAAAAACTCCAAAGAAGTGGAGAATTGGGAGGGTACGATGAATGTGAGGATTCCTCACATTCTTCGTACTCTGCTGAATTTTTTAGTATTTTTGGATTTCAATTTTTCCGGAAATCGTGTCACCACCTCTTAAGTATAATGAACCTATTTAAACAATATCCAAGCCATATGATGTCCCAAAAATTTTTAAAAACACCAAAGAAGTGGAGAATTGGGAGGGTACGAAGAATGTGAGGATTCCTCACACTCTTCGTACTCTGCTGAATTTTTTAGTATTTTTGGATTTCAATTTTTCCGGAAATTGTTACACCACCTCCTAAGTATAATGAACCTATTTAAACAATATCCAAGCCATATGATGTCCCAAAAAATTTTAAAAACTCCAAAGAAGTGGAGAATTGGGAGGGTACGAACAATGTGTGGATTCCTCACATTCTTGGTACCCTTGTGAATTTTTTAGTATTTTTGGATTTGGATTATTTCAGAAATCATTTCACCACCTTCCAAGTGTAACGAACCTATTTAAACAACATCCAAACCATATGATATCCCAAAAAAATTTTAAAAAATCTAAAGAAGTGGAGAATTGGGAGGGTACAAACAATCTGAGGATTCCTCACATTCTTCGTACTCTGCTGAATTTTTTAGTATTTTTGGATATCAATTTTTCTGGAAATCGTTTCACCACCTCCTAAGTATAATGAACCTATTTAAACAATATCCAAGCCATATGATGTCCCAAAAAATTTTAAAAACTCCAAGGAAGTGGAGAATTCGGAGGCTACGAAGAATGTGAGGATTCCTCACACTCTTCGTACTCTACTGAATTTTTTAGTATTTTTGGATTTCAATTTTTCCGGAAATCGTTTCACCACCTCCTAAGTATAATGAACCTATTTAAACAATATCCAAGCCATATGATGTCCCAAAAAATTTTAAAAACTCCAAAGAAGTGGAGAATTGGGAGGGTACGAACAATGTGTGGATTCCTCACATTCTTGGTACCCTTGTGAATTTTTTAGTATTTTTGGATTTGGATTTTTTCAGAAATCATTTCACCACCTTCCAAGTGTAACGAACCTATTTAAACAACAACCAAACCATATGATATCCCAAAAAAATTTTAAAAACTCTAAAGAAGTGGAGAATTGGGAGGGTACGAACAATCTGAGGATTCCTCACATTCTTCGTACTCTGCTGAATTTTTTAGTATTTTTGGATATCAATTTTTCCGGAAATCGTTTCACCAGCTCCTAAGTATAATGAACCTATTTAAACAATATCCAAGCCATATGATGTCCCAAAAAATTTTAAAAACTCCAAAGAAGTGGAGAATTGGGAGGGTACGAACAATGTGAGGATTCCTCACATTCTTCGTACCCTTGTTAATTTTTGAGTATTTTTGGATTTGGAGTTTTTCAGAAATCATTTGACCACCTTCCAAGTGTAACAAACCTACTTAAACAACATACAAACCATATGATGTCCCAAAAAAATTTTAAAAACTCCAAAGAAGTGGAGAATTGGGAGGGTACGATGAATGTGAGGATTTCTCACATTCTTCGTACTCTGCTGAATTTTTTAGTATTTTTGGATTTCAATTTTTCCGGAAATCGTTTCACCACCTCCTAAGTATAATGAACCTATTTAAACAATATCCAAGCCATATGATGTCCCAAAAATTTTTAAAAACTCCAACGAAGTGGAGAATTGGGAGGGTACGAACAATGTGTGGATTCCTCACATTCTTGGTACCCTTGTGAATTTTTTAGTATTTTTGGATTTGGATTTTTTCAGAAATCATTTCACCACCTTCCAAGTGTAACGAACCTATTTAAACAACAACCAAACCATATGATATCCCAAAAAAATTTTAAAAACTCTAAAGAAGTGGAGAATTGGGAGGGTACGAACAATCTGAGGATTCCTCACATTCTTCGTACTCTGCTGAATTTTTTAGTATTTTTGGATATCAATTTTTCCGGAAATCGTTTCACCAGCTCCTAAGTATAATGAACCTATTTAAACAATATCCAAGCCATATGATGTCCCAAAAAATTTTAAAAACTCCAAAGAAGTGGAGAATTGGGAGGGTACGAACAATGTGAGGATTCCTCACATTCTTCGTACCCTTGTTAATTTTTGAGTATTTTTGGATTTGGAGTTTTTCAGAAATCATTTGACCACCTTCCAAGTGTAACAAACCTACTTAAACAACATACAAACCATATGATGTCCCAAAAAAATTTTAAAAACTCCAAAGAAGTGGAGAATTGGGAGGGTACGATGAATGTGAGGATTTCTCACATTCTTCGTACTCTGCTGAATTTTTTAGTATTTTTGGATTTCAATTTTTCCGGAAATCGTTTCACCACCTCCTAAGTATAATGAACCTATTTAAACAATATCCAAGCCATATGATGTCCCAAAAATTTTTAAAAACTCCAACGAAGTGGAGAATTGGGAGGGTACGAACAATGTGTGGATTCCTCACATTCTTGGTGCCCTTGTGAATTTTTTAGTATTTTTGGATTTGGATGTTTTCAGAAATCATTTCACCACCTTCCAAGTGTACCGAACCTATTTAAACAACATCCAAACCATATGATATCCCAAAAAAATTTTAAAAACTCTAAAGAAGTGGAGAATTGGGAGGGTACGAACAATCTGAGGATTCCTCACATTCTTCGTACTCTGCTGAATTTTTTAGTATTTTTGGATATCAATTTTTCCGGAAATCGTTTCACCACCTCCTAAGTATAATGAACCTATTTAAACAATATCCAAGCCATATGATGTCCCAAAAAATTTTAAAAACTCCAAAGAAGTGGAGAATTGGGAGGGTACGAAGAATGTGAGGATTCCTCACACTCTTCCTACTCTGCTGAATTTTTTAGTATTTTTGGATTTCAATTTTTCCGGAAATCGTTTCACCACCTCCTAAGTATAATGAACCTATTTAAACAATATCCAAGTCATATGATGTCCCAAAAAATTTTAAAAACTCCAAAGAAGTGGAGAATTGGGAGGGTACGAACAATGTGTGGATTCCTCACATTCTTGGTACCCTTGTGAATTTTTTATTATTTTTGGATTTGGATTTTTTCAGAAATCATTTCACCACCTTCCAAGTGTAACGAACCTATTTAAACAACATCCAAATCATATGATATCCCAAAAAAATTTTAAAAACTCTAAAGAAGTGGAGAATTGGGAGGGTACGAACAATCTGAGGATTCCTCACATTCTTCGTACTCTGCTGAATTTTTTAGTATTTTTGGATATCAATTTTTCTGGAAATCGTTTCACCACCTCCTAAGTATAATGAACCTATTTAAATAATATCCAAGCCATATGATGTCCCAAAAAATTTTAAAAACTCCAAAGAAGTGGAGAATTGGGAGGGTACGAACAATGTGAGGATTCCTCACATTCTTCGTACCCTTGTGAATTTTTGAGTATTTTTGGATTTGGATTTTTTCAGAAATCATTTGACCACCTTCCAAGTGTAACGAACCTATTTAAACAACATCCAAACCATATGATGTCCCAAAAAAATTTTAAAAACTCCAAAGAAGTGGAGAATTGGGAGGGTACGATGAATGTGAGGATTCCTCACATTCTTCGTACTCTACTGAATTTTTTAGTATTTTTGGATTTCAATTTTTCCGGAAATCGTGTCACCACCTCCTAAGTATAATGAACCTATTTAAACAATATCCAAGCCATATGATGTCCCAAAAATTTTTAAAAACACCAAAGAAGTGGAGAATTGGGAGGGTACGAAGAATGTGAGGATTCCTCACACTCTTCCTACTCTGCTGAATTTTTTAGTATTTTTGGATTTCAATTTTTCCGGAAATTGTTTCACCACCTCCTAAGTATAATGAACCTATTTAAACAATATCCAAGCCATATGATGTCCCAAAAAATTTTAGAAACTCCAAAGAAGTGGAGAATTGGGAGGGTACGAACAATGTGTGGATTCCTCACATTCTTGGTACCCTTGTGAATTTTTTAGTATTTTTGGATTTGGATTTTTTCAGAAATCATTTCACCACCTTCCAAGTGTAACGAACCTATTTAAACAACAACCAAACCATATGATATCCCAAAAAAATTTTAAAAACTCTAAAGAAGTGGAGAATTGGGAGGGTACGAACAATCTGAGGATTCCTCACATTCTTCGTACTCTGCTGAATTTTTTAGTATTTTTGGATATCAATTTTTCTGGAAATCGTTTCACCACCTCCTAAGTATAATGAACCTATTTAAACAATATCCAAGCCATATGATGTCCCAAAAAATTTTAAAAACTCCAAAGAAGTGGAGAATTCGGAAGGTACGAACAATGTGAGGATTCCTCACATTCTTCGTACCCTTGTTAATTTTTGAGTATTTTTGGATTTGGATTTTTTCAGAAATCATTTGACCACCTTCCAAGTGTAACAAACCTACTTAAACAACATCCAAACCATATGATGTCCCAAAAAAATTTTAAAAACTCCAAAGAAGTGGAGAATTGGGAGGGTACGATGAATGTGAGGATTTCTCACATTCTTCGTACTCTGCTGAATTTTTTAGTATTTTTGGATTTCAATTTTTCCGGAAATCGTTTCACCACCTCCTAAGTATAATGAACCTATTTAAACAATATCCAAGCCATATGATGTCCCAAAAATTTTTAAAAACTCCAACGAAGTGGAGAATTGGGAGGGTACGAACAATGTGTGGATTCCTCACATTCTTGGTGCCCTTGTGAATTTTTTAGTATTTTTGGATTTGGATGTTTTCAGAAATCATTTCACCACCTTCCAAGTGTACCGAACCTATTTAAACAACATCCAAACCATATGATATCCCAAAAAAATTTTAAAAACTCTAAAGAAGTGGAGAATTGGGAGGGTACGAACAATCTGAGGATTCCTCACATTCTTCGTACTCTGTTGAATTTTTTAGTATTTTTGGATTTCAATTTTTCCGGAAATCGTTTCACCACCTCCTAAGTATAATGAACCTATTTAAACAATATCCAAGCCATATGATGTCCCAAAAAATTTTAAAAACTCCAAAGAAGTGGAGAATTGGGAGGGTACGAACAATGTGTGGATTCCTCCCATTCTTGGTACCCTTGTGAATTTTTTAGTATTTTTGGATTTGGATTTTTTCAGAAATCATTTCACCACCTTCCAAGTGTAACGAACCTATTTAAACAACATCCAAACCATATGATATCCCAAAAAAATTTTAAAAACTCTAAAGAAGGGGAGAATTGGGAGGGTACGAACAATCTGAGGATTCCTCACATTCTTCGTACTCTGCTGAATTTTTTAGTATTTTTGGATTTCAATTTTTCCGGAAATCGTTTCACCACCTCCTAAGTATAATGAACCTATTTAAACAATATCCAAGCCATATGATGTCCCAAAAAATTTTAAAAACTCCAAGGAAGTGGAGAATTGGGAGGGTACGAAGAATGTGAGGATTCCTCACACTCTTCGTACTCTGCTGAATTTTTTAGTATTTTTGGATTTCAATTTTTCCGGAAATCGTTTCAGCACCTCCTAAGTATAATGAACCTATTTAAACAATATCAAAGCCATATGATGTCCCAAAAAATTTTAAAAACTCCAACGAAGTGGAGAATTGGCAGGGTACGAACAATCTGAGGATTCCTCACATTCTTCGTACTCTGCTGAATTTTTTAGTATTTTTGGATATCAATTTTTCCGGAAATCGTTTCACCACCTCCTAAGTATAATGAACCTATTTAAACAATATCCAAGCCATATGATGTCCCAAAAAATTTTAAAAACTCCAAAGAAGTAGAGAATTGGGAGGGTACGAACAATGTGAGGATTCCTCACATTCTTCGTACCCTTGTGAATTTTTGAGTATTTTTGGATTTGGATTTTTTCAGAAATCATTTGACCACCTTCCAAGTGTAACGAACCTATTTAAAGAACATCCAAACCATATGATGTCCCAAAAAAATTTTAAAAACTCCAAAGAAGTGGAGAATTGGAAGGGTACGATGAATGTGAGGATTCCTCACATTCTTCGTACTCTGCTGAATTTTTTAGTATTTTTGGATTTCAATTTTTCCGGAAATCGTTTCACCACCTCCTAAGTATAATGAACCTATTTAAACAATATCCAAGCCATATGATGTCCCAAAAATTTTTAAAAACTCCAACGAAGTGGAGAATTGAGAGGGTACGAACAATGTGTGGATTCCTCACATTCTTGGTACCCTTGTGAATTTTTTAGTATTTTTGGATTTGGATGTTTTCAGAAATCATTTCACCACCTTCCAAGTGTAAGAAACCTATTTAAACAACATCCAAAGCATATGATATCCCAAAAAAATTTTAAAACCTCTAAAGAAGTGGAGAATTGGGAGGGTACGAACAATCTGAGGATTCCTCACATTCTTCGTACTCTGTTGAATTTTTTAGTATTTTTGGATTTCAATTTTTCCGGAAATCGTTTCACCACCTCCTAAGTATAATGAACCTATTTAAACAATATCCAAGCCATATGATGTCCCAAAAAATTTTAAAAACTCCAACGAAGTGGAGAATTGGGAGGGTACGAACAATGTGTGGATTCCTCACATTCTTGGTACCCTTGTGAATTTTTTAGTATTTTTGGATTTGGATGTTTTCAGAAATCATTTCACCACCTTCCAAGTGTAACGAACCTATTTAAACAACATCCAAACCATATGATGTCCCAAAAAAATTTTAAAAACTCCAAAGAAGTGGAGAATTGGGAGGGTACGATGAATGTGAGGATTCCTCACATTCTTCGTGCTCTGCTGAATTTTTTAGTATTTTTGGATTTCAATTTTTCCGGAAATCGTTTCACCACCTCCTAAGTATAATGAACCTATTTAAACAATATCCAAGCCATATGATGTCCTAAAAATTTTTAAAAACACCAAAGAAGTGGAGAATTGGGAGGGTACGAAGAATGTGAGGATTCCTCACACTCTTCGTACTCTGCTGAATTTTTTAGTATTTTTGGATTTCAATTTTTACGGAAATCGTTTCACCACCTCCTAAGTATAATGAACCTATTTAAACAATATCCAAGCCATATGATGTCCCAAAAAATTTTAAAAACTCCAACGAAGTGGAGAATTGGGAGGGTACGAACAATCTGAGGATTCCTCACATTCTTCGTACTCTGCTGAATTTTTTAGTATTTTTGGATATCAATTTTTCCAGAAATCGTTTCACCACCTCCTAAGTATAACGAACCTATTTAAACAATATCCAAGCCATATGATGTCCCAAAAAATTTTAAAAACTCCAAAGAAGTGGAGAATTGGGAGGGTACGAAGAATGTGAGGATTCCTCACACTCTTCGTACTCTGCTGAATTTTTTAGTATTTTTGGATTTCAATTTTTCGGGAAATCGTTTCACCACCTCCTAAGTATAATGAACCTATTTAAACAATATCCAAGCCATATGATGTCCCAAAAAATTTTAAAAACTCCAACGAAGTGGAGAATTGGGAGGGTACGAACAATGTGTGGATTCCTCACATTCTTGGTACCCTTGTGAATTTTTTAGTATTTTTGGATTTGGATTTTTTCAGAAATCATTTCACCACCTTCCAAGTGTAACGAACCTATTTAAACAACAACCAAACCATATGATATCCCAAAAAAATTTTAAAAACTCTAAAGAAGTGGAGAATTGGGAGGGTACGAACAATCTGAGGATTCCTCACATTCTTCGTACTCTGCTGAATTTTTTAGTATTTTTGGATATCAATTTTTCTGGAAATCGTTTCACCACCTCCTAAGTATAATGAACCTATTTAAACAATATCCAAGCCATATGATGTCCCAAAAAATTTTAAAAACTCCAAAGAAGTGGAGAATTCGGAAGGTACGAACAATGTGAGGATTCCTCACATTCTTCGTACCCTTGTTAATTTTTGAGTATTTTTGGATTTGGATTTTTTCAGAAATCATTTGACCACCTTCCAAGTGTAACAAACCTACTTAAACAACATCCAAACCATATGATGTCCCAAAAAAATTTTAAAAACTCCAAAGAAGTGGAGAATTGGGAGGGTACGATGAATGTGAGGATTTCTCACATTCTTCGTACTCTGCTGAATTTTTTAGTATTTTTGGATTTCAATTTTTCCGGAAATCGTTTCACCACCTCCTAAGTATAATGAACCTATTTAAACAATATCCAAGCCATATGATGTCCCAAAAATTTTTAAAAACTCCAACGAAGTGGAGAATTGGGAGGGTACGAACAATGTGTGGATTCCTCACATTCTTGGTGCCCTTGTGAATTTTTTAGTATTTTTGGATTTGGATGTTTTCAGAAATCATTTCACCACCTTCCAAGTGTACCGAACCTATTTAAACAACATCCAAACCATATGATATCCCAAAAAAATTTTAAAAACTCTAAAGAAGTGGAGAATTGGGAGGGTACGAACAATCTGAGGATTCCTCACATTCTTCGTACTCTGTTGAATTTTTTAGTATTTTTGGATTTCAATTTTTCCGGAAATCGTTTCACCACCTCCTAAGTATAATGAACCTATTTAAACAATATCCAAGCCATATGATGTCCCAAAAAATTTTAAAAACTCCAAAGAAGTGGAGAATTGGGAGGGTACGAACAATGTGTGGATTCCTCCCATTCTTGGTACCCTTGTGAATTTTTTAGTATTTTTGGATTTGGATTTTTTCAGAAATCATTTCACCACCTTCCAAGTGTAACGAACCTATTTAAACAACATCCAAACCATATGATATCCCAAAAAAATTTTAAAAACTCTAAAGAAGGGGAGAATTGGGAGGGTACGAACAATCTGAGGATTCCTCACATTCTTCGTACTCTGCTGAATTTTTTAGTATTTTTGGATTTCAATTTTTCCGGAAATCGTTTCACCACCTCCTAAGTATAATGAACCTATTTAAACAATATCCAAGCCATATGATGTCCCAAAAAATTTTAAAAACTCCAAGGAAGTGGAGAATTGGGAGGGTACGAAGAATGTGAGGATTCCTCACACTCTTCGTACTCTGCTGAATTTTTTAGTATTTTTGGATTTCAATTTTTCCGGAAATCGTTTCAGCACCTCCTAAGTATAATGAACCTATTTAAACAATATCAAAGCCATATGATGTCCCAAAAAATTTTAAAAACTCCAACGAAGTGGAGAATTGGCAGGGTACGAACAATCTGAGGATTCCTCACATTCTTCGTACTCTGCTGAATTTTTTAGTATTTTTGGATATCAATTTTTCCGGAAATCGTTTCACCACCTCCTAAGTATAATGAACCTATTTAAACAATATCCAAGCCATATGATGTCCCAAAAAATTTTAAAAACTCCAAAGAAGTAGAGAATTGGGAGGGTACGAACAATGTGAGGATTCCTCACATTCTTCGTACCCTTGTGAATTTTTGAGTATTTTTGGATTTGGATTTTTTCAGAAATCATTTGACCACCTTCCAAGTGTAACGAACCTATTTAAAGAACATCCAAACCATATGATGTCCCAAAAAAATTTTAAAAACTCCAAAGAAGTGGAGAATTGGAAGGGTACGATGAATGTGAGGATTCCTCACATTCTTCGTACTCTGCTGAATTTTTTAGTATTTTTGGATTTCAATTTTTCCGGAAATCGTTTCACCACCTCCTAAGTATAATGAACCTATTTAAACAATATCCAAGCCATATGATGTCCCAAAAATTTTTAAAAACTCCAACGAAGTGGAGAATTGAGAGGGTACGAACAATGTGTGGATTCCTCACATTCTTGGTACCCTTGTGAATTTTTTAGTATTTTTGGATTTGGATGTTTTCAGAAATCATTTCACCACCTTCCAAGTGTAAGAAACCTATTTAAACAACATCCAAAGCATATGATATCCCAAAAAAATTTTAAAACCTCTAAAGAAGTGGAGAATTGGGAGGGTACGAACAATCTGAGGATTCCTCACATTCTTCGTACTCTGTTGAATTTTTTAGTATTTTTGGATTTCAATTTTTCCGGAAATCGTTTCACCACCTCCTAAGTATAATGAACCTATTTAAACAATATCCAAGCCATATGATGTCCCAAAAAATTTTAAAAACTCCAACGAAGTGGAGAATTGGGAGGGTACGAACAATGTGTGGATTCCTCACATTCTTGGTACCCTTGTGAATTTTTTAGTATTTTTGGATTTGGATGTTTTCAGAAATCATTTCACCACCTTCCAAGTGTAACGAACCTATTTAAACAACATCCAAACCATATGATGTCCCAAAAAAATTTTAAAAACTCCAAAGAAGTGGAGAATTGGGAGGGTACGATGAATGTGAGGATTCCTCACATTCTTCGTGCTCTGCTGAATTTTTTAGTATTTTTGGATTTCAATTTTTCCGGAAATCGTTTCACCACCTCCTAAGTATAATGAACCTATTTAAACAATATCCAAGCCATATGATGTCCTAAAAATTTTTAAAAACACCAAAGAAGTGGAGAATTGGGAGGGTACGAAGAATGTGAGGATTCCTCACACTCTTCGTACTCTGCTGAATTTTTTAGTATTTTTGGATTTCAATTTTTACGGAAATCGTTTCACCACCTCCTAAGTATAATGAACCTATTTAAACAATATCCAAGCCATATGATGTCCCAAAAAATTTTAAAAACTCCAACGAAGTGGAGAATTGGGAGGGTACGAACAATCTGAGGATTCCTCACATTCTTCGTACTCTGCTGAATTTTTTAGTATTTTTGGATATCAATTTTTCCAGAAATCGTTTCACCACCTCCTAAGTATAACGAACCTATTTAAACAATATCCAAGCCATATGATGTCCCAAAAAATTTTAAAAACTCCAAAGAAGTGGAGAATTGGGAGGGTACGAAGAATGTGAGGATTCCTCACACTCTTCGTACTCTGCTGAATTTTTTAGTATTTTTGGATTTCAATTTTTCGGGAAATCGTTTCACCACCTCCTAAGTATAATGAACCTATTTAAACAATATCCAAGCCATATGATGTCCCAAAAAATTTTAAAAACTCCAACGAAGTGGAGAATTGGGAGGGTACGAACAATGTGTGGATTCCTCACATTCTTGGTACCCTTGTGAATTTTTTAGTAATTTTGGATTTGGATTATTTCAGAAATCATTTCACCACCTTCCAAGTGTAACGAACCTATTTAAACAACATCCAAACCATATGATATCCCAAAAAAATTTTAAAAACTCTAAAGAAGTGGAGAATTGGGAGGGTACAAACAATCTGAGGATTCCTCACATTCTTCGTACTCTGCTGAATTTTTTAGTATTTTTGGATATCAATTTTTCCGGAAATCGTTTCACCACCTCCTAAGTATAATGAACCTATTTAAACAATATCCAATCCTTATGATGTCCCAAAAAATTTTAAAAACTCCAAAGAAGTGGAGAATTCGGAGGCTACGAAGAATGTGAGGATTCCTCACACTCTTCGTACTCTGCTGAATTTTTTAGTATTTTTGGATTTCAATTTTTCCGGAAATCGTTTCACCACCTCCTAAGTATAATGAACCTATTTAAACAATATCCAAGCCATATGATGTCCCAAAAAATTTTAAAAACTCCAACGAAGTGGAGAATTGGGAGGGTACGAACAATGTGTGGATTCCTCACATTCTTGGTACCCTTGTGAATTTTTTAGTATTTTTGGATTTGGATTTTTTCAGAAATCATTTCACCACCTTCCAAGTGTAACGAACCTATTTAAACAACAACCAAACCATATGATATCCCAAAAAAATTTTAAAAACTCTAAAGAAGTGGAGAATTGGGAGGGTACGAACAATCTGAGGATTCCTCACATTCTTCGTACTCTGCTGAATTTTTTAGTATTTTTAGATATCAATTTTTTCGGAAATCGTTTCACCACCTCCTAAGTATAATGAACCTATTTAAACAATATCCAAGCCATATGATGTCCCAAAAAATTTTAAAAACTCCAAAGAAGTGGTGAATTGGGAGGGTACGAACAATGTGTGGATTCCTCACATTCTTGGTACCCTTGTGAATTTTTTAGTATTTTTGGATTTGGATGTTTTCAGAAATCATTTCACCACCTTCCAAGTGTAAGGAACCTATTTAAACAACATCCAAATCATATGATATCCCAAAAAAATTTTAAAAACTCTAAAGAAGTGGAGAATTGGGAGGGTACGAACAATCTGAGGATTCCTCACATTCTTCGTACTCTGCTGAATTTTTTAGTATTTTTGAATATCAATTTTTCCAGAAATCGTTTCACCACCTCCTAAGTATAATGAACCTATTTAAACAATATCCAAGCCATATGATGTCCCAAAAAATTTTAAAAACTCCAAAGAAGTGGAGAATTGGGAGGGTACGAAGAATGTGAGGATTCCTCACACTCTTCGTACTCTGCTGAATTTTTTAGTATTTTTGGATTTCAATTTTTCGGGAAATCGTTTCACCACCTCCTAAGTATAATGAACCTATTTAAACAATATCCAAGCCATATGATGTGCCAAAAAATTTTAAAAACTCCAACGAAGTGGAGAATTGGGAGGGTACGAACAATGTGTGGATTCCTCACATTCTTGGTACCCTTCTGAATTTTTTAGTATTTTTGATTTGGATGTTTTCAGAAATCATTTCACCACCTTCCAAGTGTAATGAACCTATTTAAACAACATCCAATCCATATGATATCCCAAAAAAATTTTAAAAACTCTAAAGAAGTGGAGAATTGGGAGGGTACGAACAATCTGAGGATTCCTCACATTCTTCGTACTCTGCTGAATTTTTTAGTATTTTTGGATATCAATTTTTCCAGAAATCGTTTCACCACCTCCTAAGTATAATGAACCTATTTAAACAATATCCAAGCCATATGATGTCCCAAAAAATTTTAAAAACTCCAAAGAAGTGGAGAATTGGGAGGGTACGAAGAATGTGAGGATTCCTCACACTCTTCGTACTCTGCTGAATTTTTTAGTATTTTTGGATTTCAATTTTTCGGGAAATCGTTTCACCACCTCCTAAGTATAATGAACCTATTTAAACAATATCCAAGCGATATGATGTGCCAAAAAATTTTAAAAACTCCAACGAAGTGGAGAATTGGGAGGGTACGAACAATGTGTGGATTCCTCACATTCTTGGTACCCTTGTGAATTTTTTAGTATTTTTGGATGTGGATGTTTTCAGAAATCATTTCACCACCTTCCAAGTGTAATGAACCTATTTAAACAACATCCAAACCATATGATATCCCAAAAAAATTTTAAAAACTCTAAAGAAGTGGAGAATTGGGAGGGTACGAACAATCTGAGGATTCCTCACATTCTTCGTACTCTGTTGAATTTTTTAGTATTTTTGGATTTCAATTTTTCCGGAAATCATTTCACCACCTCCTAAGTATAATGAACCTATTTAAACAATATCCAAGCCATATGATGTCCCAAAAAATTTTAAAAACTCCAAAGAAGTGGAGAATTGGGAGGGTACGAACAATGTGTGGATTCCTCACATTCTTGGTACCCTTGTGAATTTTTTAGTATTTTTGGATTTGGATTTTTTCAGAAATAATTTCACCACCTTCAAAGTGTAACGAACCTATTTAAACAACATCCAAACCATATGATATCCCAAAAAAATTTTAAAAACTCTAAAGAAGGGGAGAATTGGGAGGGTACGAACAATCTGAGGATTCCTCACATTCTTCGTACTCTGCTGAATTTTTTAGTATTTTTGGATATCAATTTTTCCGGAAATCGTTTCACCACCTCCTAAGTATAATGAACCTATTTAAACAATATCGAAGCCATATGATGTGCCAAAAAATTTTAAAAACTCCAACGAAGTGGAGAATTGGGAGGGTACGAACAATGTGTGGATTCCTCACATTCTTGGTACCCTTGTGAATTTTTTAGTATTTTTGGATTTGGATGTTTTCAGAAATCATTTCACCACCTTCCAAGTGTAATGAACCTATTTAAACAACATCCAAACCATATGATATCCCAAAAAAATTTTAAAAACTCTAAAGAAGTGGAGAATTGGGAGGGTACGAACAATCTGAGGATTCCTCACATTCTTCGTACTCTGTTGAATTTTTTAGTATTTTTGGATTTCAATTTTTCCGGAAATCGTTTCACCACCTCCTAAGTATAATGAACCTATTTAAACAATATCCAAGCCATATGATGTGCCAAAAAATTTTAAAAACTCCAACGAAGTGGAGAATTGGGAGGGTACGAACAATGTGTGGATTCCTCACATTCTTGGTACCCTTGTGAATTTTTTAGTATTTTTGGATTTGGATGTTTTCAGAAATCATTTCACCACCTTCCAAGTGTAACGAACTTATTTAAACTACATCCAAACCATATGATGTCCCAAAAAAATTTTAAAAACTCCAAAGAAGTGGAGAATTGGGAGGGTACGATGAATGTGAGGATTCCTCACATTCTTCGTACTCTGCTGAATTTTTTAGTATTTTTGGATTTCAATTTTTCCGGAAATCGTTTCACCACCTCCTAAGTATAATGAACCTATTTAAACAATATCCAAGCCATATGATGTCCCAAAAATTTTTAACAACACCAAAGAAGTGGAGAATTGGGAGGGTACGAAGAATGTGAGGATTCCTCACACTCTTCGTACTCTGCTGAATTTTTTAGTATTTTTGGATTTCAATTTTTCCGGAAATCGTTTCACCACCTCCTAAGTATAATGAACCTATTTAAACAATATCCAAGCCATGTGATGTCCCAAAAAATTTTAAAAACTACAACGAAGTGGAGAATTGGGAGGGTACGAACAATCTGAGGATTGCTCACATTCTTCGTACTCTGCTGAATTTTTTAGTATTTTTGGATATCAATTTTTCCAGAAATCGTTTCACCACCTCCTAAGTATAATGAACCTATTTAAACAATATCCAAGCCATATGATCTCCCAAAAAATTTTAAAAACTCCAAAGAAGTGGAGAATTGGGAGGGTACGAAGAATGTGAGGATTCCTCACACTCTTCGTACTCTGCTGAATTTTTTAGTATTTTTGGATTTCAATTTTTCGGGAAATCGTTTCACCACCTCCTAAGTATAATGAACCTATTTAAACAATATCCAAGCCATATGATGTCCCAAAAAATTTTAAAAACTCCAACGAAGTGGAGAATTGGGAGGGTACGAACAATGTGTGGATTCCTCACATTCTGGGTACCCTTGTGAATTTTTTAGTATTTTTGGATTTGTATTATTTCAGAAATCATTTCACCACCTTCCAAGTGTAACGAACCTATTTAAACAACATCCAAACCATATGATATCCCAAAAAAATTTGAAAAACTCTAAAGAAGTGGAGAATTGGGAGGGTACAAACAATCTGAGGATTCCTCACATTCTTCGTACTCTGCTGAATTTTTTAGTATTTTTGGATATCAATTTTTCCGGAAATCGTTTCACATTTCCTAAGTATAATGAACCTATTTAAACAATATCCAAGCCATATGATGTCCCAAAAAATTTTAAAAACTCCAAAGAAGTGGAGAATTCGGAGGCTACGAAGAATGTGAGGATTCCTCACACTCTTCGTACTCTGCTGAATTTTTTAGTATTTTTGGATTTCAATTTTTCCGGAAATCGTTTCACCACCTCCTAAGTATAATGAACCTATTTAAACAATATCCAAGCCATATGATGTCCCAAAAAATTTTAAAAACTCCAAAGAAGTGGAGAATTGGGAGGGTACGAACAATGTGTGGATTCCTCACATTCTTGGTACCCTTGTGAATTTTTTAGTATTTTTGGATTTGGATTTTTTCAGAAATCATTTCACCACCTTCCAAGTGTAACGAACCTATTTAAACAACAACCAAACCATATGATATCCCAAAAAAATTTTAAAAACTCTAAAGAAGTGGAGAATTGGGAGGGTACGAACAATCTGAGGATTCCTCACATTCTTCGTACTCTGCTGAATTTTTTAGTATTTTTGGATATCAATTTTTTCGGAAATCGTTTCACCACCTCCTAAGTATAATGAACCTATTTAAACAATATCCAAGCCATATGATGTCCCAAAAAATTTTAAAAACTCCAAAGAAGTGGAGAATTGGGAGGGTACGAAGAATGTGAGGATTCCTCACACTCTTCGTACTCTGCTGAATTTTTTAGTATTTTTTTATTTCAATTTTTCCGGAAATCGTTTCACCACCTCCTAAGTATAATGAACCTATTTAAACAATATCCAAGCCATATGATGTCCCAAAAAATTTTAAAAACTCCAAAGAAGTGGAGAATTGGGAGGGTACGAACAATGTGTGGATTCCTCACATTCTTGGTACCCTTGTGAATTTTTTAGTATTTTTGGATTTGGATGTTTTCTGAAATCATTTCACCACCTTCCAAGTGTAACGAACCTATTTAAACAACATCCAAACCATATGATATCCCAAAAAAATTTTAAAAACTCTAAAGAAGTGGAGAATTGGGAGGGTACGAACAATCTGAGGATTCCTCACATTCTTCGTACTCTGCTGAATTTTTTAGTATTTTTGGATATCAATTTTTCCAGAAATCGTTTCACCACCTCCTAAGTATAATGAACCTATTTAAACAATATCCAAGCCATATGATGTCCCAAAAAATTTTAAAAACTCCAAAGAAGTGGAGAATTGGGAGGGTACGAAGAATGTGAGGATTCCTCACACTCTTCGTACTCTGCTAAATTTTTTAGTATTTTTGGATTTCAATTTTTCGGGAAATCGTTTCACCACCTCCTAAGTATAATGAACCTATTTAAACAATATCCAAGCCATATGATGTGCCAAAAAATTTTAAAAACTACAACGAAGTGGAGAATTGGGAGGGTACGAACAATGTGTGGATTCCTCACATTCTTGGTACCCTTGTGAATTTTTTAGTATTTTTGGATTTGGATGTTTTCAGAAATCATTTCACCACCTTCCAAGTGTAATGAACCTATTTAAACAACATCCAAACCATATGATATCCCAAAAAAATTTTAAAAACTCTAAAGAAGTGGAGAATTGGGAGGGTACGAACAATCTGAGGATTCCTCACATTCTTCGTACTCTGCTGAATTTTTTAGTATTTTTGGATATCAATTTTTCCAGAAATCGTTTCACCACCTCCTAAGTATAATGAACCTATTTAAACAATATCCAAGCCATATGATGTCCCAAAAAATTTTAAAAACTCCAAAGAAGTGGTGAATTGGGAGGGTACGAACAATGTGTGGATTCCTCACATTCTTGGTACCCTTGTGAATTTTTTAGTATTTTTGGATTTGGATGTTTTCAGAAATCATTTCACCACCTTCCAAGTGTAACGAACCTATTTAAACAACATCCAAATCATATGATATCCCAAAAAAATTTTAAAAACTCTAAAGAAGTGGAGAATTGGGAGGGTACGAACAATCTGAGGATTCCTCACATTCTTCGTACTCTGCTGAATTTTTTAGTATTTTTGGATATCAATTTTTCCAGAAATCGTTTCACCACCTCCTAAGTATAATGAACCTATTTAAACAATATCCAAGCCATATGATGTCCCAAAAAATTTTAAAAACTCCAAAGAAGTGGAGAATTGGGAGGGTACGAAGAATGTGAGGATTCCTCACACTCTTCGTACTCTGCTGAATTTTTTAGTATTTTTGGATTTCAATTTTTCGGGAAATCGTTTCACCACCTCCTAAGTATAATGAACCTATTTAAACAATATCCAAGCCATATGATGTGCCAAAAAATTTTAAAAACTCCATCGAAGTGGAGAATTGGGAGGGTACGAACAATTTGTGGATTCCTCACATTCTTGGTACCCTTGTGAATTTTTTAGTATTTTTTGATTTGGATGTTTTCAGAAATAATTTCACCACCTTCCAAGTGTAATGAACCTATTTAAACAACATCCAAACCATATGATATCCCAAAAAAATTTTAAAAACTCTAAAGAAGTGGAGAATTGGGAGGGTACGAACAATCTGAGGATTCCTCACATTCTTCGTACTCTGCTGAATTTTTTAGTATTTTTGGATATCAATTTTTCCAGAAATCGTTTCACCACCTCCTAAGTATAATGAACCTATTTAAACAATATCCAAGCCATATGATGTCCCAAAAAATTTTAAAAACTCCAAAGAAGTGGAGAATTGGGAGGGTACGAAGAATGTGAGGATTCCTCACACTCTTCGTACTCTGCTGAATTTTTTAGTATTTTTGGATTTCAATTTTTCCGGAAATCGTTTCACCACCTCCTAAGTATAATGAACCTATTTAAACAATATCCAAGCCATATGATGTGCCAAAAAATTTTAAAAACTCCAACGAAGTGGAGAATTGGGAGGGTACGAACAATGTGTGGATTCCTCACATTCTTGGTACCCTTGTGAATTTTTTAGTATTTTTGGATGTGGATGTTTTCAGAAATCATTTCACCACCTTCCAAGTGTAATGAACCTATTTAAGCAACATCCAAACCATATGATATCCCAAAAAAATTTTACAAACTCTAAAGAAGTGGAGAATTGGGAGGGTACGAACAATCTGAGGATTCCTCACATTCTTCGTACTCTGTTGAATTTTTTAGTATTTTTGGATTTCAATTTTTCCGGAAATCGTTTCACCACCTCCTAAGTATAATGAACCTATTTAAACAATATCCAAGCCATATGATGTCCCAAAAAATTTTAAAAACTCCAAAGAAGTGGAGAATTGGGAGGGTACGAACAATGTGTGGATTCCTCACATTCTTGGTACCCTTGTGAATTTTTTAGTATTTTTGGATTTGGATTTTTTCAGAAATCATTTCACCACCTTCCAAGTGTAACGAACCTATTTAAACAACAACCAAACCATATGATATCCCAAAAAAATTTTAAAAACTCTAAAGAAGTGGAGAATTGGGAGGGTACGAACAATCTGAGGATTCCTCACATTCTTCGTACTCTGCTGAATTTTTTAGTATTTTTGGATATCAATTTTTTCGGAAATCGTTTCACCACCTCCTAAGTATAATGAACCTATTTAAACAATATCCAAGCCATATGATGTCCCAAAAAATTTTAAAAACTCCAAAGAAGTGGAGAATTGGGAGGGTACGAAGAATGTGAGGATTCCTCACACTCTTCGTACTCTGCTGAATTTTTTAGTATTTTTTTATTTCAATTTTTCCGGAAATCGTTTCACCACCTCCTAAGTATAATGAACCTATTTAAACAATATCCAAGCCATATGATGTCCCAAAAAATTTTAAAAACTCCAAAGAAGTGGAGAATTGGGAGGGTACGAACAATGTGTGGATTCCTCACATTCTTGGTACCCTTGTGAATTTTTTAGTATTTTTGGATTTGGATGTTTTCAGAAATCATTTCACCACCTTCCAAGTGTAACGAACCTATTTAAACAACATCCAAACCATATGATATCCCAAAAAAATTTTAAAAACTCTAAAGAAGTGGAGAATTGGGAGGGTACGAACAATCTGAGGATTCCTCACATTCTTCGTACTCTGCTGAATTTTTTAGTATTTTTGGATATCAATTTTTCCAGAAATCGTTTCACCACCTCCTAAGTATAATGAACCTATTTAAACAATATCCAAGCCATATGATGTCCCAAAAAATTTTAAAAACTCCAAAGAAGTGGAGAATTGGGAGGGTACGAAGAATGTGAGGATTCCTCACACTCTTCGTACTCTGCTAAATTTTTTAGTATTTTTGGATTTCAATTTTTCGGGAAATCGTTTCACCACCTCCTAAGTATAATGAACCTATTTAAACAATATCCAAGCCATATGATGTGCCAAAAAATTTTAAAAACTACAACGAAGTGGAGAATTGGGAGGGTACGAACAATGTGTGGATTCCTCACATTCTTGGTACCCTTGTGAATTTTTTAGTATTTTTGGATTTGGATGTTTTCAGAAATCATTTCACCACCTTCCAAGTGTAATGAACCTATTTAAACAACATCCAAACCATATGATATCCCAAAAAAATTTTAAAAACTCTAAAGAAGTGGAGAATTGGGAGGGTACGAACAATCTGAGGATTCCTCACATTCTTCGTACTCTGCTGAATTTTTTAGTATTTTTGGATATCAATTTTTCCAGAAATCGTTTCACCACCTCCTAAGTATAATGAACCTATTTAAACAATATCCAAGCCATATGATGTCCCAAAAAATTTTAAAAACTCCAAAGAAGTGGTGAATTGGGAGGGTACGAACAATGTGTGGATTCCTCACATTCTTGGTACCCTTGTGAATTTTTTAGTATTTTTGGATTTGGATGTTTTCAGAAATCATTTCACCACCTTCCAAGTGTAACGAACCTATTTAAACAACATCCAAATCATATGATATCCCAAAAAAATTTTAAAAACTCTAAAGAAGTGGAGAATTGGGAGGGTACGAACAATCTGAGGATTCCTCACATTCTTCGTACTCTGCTGAATTTTTTAGTATTTTTGGATATCAATTTTTCCAGAAATCGTTTCACCACCTCCTAAGTATAATGAACCTATTTAAACAATATCCAAGCCATATGATGTCCCAAAAAATTTTAAAAACTCCAAAGAAGTGGAGAATTGGGAGGGTACGAAGAATGTGAGGATTCCTCACACTCTTCGTACTCTGCTGAATTTTTTAGTATTTTTGGATTTCAATTTTTCGGGAAATCGTTTCACCACCTCCTAAGTATAATGAACCTATTTAAACAATATCCAAGCCATATGATGTGCCAAAAAATTTTAAAAACTCCATCGAAGTGGAGAATTGGGAGGGTACGAACAATTTGTGGATTCCTCACATTCTTGGTACCCTTGTGAATTTTTTAGTATTTTTTGATTTGGATGTTTTCAGAAATAATTTCACCACCTTCCAAGTGTAATGAACCTATTTAAACAACATCCAAACCATATGATATCCCAAAAAAATTTTAAAAACTCTAAAGAAGTGGAGAATTGGGAGGGTACGAACAATCTGAGGATTCCTCACATTCTTCGTACTCTGCTGAATTTTTTAGTATTTTTGGATATCAATTTTTCCAGAAATCGTTTCACCACCTCCTAAGTATAATGAACCTATTTAAACAATATCCAAGCCATATGATGTCCCAAAAAATTTTAAAAACTCCAAAGAAGTGGAGAATTGGGAGGGTACGAAGAATGTGAGGATTCCTCACACTCTTCGTACTCTGCTGAATTTTTTAGTATTTTTGGATTTCAATTTTTCCGGAAATCGTTTCACCACCTCCTAAGTATAATGAACCTATTTAAACAATATCCAAGCCATATGATGTGCCAAAAAATTTTAAAAACTCCAACGAAGTGGAGAATTGGGAGGGTACGAACAATGTGTGGATTCCTCACATTCTTGGTACCCTTGTGAATTTTTTAGTATTTTTGGATGTGGATGTTTTCAGAAATCATTTCACCACCTTCCAAGTGTAATGAACCTATTTAAGCAACATCCAAACCATATGATATCCCAAAAAAATTTTACAAACTCTAAAGAAGTGGAGAATTGGGAGGGTACGAACAATCTGAGGATTCCTCACATTCTTCGTACTCTGTTGAATTTTTTAGTATTTTTGGATTTCAATTTTTCCGGAAATCGTTTCACCACCTCCTAAGTATAATGAACCTATTTAAACAATATCCAAGCCATATGATGTCCCAAAAAATTTTAAAAACTCCAAAGAAGTGGAGAATTGGGAGGGTACGAACAATGTGTGGATTCCTCACATTCTTGGTACCCTTGTGAATTTTTTAGTATTTTTGGATTTGGATTTTTTCAGAAATCATTTCACCACCTTCCAAGTGTAACGAACCTATTTAAACAACAACCAAACCATATGATATCCCAAAAAAATTTTAAAAACTCTAAAGAAGTGGAGAATTGGGAGGGTACGAACAATCTGAGGATTCCTCACATTCTTCGTACTCTGCTGAATTTTTTAGTATTTTTGGATATCAATTTTTTCGGAAATCGTTTCACCACCTCCTAAGTATAATGAACCTATTTAAACAATATCCAAGCCATATGATGTCCCAAAAAATTTTAAAAACTCCAAAGAAGTGGAGAATTGGGAGGGTACGAAGAATGTGAGGATTCCTCACACTCTTCGTACTCTGCTGAATTTTTTAGTATTTTTTTATTTCAATTTTTCCGGAAATCGTTTCACCACCTCCTAAGTATAATGAACCTATTTAAACAATATCCAAGCCATATGATGTCCCAAAAAATTTTAAAAACTCCAAAGAAGTGGAGAATTGGGAGGGTACGAACAATGTGTGGATTCCTCACATTCTTGGTACCCTTGTGAATTTTTTAGTATTTTTGGATTTGGATGTTTTCAGAAATCATTTCACCACCTTCCAAGTGTAACGAACCTATTTAAACAACATCCAAACCATATGATATCCCAAAAAAATTTTAAAAACTCTAAAGAAGTGGAGAATTGGGAGGGTACGAACAATCTGAGGATTCCTCACATTCTTCGTACTCTGCTGAATTTTTTAGTATTTTTGGATATCAATTTTTCCAGAAATCGTTTCACCACCTCCTAAGTATAATGAACCTATTTAAACAATATCCAAGCCATATGATGTCCCAAAAAATTTTAAAAACTCCAAAGAAGTGGAGAATTGGGAGGGTACGAAGAATGTGAGGATTCCTCACACTCTTCGTACTCTGCTAAATTTTTTAGTATTTTTGGATTTCAATTTTTCGGGAAATCGTTTCACCACCTCCTAAGTATAATGAACCTATTTAAACAATATCCAAGCCATATGATGTGCCAAAAAATTTTAAAAACTACAACGAAGTGGAGAATTGGGAGGGTACGAACAATGTGTGGATTCCTCACATTCTTGGTACCCTTGTGAATTTTTTAGTATTTTTGGATTTGGATGTTTTCAGAAATCATTTCACCACCTTCCAAGTGTAATGAACCTATTTAAACAACATCCAAACCATATGATATCCCAAAAAAATTTTAAAAACTCTAAAGAAGTGGAGAATTGGGAGGGTACGAACAATCTGAGGATTCCTCACATTCTTCGTACTCTGCTGAATTTTTTAGTATTTTTGGATATCAATTTTTCCAGAAATCGTTTCACCACCTCCTAAGTATAATGAACCTATTTAAACAATATCCAAGCCATATGATGTCCCAAAAAATTTTAAAAACTCCAAAGAAGTGGTGAATTGGGAGGGTACGAACAATGTGTGGATTCCTCACATTCTTGGTACCCTTGTGAATTTTTTAGTATTTTTGGATTTGGATGTTTTCAGAAATCATTTCACCACCTTCCAAGTGTAACGAACCTATTTAAACAACATCCAAATCATATGATATCCCAAAAAAATTTTAAAAACTCTAAAGAAGTGGAGAATTGGGAGGGTACGAACAATCTGAGGATTCCTCACATTCTTCGTACTCTGCTGAATTTTTTAGTATTTTTGGATATCAATTTTTCCAGAAATCGTTTCACCACCTCCTAAGTATAATGAACCTATTTAAACAATATCCAAGCCATATGATGTCCCAAAAAATTTTAAAAACTCCAAAGAAGTGGAGAATTGGGAGGGTACGAAGAATGTGAGGATTCCTCACACTCTTCGTACTCTGCTGAATTTTTTAGTATTTTTGGATTTCAATTTTTCGGGAAATCGTTTCACCACCTCCTAAGTATAATGAACCTATTTAAACAATATCCAAGCCATATGATGTGCCAAAAAATTTTAAAAACTCCATCGAAGTGGAGAATTGGGAGGGTACGAACAATTTGTGGATTCCTCACATTCTTGGTACCCTTGTGAATTTTTTAGTATTTTTTGATTTGGATGTTTTCAGAAATAATTTCACCACCTTCCAAGTGTAATGAACCTATTTAAACAACATCCAAACCATATGATATCCCAAAAAAATTTTAAAAACTCTAAAGAAGTGGAGAATTGGGAGGGTACGAACAATCTGAGGATTCCTCACATTCTTCGTACTCTGCTGAATTTTTTAGTATTTTTGGATATCAATTTTTCCAGAAATCGTTTCACCACCTCCTAAGTATAATGAACCTATTTAAACAATATCCAAGCCATATGATGTCCCAAAAAATTTTAAAAACTCCAAAGAAGTGGAGAATTGGGAGGGTACGAAGAATGTGAGGATTCCTCACACTCTTCGTACTCTGCTGAATTTTTTAGTATTTTTGGATTTCAATTTTTCCGGAAATCGTTTCACCACCTCCTAAGTATAATGAACCTATTTAAACAATATCCAAGCCATATGATGTGCCAAAAAATTTTAAAAACTCCAACGAAGTGGAGAATTGGGAGGGTACGAACAATGTGTGGATTCCTCACATTCTTGGTACCCTTGTGAATTTTTTAGTATTTTTGGATGTGGATGTTTTCAGAAATCATTTCACCACCTTCCAAGTGTAATGAACCTATTTAAGCAACATCCAAACCATATGATATCCCAAAAAAATTTTACAAACTCTAAAGAAGTGGAGAATTGGGAGGGTACGAACAATCTGAGGATTCCTCACATTCTTCGTACTCTGTTGAATTTTTTAGTATTTTTGGATTTCAATTTTTCCGGAAATCGTTTCACCACCTCCTAAGTATAATGAACCTATTTAAACAATATCCAAGCCATATGATGTCCCAAAAAATTTTAAAAACTCCAAAGAAGTGGAGAATTGGGAGGGTACGAACAATGTGTGGATTCCTCACATTCTTGGTACCCTTGTGAATTTTTTAGTATTTTTGGATTTGGATTTTTTCAGAAATCATTTCACCACCTTCCAAGTGTAACGAACCTATTTAAACAACATCCAAACCATATGATATCCCAAAAAAATTTTAAAAACTCTAAAGAAGGGGAGAATTGGGAGGGTACGAACAATCTGAGGATTCCTCACATTCTTCGTACTCTGCTGAATTTTTTAGTATTTTTGGATATCAATTTTTCCGGAAATCGTTTCACCACCTCCTAAGTATAATGAACCTATTTAAACAATATCCAAGCCATATGATGTCCCAAAAAATTTTAAAAACTCCAAAGAAGTGGAGAATTGGGAGGGTACGAAGAATGTGAGGATTCCTCACACTCTTCGTACTCTGCTGAATTTTTTAGTATTTTTGGATTTCAATTTTTCGGGAAATCGTTTCACCACCTCCTAAGTATAATGAACCTATTTAAACAATATCCAAGCCATATGATGTGCCAAAAAATTTTAAAAACTCCAACGAAGTGGAGAATTGGGAGGGTACGAACAATGTGTGGATTCCTCACATTCTTGGTACCCTTGTGAATTTTTTAGTATTTTTGGATTTGGATGTTTTCAGAAATCATTTGACCACCTTCCAAGTGTAACGAACCTATTTAAACAACATCCAAACCATATGATATCCCAAAAAAATTTAAAAACTCTAAAGAATTGGAGAATTGGGAGGGTACGAACAATCTGAGGATTCCTCACATTCTTCGTACTCTGTTGAATTTTTTAGTATTTTTGGATTTCAATTTTTCCGGAAATCGTTTCACCACCTCCTAAGTATAATGAACCTATTTAAACAATATCCAAGCCATATGATGTCCCAAAAAATTTTAAAAACTCCAAAGAAGTGGAGAATTGGGAGGGTACGAACAATGTGTGGATTCCTCACATTCTTGGTACCCTTGTGAATTTTTTAGTATTTTTGGATTTGGATGTTTTCAGAAATCATTTCACCACCTTCCAAGTGTAACGAACCTATTTAAACAACATCCAAACCATATGATATCCCAAAAAAATTTTAAAAACTCTAAAGAAGGGGAGAATTGGGAGGGTACGAACAATCTGAGGATTCCTCACATTCTTCGTAATCTGCTGAATTTTTTAGTATTTTAGGATACCAATTTTTCCGGAAATCCTTTCACCACCTCCTAAGTATAATGAACCTATTTAAACAATATCCAAGCCATATGATGTCCCAAAAAATTTTAAAAACTCCAAAGAAGTGGAGAATTGGGAGGGTACGAACAATGTGTGGATTCCTCACATTCTTGGTACCCTTGTGAATTTTTTAGTATTTTTGGATTTGGATGTTTTCAGAAATCATTTCACCACCTTCCAAGTGTAATGAACCTATTTAAACAACATCCAAACCATATGATATCCCAAAAAAATTTTAAAAACTCTAAAGAAGTGGAGAATTGGGAGGGTACGAACAATCTGAGGATTCCTCACATTCTTCGTACTCTGTTGAATTTTTTAGTATTTTTGGATTTCAATTTTTCCGGAAATCGTTTCACCACCTCATAAGTATAATGAACCTATTTAAACAATATCCAAGCCATATGATGTCCCAAAAAATTTTAAAAACTCCAAAGAAGTGGTGAATTGGGAGGGTACGAACAATGTGTGGATTTCTCACATTCTTGGTACCCTTGTGAATTTTTTAGTATTTTTGGATTTGGATGTTTTCAGAAATCATTTCACCACCTTCCAAGTGTAACGAACCTATTTAAACAACATCCAAACCATATGATATCCCAAAAAAATTTTAAAAACTCTAAAGAAGTGGAGAATTGGGAGGGTACGAACAATCTGAGGATTCCTCACATTCTTCGTACTCTGCTGAATTTTTTAGTATTTTTGGATATCAATTTTTCCAGAAATCGTTTCACCACCTCCTAAGTATAATGAACCTATTTAAACAATATCCAAGCCATATGATGTCCCAAAAAATTTTAAAAACTCCAAAGAAGTGGAGAATTGGGAGGGTACGAAGAATGTGAGGATTCCTCACACTCTTCGTACTCTGCTGAATTTTTTAGTATTTTTGGATTTCAATTTTTCGGGAAATCGTTTCACCACCTCCTAAGTATAATGAACCTATTTAAACAATATCCAAGCCATATGATGTGCCAAAAAATTTTAAAAACTCCAACGAAGTGGAGAATTGGGAGGGTACGAACAATGTGTGGATTCCTCACATTCTTGGTACCCTTGTGAATTTTTTAGTATTTTTGGATTTGGATGTTTTCAGAAATCATTTCACCACCTTCCAAGTGTAATGAACCTATTTAAACAACATCCAAACCATATGATATCCCAAAAAAATTTTAAAAACTCTAAAGAAGTGGAGAATTGGGAGGGTACGAACAATCTGAGGATTCCTCACATTCTTCGTACTCTGCTGAATTTTTTAGTATTTTTGGATATCAATTTTTCCAGAAATCGTTTCACCACCTCCTAAGTATAATGAACCTATTTAAACAATATCCAAGCCATATGATGTCCCAAAAAATTTTAAAAACTCCAAAGAAGTGGTGAATTGGGAGGGTACGAACAATGTGTGGATTTCTCACATTCTTGGTACCCTTGTGAATTTTTTAGTATTTTTGGATTTGGATGTTTTCAGAAATCATTTCACCACCTTCCAAGTGTAACGAACCTATTTAAACAACATCCAAACCATATGATATCCCAAAAAAATTTTAAAAACTCTAAAGAAGTGGAGAATTGGGAGGGTACGAAGAATCTGAGGATTCCTCACATTCTTCGTACTCTGCTGAATTTTTTAGTATTTTTGGATATCAATTTTTCCAGAAATCGTTTCACCACCTCCTAAGTATAATAAACCTATTTAAACAATATCCAAGCCATATGATGTCCCAAAAAATTTTAAAAACTCCAAAGAAGTGGAGAATTGGGAGGGTACGAAGAATGTGAGGATTCCTCACACTCTTCGTACTCTGCTGAATTTTTTAGTATTTTTGGATTTCAATTTTTCGGGAAATCGTTTCACCACCTCCTAAGTATAATGAACCTATTTAAACAATATCCAAGCCATATGATGTGCCAAAAAATTTTAAAAACTCCAACGAAGTGGAGAATTGGAAGGGTACGAACAATGTGTGGATTCCTCACATTCTTGGTACCCTTGTGAATTTTTTAGTATTTTTGGATTTGGATGTTTTCAGAAATCATTTCACCACCTTCCAAGTGTAATGAACCTATTTAAACAACATCCAAACCATATGATATCCCAAAAAAATTTTAAAAACTCTAAAGAAGTGGAGAATTGGGAGGGTACGAACAATCTGAGGATTCCTCACATTCTTCGTACTCTGCTGAATTTTTTAGTATTTTTGGATATCAATTTTTCCAGAAATCGTTTCACCACCTCCTAAGTATAATGAACCTATTTAAACAATATCCAAGCCATATGATGTCCCAAAAAATTTTAAAAACTCCAAAGAAGTGGAGAATTGGGAGGGTACGAAGAATGTAAGGATTCCTCACACTCTTCGTACTCTGCTGAATTTTTTAGTATTTTTGGATTTCAATTTTTCGGGAAATCGTTTCACCACCTCCTAAGTATAATGAACCTATTTAAACAATATCCAAGCCATATGATGTGCCAAAAAATTTTAAAAACTCCAACGAAGTGGAGAATTGGGAGGGTACGAACAATGTGTGGATTCCTCACATTCTTGGTACCCTTGTGAATTTTTTAGTATTTTTGGATTTGGATGTTTTCAGAAATCATTTCACCACCTTCCAAGTTTAATGAACCTATTTAAACAACATCCAAACCATATGATATCCCAAAAAAATTTTAAAAACTCTAAAGAATTGGAGAATTGGGAGGGTACGAACAATCTGAGGATTCCTCACATTCTTCGTACTCTGTTGAATTTTTTAGTATTTTTGGATTTCAATTTTTCCGGAAATCGTTTCACCACCTCCTAAGTATAATGAACCTATTTAAACAATATCCAAGCCATATGATGTCCCAAAAAATTTTAAAAACTCCAAAGAAGTGGAGAATTGGGAGGGTACGAACAATGTGTGGATTCCTCACATTCTTGGTACCCTTGTGAATTTTTTAGTATTTTTGGATTTGGATGTTTTCAGAAATCATTTCACCACCTTCCAAGTGTAACGAACCTATTTAAACAACATCCAAACCATATGATATCCCAAAAAAATTTTAAAAACTCTAAAGAAGGGGAGAATTGGGAGGGTACGAACAATCTGAGGATTCCTCACATTCTTCGTAATCTGCTGAATTTTTTAGTATTTTTGGATACCAATTTTTCCGGAAATCGTTTCACCACCTCCTAAGTATAATGAACCTATTTAAACAATATCCAAGCCATATGATGTCCCAAAAAATTTTAAAAACTCCAAAGAAGTGGAGAATTGGGAGGGTACGAACAATGTGAGGATTTCTCACATTCTTCGTACCCTTATGAATTTTTGAGTATTTTTGGATTTGGATTTTTTCAGAAATCATTTGACCACCTTCCAAGTGTAACGAACCTATTTAAACAACATCCAAACCATATGATGTCCCAAAAAAATTTTAAAAACTCCAAAGAAGTGGAGAATTGGGAGGGTACGATGAATGTGAGGATTCCTCACATTCTTCGTACTCTGCTGAATTTTTTAGTATTTTTGGATTTCAATTTTTCCGGAAATCGTTTCACCACCTCCTAAGTATAATGAACCTATTTAAACAATATCCAAGCCATATGATGTCCCAAAAATTTTTAAAAACTCCAACGAAGTGGAGAATTGTGAGGGTACGAACAATGTGTGGATTCCTCACATTCTTGGTACCCTTGTGAATTTTTTAGTATTTTTGGATTTGGATGTTTTCAGAAATCATTTCACCACCTTCCAAGTGTAACGAACCTATTTAAACAACATCCAAACCATATGATATCCCAAAAAAATTTTAAAAACTCTAAAGAAGTGGAGAATTGGGAGGGTACGAACAATCTGAGGATTCCTCACATTCTTCGTACTCTGTTGAATTTTTTAGTATTTTTGGATTTGAATTTTTCCGGAAATCGTTTCACCACCTCCTAAGTATAATGAACCTATTTAAACAATATCCAAGCCATATGTTGTCCCAAAAAATTTTAAAAACTCCAAAGAAGTGGAGAATTGGGAGGGTACGAACAATGTGTGGATTCCTCACATTCTTGGTACCCTTGTGAATTTTTTAGTATTTTTGGATTTGGATTTTTTCAGAAATCATTTCACCACCTTCCAACTGTAACGAACCTATTTAAACAACATCCAAACCATATGATATCCCAAAAAAATTTTAAAAACTCTAAAGAAGGGGAGAATTGGGAGGGTACGAACAATCTGAGGATTCCTCACATTCTTCGTACTCTGCTGAATTTTTTAGTATTTTTGGATATCAATTTTTCCAGAAATCGTTTCACCACCTCCTAAGTATAATGAACCTATTTAAACAATATCCAAGCCATATGATGTCCCAAAAAATTTTAAAAACTCCAAAGAAGTGGAGAATTGGGAGGGTACGAAGAATGTGAGGATTCCTCACACTCTTCGTACTCTGCTGAATTTTTTAGTATTTTTGGATTTCAATTTTTCGGGAAATCGTTTCACCACCTCCTAAGTATAATGAACCTATTTAAACAATATCCAAGCCATATGATGTGCCAAAAAATTTTAAAAACTCCAACGAAGTGGAGAATTGGGAGGGTACGAACAATGTGTGGATTCCTCACATTCTTGGTACCCTTGTGAATTTTTTAGTATTTTTGGATTTGGATGTTTTCAGAAATCATTTCACCACCTTCCAAGTGTAATGAACCTATTTAAACAACATCCAAACCATATGATATCCCAAAAAAATTTTAAAAACTCTAAAGAAGTGGAGAATTGGGAGAGTACGAACAATCTGAGGATTCCTCACATTCTTCGTACTCTGCTGAATTTTTTAGTATTTTTGGATATCAATTTTTCCAGAAATCGTTTCACCACCTCCTAAGTATAATGAACCTATTTAAACAACATCCAAACCATATGATGTCCCAAAAAAATTTTAAAAACTCCAAAGAAGTGGAGAATTGGGAGGGTACGATGAATGTGAGGATTCCTCACATTCTTCGTACTCTGCTGAATTTTTTAGTATTTTTGGATTTCAATTTTTCCGGAAATCGTTTCACCACCTCCTAAGTATAATGAACCTATTTAAACATTATCCAAGCCATATGATGTCCCAAAAATTTTTAAAAACTCCAACGGAGTGGAGAATTGGGAGGGTACGAACAATGTGTGGATTCCTCACATTCTTGGTACCCTTGTGTATTTTTTAGCATTTTTGGATTTGGATGTTTTCAGGAATCATTTCACCACCTTCCAAGTGTAACGAACCTATTTAAACAACATCCAAACCATATGATATCCCAAAAAAATTTTAAAAACTCTAAAGAAGTGGAGAATTGGGAGGGTACGAACAATCTGAGGATTCCTCACATTCTTCGTACTCTGTTGAATTTTTTAGTATTTTTGGATTTCAATTTTTCCGGAAATCGTTTCACCACCTCCTAAGTATAATGAACCTATTTAAACAATATCCAAGCCATATGATGTCCCAAAAAATTTTAAAAACTCCAAAGAAGTGGAGAATTCGGAGGCTACGAAGAATGTGAGGATTCCTCACACTCTTCGTACTCTGCTGAATTTTTTAGTATTTTTGGATTTCAATTTTTCCGGAAATCGTTTCACCACCTCCTAAGTATAATGAACCTATTTAAACAATATCCAAGCCATATGATGTCCCAAAAAATTTTAAAAACTCCAAAGAAGTGGAGAATTGGGAGGGTACGAACAATGTGTGGATTCCTCACATTCTTGGTACCCTTGTGAATTTTTTAGTATTTTTGGATTTGGATTTTTTCAGAAATCATTTCACCACCTTCCAAGTGTAACGAACCTATTTAAACAACAACCAAACCATATGATATCCCAAAAAAATTTTAAAAACTCTAAAGAAGTGGAGAATTGGGAGGGTACGAACAATCTGAGGATTCCTCACATTCTTCGTACTCTGCTGAATTTTTTAGTATTTTTGGATATCAATTTTTTCGGAAATCGTTTCACCACCTCCTAAGTATAATGAACCTATTTAAACAATATCCAAGCCATATGATGTCCCAAAAAATTTTAAAAACTCCAAAGAAGTGGAGAATTGGGAGGGTACGAAGAATGTGAGGATTCCTCACACTCTTCGTACTCTGCTGAATTTTTTAGTATTTTTTTACTTCAATTTTTCCGGAAATCGTTTCACCACCTCCTAAGTATAATGAACCTATTTAAACAATATCCAAGCCATATGATGTCCCAAAAAATTTTAAAAACTCCAAAGAAGTGGTGAACTGGGAGGGTACGAACAATGTGTGGATTCCTCACATTCTTGGTACCCTTGTGAATTTTTTAGTATTTTTGGATTTGGATGTTTTCAGAAATCATTTCACCACCTTCCAAGTGTAACGAACCTATTTAAACAACAACCAAACCATATGATATCCCAAAAAAATTTTAAAAACTCTAAAGAAGTGGAGAATTGGGAGGGTACGAACAATCTGAGGATTCCTCACATTCTTCGTACTCTGCTGAATTTTTTAGTATTTTTGGATATCACTTTTTCCAGAAATCGTTTCACCACCTCGTAAGTATAATGAACCTATTTAAATAATATCCAAGTGATATGATGTCCCAAAAAATTTTAAAAACTCCAAAGAAATGGAGAATTGGGAGGGTACGAAGAATGTGAGGATTCCTCACACTCTTCGTACTCTGCTGAATTTTTTAGTATTTTTGGATTTCAATTTTTCGGGATATCGTTTCACCACCTCCTAAGTATAATGAACCTATTTAAACAATATCCAAGCCATATGATGTCCCAAAAAATTTTAAAAACTCCAACGAAGTGGAGAATTGGGAGGGTACGAACAATGTGTGGATTCCTCACATTCTTGGTACCCTTCTGAATTTTTTAGTATTTTTGGATTTGGATGTTTTCAGAAATCATTTCACCACCTTCCAAGTGTAACGAACCTATTTAAACAACATCCAAACCATATGATATCCCAAAAAAATTTTAAAAACTCTAAAGAAGTGGAGAATTGGGAGGGTACGAACAATCTGAGGATTCCTCAGATTCTTCGTACTCTGTTGAATTTTTTAGTATTTTTGGATTTCAATTTTTCCGGAAATCGTTTCACCACCTCCTAAGTATAATGAACCTATTTAAACAATATCCAAGCCATATGATGTCCCAAAAAATTTTAAAAACTCCAAAGCAGTGGAGAATTGGGAGGGTAGGAACAATGTGTGGATTCCTCACATTCTTGGTACCCTTGTGAATTTTTTAGTATTTTTGGATTTGGATTTTTTCAGAAATCATTTCACCACCTTCCAAGTGTAACGAACCTATTTAAACAACATCCAAACCATATGATATCCCAAAAAAATTTTAAAAACTCTAAAGAAGGGGAGAATTGGGAGGATACGAACAATCTGAGGATTCCTCACATTCTTCGTACTCTGCTGAATTTTTTAGTATTTTTGGATATCAATTTTTCCGGAAATCGTTTCACCGCCTCCTAAGTATAATGAACCTATTTAAACAATATCCAAGCCATATGATGTCCCAAAAAATTTTAAAAACTCCAAAGAAGTGGAGAATTGGGAGGGTACGAAGAATGTGAGGATTCCTCACACTCTTCGTACTCTGCTGAATTTTTTAGTATTTTTGGATTTCAATTTTTTCGGAAATCGTTTCACCACCTCCTAAGTATAATGAACCTATTTAAACAATATCCAAGCCATATGATGTCCCAAAAAATTTTAAAAACTCCAAAGAAGTGGAGAATTGGGAGGGTACGAAGAATGTGAGGATTCCTCACATTCTTCGTACTCTGCTGAATTTTTTAGTATTTTTGGATTTCAATTTTTCCGGAAATCATTTCACCACCTCCTAAGTATAATGAACCTATTCAAACAATATCCAAGCCATATGATGTCCCAAAAAATTTTAAAAACTCCAAAGAAGTGGAGAATTGGGAGGGTACGAAGAATGTGAGGATTCCTCACACTCTTCGTACTCTGCTGAATTTTTTAGTATTTTTCGATTTCAATTTTTCCGGAAATCGTTTCACCACCTCCTAAGTATAATGAACCTATTTAAACAATATCCAAGCCATATGATGTCGCAAAAAATTTTAAAAACTCCAAAGAAGTGGAGAATTGGGAGGGTACGAACAATGTGTGGATTCCTCACATTCTTCGTACCCTTGTGAATTTTTCAGTACTTTTGGATTTGGATTTTTTCAGAAATCATTTCTCCACCTATTTAAACAATATCCAAGCCATATGATGTCCCAAAAAACTTTAAAAACACCAAAAAAGTGGAGATTTGGGAGGGCACGAAGAATGTAAGGTTTCCTCACATTCTTCGTACCCTTGTGATTTTTTTAGTACTTTTGGATTTTGATTTTTCCGGAAATCATTTCACCACCTCCTATGTGTAATGAACCTATTTAAACAACATCCAAGCCATATGATGTTTCAAAAAATTTTAAAAACTCCAAAGAAGTGGAGAATCGGGAGGATACGAACAATGTGAGGATTCCTCACATTCTTCGTACCCTTGTGAATTTTTAAGTATTTTTGGATTTGGATTTTTTGAGAAATCTTTCGACCACCTTGCAAGTGTAACGAACCTATTTAAACAACATCCAAACCATATGATGTCCCAAAAAAATTTAATAACTCCAAAGAAGTTGAGAATTGGGAGGGTATGAACAATGTGAGGATTCCTCACATTCTTCGTACCCTATTGAATTTTTTAGTATTTTTGGATTTCGATTTTTCCAAAAATCATTCCACCACCTCCTAAGTATAATGGACCTATTTAAACAGCATCCAAGCCATATGATGTCGCAAAAAATTTTAAAAACTCCAAAGAAGTGGAGATTTGGGAGGGTACGAAGAATGTAAGGATTCCTCACATTTTTCGTACCCTTGTGAATTTTTTAGTACTTTTGGATTTGGATTTGTCCGGAAAACATTTCACCACCTCCTATGTGTAATGAACCTATTTAAACAATATGCAAGCCATATGATGTCCCACAAAATTTTAAAAACTCCAAAGAAGTGGAGAATTGGGAGGGTACGAACAATGTGAGGATTCCTCACATTCTTCGTACCCTTGTGAATTTTTAACTATTTTTGGATTTGGATTTTTTTGGAAATCATTTCACCACCTTGCAAGTGTAACGAACTTATTTAAACAACATCCAAGCCAGATGATGTCTCAAAAAATTTTAAAAACTCCAAAGAAGTGGAGAATTGGGAGGCTACGAACAATGTGAGGATTCCTCACATTCTTCGTACCCTTGTGCATTTTTGAGTATTTTTGGATTTGGATTTTTTCAGAAATCATTTGACCACCTCCCAAGTGTAACGAACCTATTTAAACAACATCCAAACCATATAATGTCCCAAAAAAATTTTAAAAACTCCAAAGAAGTGGAGAATTGGGTGGGTACGAAGAATGTGAGGATTCCTCACATTCTTCGTACTCTGCTGCATTTTTTAGTATTTTTGGATTTCAATTTTTTCGGAAATCATTTCCCCACCTCCTAAGTATAATGAACCTATTTAAACAATATCCAAACCATATGATGTCCCAAAATATTTTAAAAACTCCAAAAAAGTGGAGATTTGGGAGGGTACGAAGAATGTAAGGATTCCCCACATTCTTCGTACCCTTGTGATTTTTTTAGTACTTTTGGATTTTGATTTTTCCGGAAATCATTTCACCACCTCCTATGTGTAATGAACCTATTTAAACAACATCCAAGCCATATGATGTTTCAAAAAATTTTAAAAACTCCAAAGAAGTGGAGAATTGGGAGGGTACGAACAATGTGAGGATTCCTCACATTCTCCGTATCCTTGTGAATTTTTAAGTATTTTTGGATTTGGAATTTTTCAGAAATCTTTCGACAACCTTCCAAGTGTAACGAACCTATTTCAACAACATCCAAACCATATGATGACTTAAAAAAATTTTAATAACTCCAATGAAGTTGAGAATTGGGAGGGTACGAAGAATGTGAGGATTCCTCACATTCTTCGTACCCTGTTGAATTTTTTAGTATTTTTGGATTTCGATTTTTCCGAAAATCATTTCACCACCTCCTAAGTATAATGGACTTATTTGAACAATATCCAAGCCATATGATCTCCCAAAAAATTTTAAAAACTCCAAAGAAGTGGAGATTCGGGAGGGTACGAAGAATGTAAGGATTCCTCACATTCTTCGTACCCTTGTGAATTTTTTAGTACTTTTGGATTTGGACTTTTCCGGAAAACATTTCACCACCTCCTATGTGTAATGAACCTATTTAAACAATATGCAAGCCATATGATGTCCCACAAAATTTTAAAAACTCCAAAGAAGTGGAGAATTGGGTTGGTACGAACAATGTGAGGATTCCTCACATTCTTCGTACCCTTGTGAATTTTTAACTATTTTTGGATTTAGATTTTTTCGGAAATCATTTCACCACCTTGCAAGTGTAGCGAACCTATTTAAACAACATCCAAGCCATATGATGTTTAAAAAAATTTTAAAAACTTCAAAGAAGTGGAGATTTGGGAGGGTACGAAGAATGTAAGGATTCATCACATTCTTCGTACCCTTGTGAATTTTTTAGTACTTTTGGATTTGGATTTTTCCGGAAATCATTTCAGCACCTCCTATGTGTAATGAACCTATTTAAACAATATGCAAGCCATATGATGTGCCAAAAAAATTTAAAAACTCCAAAGAAGTGGAGAATAGGGAGGGTACGAACAATGTGAGGATTCCTCACATTCTTCGTACCCTTGTGAATTTTTAACTATTTTTGGATTTGGATTTTTTTGGAAAACATTTCACCACCTTGCAAGTGTAACGAACCTATTTAAACAACATCCAAGCCAGATGATGTTTCAAAAAATTTTAAAAACTCCAAAGAAGTGGAGAATTGGAAGGCTACGAACAATGTGAGGATTCCTCACATTCTTCGTACCCTTGTGAATTTTTGAGTATTTTTGGATTTGGATTTTTTCAGAAATCATTTGACCACCTCCCAAGTGTAACGAACCTATTTAAACAACATCCAAACCATATGATGTCCCAAAAAAATTTTAAAAACTCCAAAGAAGTGGAGAATTGGGTGGGTACGAAGAATGTGAGGATTCCTCACATTCTTCGTACTCTGCTGAATTTTTTAGTATTTTTGGATTTCAATTTTTCCGGAAATCATTTCACCACCTCCTAAGTATAATGAACCTATTTAAACAATATCCAAGCCATATGATGTCCCAAAAAACTTTAAAAACACCAAAAAAGTGGTGATTTGGGAGGGCACGAAGAATGTAAGGATTCATCACATTCTTCGTACCCTTGTGATTTTTTTAGTACTTTTGGATTTTGATTTTTCCGGAAATCATTTCACCACCTCCTATGTGTAATGAACCTATTTAAACAACATCCAAGCCATATGATGTTTCAAAAAATTTTAAAAACTCCAACGAAGTGGAGAATCGGGAGGATACGAACAATGTGAGGATTTCTCACATTCTTCGTACCCTTGTGAATTTTTAAGTATTTTTGGATTTGGATTTTTTGAGAAATCTTTCGACCACCTTCCAAGTGTAACGAACCTATTTAAACAACATCCAAACCATGTGATGTCCCAAAAAAATTTAATAACTCCAAAGAAGTTGAGAATTGGGAGGGTATGAACAATGTGAGGATTCCTCACATTCTTCGTACCCTGTTGAATTTTTTAGTATTTTTCGATTTCGATTTTTCCAAAAATCATTCCAGCACCTCCTAAGTATAATGGACCTATTTAAACAGTATCCAAGCCATATGATGTCGCAAAAAATTTTAAAAACTCCAAAGAAGTGGAGATTTGGGAGGGTACGAAGAATGTAAGGATTCCTCACATTTTTCGTACCCTTGTGAATTTTTTAGTACTTTTGGATTTGGATTTGTCCGGAAAACATTTCACCACCTCCTATGTGTAATGAACCTATTTAAACAATATGCAAGCCATATGATGTCCCACAAAATTTTAAAAACTCCAAAGAAGAGGAGAATTGGGAGGGTACGAACAATGTGAGGATTCCTCACATTCTTCGTACCCTTGTGAATTTTTAACTATTTTTGGATTTGGATTTTATCGGAAATCATTTCACCACCTTGCAAGTGTAACGAACCTATTTAAACAACATCTAAGCCAGATGATGTTTCAAAAAATTTTAAAAACTCCAAAGAAGTGGAGAATTGGGAGGTTACGAACAATGTGAGGATTCCTCACATTCTTCGTACCCTTGTGAATTTTTGAGTATTTTTGGATTTGGATTTTTTCAGAAATCATTTGACCACCTCCCAAGTGTAACAAACCTATTTAAACAACATCCAAACCATATGATGTCCCAAAAAAATTTTAAAAACTCCAAAGAAGTGGAGAATTGGGTGGGTACGAAGAATGTGAGGATTCCTCACATTCTTCGTACTCTGCTACATTTTTTAGTATTTTTGGATTTCAATTTTTCCGGAAATCATTTCCCCACCTCCTAAGTATAATGAACCTATTTAAACAATATCCAAACCATATGATGTCCCAAAATATTTTAAAAACTCCAAAAAAGTGGAGATTTGGGAGGGTACGAAGAATGTAAGGATTCCTCACATTCTTCGTACCCTTGTGATTTTTTTAGTACTTTTGGATTTTGATTTTTCCGGAAATCATTTCACCACCTCCTATGTGTAATGAACCTATTTAAACAACATCCAAGCCATATGATGTTTCAAAAAATTTTAAAAACTCCAAAGAAGTGGAGAATTGGGAGGGTACGAACAATGTGAGGATTCCTCACATTCTTCGTATCCTTGTGAATTTTTGAGTATTTTTGGATTTGGATTTTTTCAGAAATCTTTCGACCACCTTCCAAGTGTAACGAACCTATTTCAACAACATCCAAACCATATGATGACTTAAAAAAATTTTACTAACTCCAATGAAGTTGAGAATTGGGAGGGTACGAAGAATGTGAGGATTCCTCACATTCTTCGTACCCTGTTCAATTTTTTAGTATTTTTGGATTTCGATTTTTCCGAAAATCATTTCACCACCTCCTAAGTATAATGGACCTATTTGAACAATATCGAAGCCATATGATCTCCCAAAAAATTTTAAAAACTCCAAAGAAGTGGAGATTCGGGAGGGTACGAAGCATGTAAGGATTCCTCACATTCTTCGTACCCTTGTGAATTTTTTAGTACTTTTGGATTTGGATTTTTCCGGAAAACATTTCACCACCTCCTATGTGTAATGAACCTATTTAAACAATATGCAAGCCATATGATGTCCCACAAAATTTTAAAAACTCCAAAGAAGTGGAGAATTGGGTTGGTACGAACAATGTGAGGATTCCTCACATTCTTCGTACCCTTGTGAATTTTTAACTATTTTTGGATTTAGATTTTTTCGGAAATCATTTCACCACCTTGCAGGTGTAACGAACCTATTTAAACAACATCCAAGCCATATGATGTTTAAAAAAATTTTAAAAACTTCAAAGAAGTGGAGATTTGGGAGGGTACGAAGAATGTAAGGATTCATCACATTCTTCGTACCCTTGTCAATTTTTTAGTACTTTTGGATTTGGATTTTTCCGGAAATAGTTTCAGCACCTCCTATGTGTAATGAACCTATTTAAACAATATGCAAGCCATATGATGTGCCAAAAAAATTTAAAAACTCCAAAGAAGTGGAGAATAAGGAGGGTACGAACAATGTGAGGATTCCTCACATTCTTCGTACCCTTGTGAATTTTTAACTATTTTTGGATTTGGATTTTTTTCGAAAACATTTCACCACCTTGCAAGTGTAACGAACCTATTTAAACAACATCCAAGCCAGATGATGTTTCAAAAAATTTTAAAAACTCCAAAGAAGTGGAGAATTGGGAGGCTACGAACAATGTGAGGATTCCTCACATTCTTCGTACCCTTGTGAATTTTTGAGTATTTTTGGATTTGGATTTTTTCAGAAATCATTTGACCACCTTCCAAGTGTAACGAACCTATTTAAACAACATCCAAACCATATGATGTCCCAAAAAAATTTTAAAAACTCCAAAGAAGTGAAGAATTGGGTGGGTACGAAGAATGTGAGGATTCCTCACATTCTCCGTACCCTTGTGATTTTTTTAGTACTTTTGGATTTTGATTTTTCCGGAAATCATTTCACCACCTCCTATGTGTAATGAACCTATTTAAACAACATCCAAGCCATATGATGTTTCAAAAAATTTTAAAAACTCCAAAGAAGTGGAGAATTGGGAGGGTACGAACAATGTGAGGATACCTCGCATTCTTTGTATCCTTGTGAATTTTTGAGTATTTTTGGATTTGGATTTTTTCAGAAATCTTTCGACCACCTTCCAAGTGTAACGAACCTATTTCAACAACATCCAAACCATATGATGACTTAAAAAAATTTTAATAACTCCAATGAAGTTGAGAATTGGGAGGGTACGAAGAATGTGAGGATTCCTCACATTCTTCGTACCCTGTTGAATTTTTTTGTATTTTTGGATTTCGATTTTTTCAAAAATCATTTCAGCACCTCCTAAGTATAATGGACCTATTTGAACAATATCCAAGCCATATGATCTCCCAAAAAATTTTAAAAACTCCAAAGAAGTGGAGATTCGGGAGGGTACGAAGAATGTAAGGATTCCTCACATTCTTCGTACCCTTGTGAATTTTTTAGTACTTTTGGATTTGGATTTTTCCGGAAAACATTTCACCACCTCCTATGTGTAATGAACCTATTTAAACAATATGCAAGCCATATGATGTCCCACAAAATTTTAAAAACTCCAAAGAAGTGGAAAATTGGGTTGGTACGAACAATGTGAGGATTCCTCACATTCTTCGTACCCTTGTGAATTTTTAACTATTTTTGGATTTAGATTTTTTCGTAAATCATTTCACCACCTTGCAAGTGTAACGAACCTATTTAAACAACATCCAAGCCATATGATGTTTAAAAAAATTTTAAAAACTTCAAAGAAGTGGAGATTTGGGAGGGTACGAAGAATGTAAGGATTCCTCACATTCTTCGTACCCTTGTGAATTTTTTAGTACTTTTGGATTTGGATTTTTCCGGAAATCATTTCAGCACCTCCTATATGTAATGAACCTATTTAAACAATATGCAAGCCATATGATGTGCCAAAAAATTTTAAAAACTCCAAAGAAGTGGAGAATAGGGAGGGTACGAACAATGTGAGGATTCCTCACATTCTTCGTACCCTTGCGAATTTTTAACTAGTTTTGGATTTGGATTTTTTCGGAAAACATTTCACCACCTTGCAAGTGTAACGAACCTATTTAAACAACATCCAAGCCAGATGATGTTTCAAAAAATTTTAAAAACTCCGAAGAAGTGGAGAATTGGGAGGCTAGGAACAATGTGAGGATTCCTCACATTCTTCGTACCCTTGTGAATTTTTGAGTATTTTTGGATTTGGATTTTTTCAGAAATCATTTGACCGCCTTCCAAGTGTAACGAACCTATTTAAACAACATCCAAACCATATGATGTCCCAAAAAAATTTTAAAAACTCTAAAGAAGTGGAGAATTGGGAGGGTACGAAGAATGTGAGGATTCCTCACATTCTTCGTACTCTGCTGAATTTTTTAGTATTTTTGGATTTCAATTTTTCCGGAAATCATTTCACCACCTCCTAAGTATAATGAACCTATTAAAACAATATCCAAGCCATATGATGTCCCAAAAAATTTTAAAAACTCCAAAAAAGTAGAGATTTGGGAGGGTACGAAGAATGTAAGGATTCCTCACATTCTTCGTACCCTTGTGATTTTTTTAGTACTTTTGGATTTTGATTTTTCCGGAAATCATTTCACCACTTCCTATGTGTAATGAACCTATTTAAACAATATGCAAGCCATATGATGTCCCAAAAAATTTTAAAAACTCCAAAGAAGTGGAGAATTTGGAGGGTACGAACAATGTGAGGATTCCTCACATTCTTTGTACCCTTGTAAATTTTTTAGTATTTTTGGATTTGGATTTTTTCAGAAATCATTTGACCACCTTCCAAGTGTAACGAACCTATTTAAACAACATCCAAACCATATGATGTCCCATAAAAATTTTAATAACTCCAAAGAAGTTGAGAATTGGGAGGGTATGAACAGTGTGAGGATTCCTCACATTCTTCGTACCCTGTTGAATTTTTTAGTATTTTTGGATTTCGATTTTTCTGAAAATCATTTCACCACCTCCTAAGTATAATGGACCTATTTAAACAATATCCAAGGCATATGATGTCCCAAAAAGTTTTAAAAACTCCAAAGAAGTGGAGATTTGAGAGGGTACGAAGAATGTAAGGATTCCTCACATTCTTCGTACCCCTTGTGAATTTTTTAGTACTTTTGGATTTGGATTTTTCCGGAAATCATTTCAGCACCTCCTATGTGTAATGAACCTATTTAAACAATATGAAAGCCATATGATGTCCCAAAAAATTTTAAAAACTCCAAAGAAGTGGAGAATTGGGAGGGTACGAACAATGTGAGGATTCCTCACATTCTTCGTACCCTTTTGAATTTTTACCTACATTTGGATTTGGATTTTTTCGGAAATCATTTTACCACCTTCCAAGTGTAACGAACCTATTTAAAAAACATCCAAGCTATATGATGTTTAAAAAAAATTTAAAAACTCCAAAGAAGTGGAGAATTGGGAGGGTACGAACAATGTGAGGATTCCTCACATTCTTCGTACCCTTGTGAATTTTTGAGTATTTTTGGATTTGGATTTATTCAGAAATAATTTGACCACCTTCCAAGTGTAACGAACCTATTTCAACAACAGCCAAACCATATGATGTCCCAAAAAAATTTTAAGAACTCCAAAGAAGTGGAGAATTGGGAGGGTACGAAGAATGTGAGAATTCCTCACATTCTTCGTACTCTGCTGAATTTTTTAGTATTTTTGGATTTCAATTTTTTCGAAAATCATTTCACCACCTCCTAAGTATAATGAACCTATTTAAACAATATCCAAGCCATATGATGTCCCAAAAAATTTTAAAAACTCCAAAGAAGTGGAGAATTGGGAGGGTACGAACAATGTGGGGATTCCTCACATTCTTCGTACCCTTGTGAATTTTTGAGTATTTTTGGATTTGGATTTTTTCAGAAATCATTTGACCACCTTCCAAGTGTAACTAACCTATTTAAACAACATCCAAACCATATGATGTATCAAAAAATATTTAATAACTCTAAAGAAGTTGAGAATTGGGAGGGTATGAACAATGTGAGGATTCCTGACATTCGTCGTACCCTGTTGAATTTTTTAGTATTTTTGGATTTCGATTTTTTCAAAAATCATTTCACCACCTCCTAAGTATAATGTACCTATTTAAACAATATCCAAGCGATATGATGTCCCAAAAAATTTTAAAAACTCCAAAGAAGTGGAGATTTGGGAGGGTACGAAGAATGTAAGGATTCCTCACATTCTTCGTATCCTTCTGAATTTTTTAGTACTTTTGGATTTGGATTTTTCCGAAAATCATTGCACCACCTCCTATGTGTAATGAACCTATTTAAACAATATGCAAGCCATATGATGTCGCAAAAAGTTTTAGAAACTCCAAAGAAGTGGAGAATTGGGAGGATACGAACAATGTGAGGATTCCTCACATTCTTCGTACCCTTGTGAATTTTTAACTATTTTTGGATTTGGATTTTTTCGGAAATCATTTCTCCACCTTCCAAGTGTAACGAACCTATTTAAACAACATCCAAGCCATATGATGTTTCAAAAAATTTTAAAAACTCCAAAGAAGTGGAGAATTGGGAGGGTACGAACAATGTGAGGATTCTTCACATTCTTCGTACCCTTGTGAATTTTTGAGTATTTTTGGATTTGGATTATTTCAGAAATCATTTGACCACCTTCCAAGTGTAACGAACCTATTTAAACAACATCCAAACCATATGATGTCCCAAAAAAATTTTAAAAACTCCAAAGAAGTGGAGAATTGGGAGGGTACGAAGAATGTGAGGATTCCTCACATTGTTCGTACTCTGCTGAATTTTTTAGTATTTTTGGATTTCAATTTTTTCGGAAATCATTTCACCGCCTCCTAAGTATAATGAACCTGTTTAAACAATATCCAAGCCATATGATGTCCCAAAAAATTTTAAAAACTCGAAAGAAGTGGAGATTTGGGAGGGTACGAAGAATGTAAGGATTCCTCACATTCTTCGTTCCCTTATGAATTTTTTAGTACTTTTGGATTTCGATTTTTCCGGAAATCATTTCACCACCTCCTATGTGTAATGAAACGATTTAAATAATATCCAAGCCATATGATGTCCCAAAAAATTTGAAAAACTCCAAAGAAGTGGAGAATTGGGAGGGTACGAACAATGTGAAGATTCCTCACATTCTTCGTAGCCTTGTGAATTTTTGAGTATTTTTGGATTTGGATTTTTTCGGAAATCATTTCACCGCCTTCCAAGTGTAACGAACCTATTTAAACAACATCCAAGCCATATGATGTTTCAAAAAATTTTAAAAACTCGAAAGAAGTGGAGAATTGGGAGGGTTTGAACAATGTGAGGATTCCTCACATTCTTCGTACCCTTATGAATTTTTTAGTATTTTTGGATTTGGATTTTTTCAGAAATCATTTGACCACCTTCCAAGTGTAATGAACCTATTTAAACAACATCCAAACCATATGATGTCCCAAAAAATTTCAAAAACTCCAAAGAAGTGGAGAATATGGAAGGTACGAACAATGTGAGGATTCCTCACATTCTACGTACCCTTGTGAATTTTTTAGTATTTTTGGATTTGGATGTTTTCAGAAATCATTTCACCACCTTCCAAGTGTAACGAACCTATGTAAACAACATCCAAACCATATGATATCCCAAAAAAATTTTAAAAACTCTAAAGAAGTGGAGAATTGGGAGGGTACGAACAATCTGAGGATTCCTCACATTCTTCGTACTCTGCTGAATATTTTAGTATTTTTGGATATCAATTTTTCCGGAAATCGTTTCACCACCTCCTAAGTATAATGAACCTATTTAAACAATATCCAAGCCATATGATGTCCCAAAAAATTTTAAAAACTCCAAAGAAGTGGAGAATTGGGAGGGTACGAAGAATGTGAGGATTCCTCACACTCTTCGTACTCTGCTGAATTTTTTAGTATTTTTGGATTTCAATTTTTCTGGAAATCGTTTCACCACCTCCTAAGTATAATGAACCTATTTAAACAATATCCAAGCCATATGATGTCCCAAAAAATTTTGAAAACTCCAACGAAGTGGAGAATTGGGAGGGTACGAACAATGTGTGGATTCCTCACATTCTTGGTACCCTTGTGAATTTTTTAGTAATTTTGGATTTGGATGTTTTCAGAAATCATTTCACCACCTTCCAAGTGTAACGAACCTATTTAAACAACATCCAAACCATATGATATCCCAAAAAAATTTTAAAAACTCTAAAGAAGTGGAGAATTGGGAGGGTACGAACAATCTGAGGATTCCTCACATTCTTCGTACTCTGCTGAATTTTTTAGTATTTTTGGATATCAATTTTTCCGAAATCGTTTCACCACCTCCTAAGTATAATGAACCTATTTAAACAATATCCAAGCCATATGATGTCCCAAAAAATTTTAAAAACTCGAAAGAAGTGGAGAATTGGGAGGGTTTGAACAATGTGAGGATTCCTCACATTCTTCGTACTCTGCTGAATTTGTTAGTATTTTTGGATATCAATTTTTCCGGAAATCATTTCACCACCTCCTAAGTATAATGAACCTATTTAAACAATATCCAAGCCATATGATGTCCCAAAAAATTTTAAAAACTCCAAAGAAGTGGAGAATTGGGAGGGTACGAAGAATGTGAGGATTCCTCACACTCTTCGTACTCTGCTGAATTTTTTAGTATTTTTGGATTTCAATTTTTCTGGAAATCGTTTCACCACCTCCTAAGTATAATGAACCTATTTAAACAATATCCAAGCCATATGATGTCCCAAAAAATTTTAAAAACTCCAACGAAGTGGAGAATTGGGAGGGTACGAACAATGTGTGGATTCCTCACATTCTTGGTACCCTTGTGAATTTTTTAGTATTTTTGGATTTGGATGTTTTCAGAAATCATTTGACCACCTCCCAAGTGTAACGAACCTATTTAAACAACATCCAAACCATATAATGTCCCAAAAAAATTTTAAAAACTCCAAAGAAGTGGAGAATTGGGAGGGTACGAAGAATGTGAGGATTCCTCACATTGTTCGTACTCTGCTGAATTATTTAGTATTTTTGGATTTCAATTTTTCCGGAAATCATTTCACCACCTCCTAAGTATAATGAACCTGTTTAAACAATATCCAAGCCATATGATGTCCCAAAAAATTTTAAAAACTCGAAAGAAGTGGAGATTTGGGAGGGTACGAAGAATGTAAGGATTCCTCACATTCTTCGTTCCCTTATGAATTTTTTAGTACTTTTGGATTTCGATTTTTCCGAAAATCATTTCACCACCTCCTATGTGTAATGAAACGATTTAAATAATATCCAAGCCATATGATGTCCCAAAAAATTTGAAAAACTCCAGAGAAGTGGAGAATTGGGAGGGTACGAACAATGTGAAGATTCCTCACATTCTTCGTAGCCTTGTGAATTTTTGAGTATTTTTGGATTTGGATTTTTTCGGAAATCATTTCACCGCCTTCCAAGTGTAACAAACCTATTTAAACAACATCCAAGCCATATGATGTTTCAAAAAATTTGAAAAACTCGAAAGAAGTGGAGAATTGGGAGGGTTTGAACAATGTGAGGATTCCTCACATTCTTCGTACCCTTATGAATTTTTTAGTATTTTTGGATTTGGATTTTTTCAGAAATCATTTGACCACCTTCCAAGTGTAATGAACCTATTTAAACAACATCCAAACCATATGATGTCCCAAAAAATTTCAAAAACTCCAAAGAAGTGGAGAATATGGAAGGTACGAAGAATGTGAGGATTCCTCACATTCTACGTACCCTTGTGAATTTTTTAGTATTTTTGGATTTGGATTTTTCCGGAAATCATTTCACCGCATCCTATGTGTAACAAACCTATTTAAACAGAATCCAAGCTATATGATGTCCCCAAAAATTTTTATAACTCCAAACAAGTGGAGAATTGGGAGGGTACGAATAATGTGAGCATTCTTCACATTCTTCGTAGCCTTTTGAATTTTCTAGTATTTTTGGATTTGGATTTTTCCGGATATCATTTGACCACCTTCTAAGTGTAACGAATCTTTTTAAATAACATCCAAACCATTTGATGTCCTTAAAATTTTTTAAAACTCCAAAGAAGTGGAGAATTGGGAGGGTACGAAGAATGTGAGGATTCCTCACATTATTCGTACTCTTGTGAATTTTTTAGTATTTTTCGATTTCGATTTTTCCGAAAATCATTTCACCACCTCCTAAGTGTAATGAACTTATTTAAACAATATCCAAGCCATATGATGTCCCAAAAAATTTTAAAAACTCCAAAGAAGTGGAGATTTGGGAGGGTACGAACAATGTGAGGATTCCTCACATTCTTTCAATCCCTCAGAGTCATTCCAAAATTGACTTGTTTAAAAATTGTTGAACTTATGTTGAATCCTCATTTAAGGGGTTATATAGATTTGATCATTTTTCTTCAATAGGCCATCAAGTATTTTTTGGATAATCGGAATTAGGAGGTGCAATTTAGGCAAGTTGTCATGACTTAAGCCAACCTTAATTTGGATAAGGTTCGACTATTATTTATAATCTTTAGGTACAATTTTTTATTTCCAAACTTAATTAAGGTGAAATACAAATAAAAATTCGAACAACCCAAACCTAATCCAAATCCAATTTAATATTTTTATAATATTTATAGTTTAAATTATTTTATTTAATAAATTTATTTTATTTAATTTTGTAGATGTTACGATAATAATATAAAATTATAATTTTTTTTCCCTTTTTTACAAAGATACATAATTTTTTTTCCCATTTTAATTATCATCCCAAACTATTTTTAAATTTAGTATAAATATGCAAAAAAAATGTATTTTACACAAAATATAAGTACATGTTGAATCATATAGACCCAATTTGCTCAAGTCTAATACAAAGAACCCAAACTCAATCCAACCGTGGAAATTTGAACATCATTATTTTCTAGGATTAATTTTATTCACCTCACTTAAATTTAATATAAATATAATTAATTACTATTAATTTAATATTTTATAAAATATGTCATCTTCCTTTTATCATTTATTAATTTCATTCCACTCTCATTTTATTCAAAGTAAGTGAAATTTCTCATCTTGTCATGTTAGTCTCCTAAATAGAGTAAATATCATGGAATGCCATGAAAGGGACATGATATTCCATATATACCAAGAATTATATAAATGAATTTTTAAATAATTATTTTGCACCCAATCAATGGAGGACACGTGGCTCATTTGATATGTCCAAGTGTGTTTTAACTTACGAGAAATGAAATCGAAATTCTACGGAGCTTGACTACTTTTTCATCATAATGTACAAGGATGTCGTAATTACTAAATACATAAATGTTCGTGCATTACAAGATCAAAATTTGAAGACTTGAAGTTGGATTAAGAGGTTTTAAATACTTATAATCATTGTGACTCATTTATTTAGTTTGTATGGATAACCTATGAGGATTGAAACCCAAATTGTATAGACCTTGACTTCTTATTCATCACAATGTACGAGGATGTCATGATTACTCAATAGATGATTGTTCGAGCATTACAAGATCACAATTTGAAGACTTGAAGTTGGATTAAGAGGTTTCTAATGCTTATAATATTTAGTTTGTGTATATGTATTTTAAATATGGATGAGTAAACATTCAGTTATACTCATCCCTATACATACATTTTCAATTATAAAATTCATATCACTTACACCAAACAAATTTTATTCCCTATGCATATACTACCTGATAGAGTTGACCACCATGTTAGTCGAGTGTCATTGCATTGACCATCGTCTTTAACATTATTCCCATTGGATTATCCCTACCTTGTGTGCTACTGTTTTTGAACTTCTGTGTTAGGAGGACACAAATTCCACCTTAAGGCCTTCAATTTGACCTTTATTATTAACACACCTTCTCATACATTTATATAACCGCTTGCACGCAACTAAAGGTTGGTTTATATGGATGTTCGTTTACCACAATGATGTCCCTTCAAAGAAAGAGTAATTACATGTAGCAAAATACCAAATGGCCTATCCATACACGAATTTATGGAGGAAACCAAACAAATTACAACTTATACAAGGAAATATGAACCGGTCGACCGGTTATATTCTACCGGTTGCCTACTTATCTCAACCGGTAGCCACTACCCCTTTGACAATGCAGCAACCAAAAGGGGCAGTGGCTATCGGTTGAGATAAGTATGCAACCGGTCGACCGGTTCATATACTTCATTTAGTTTTCATTTAGGTATGTGATATGGTGATGAGATCAAGAAAAATGACTTCTCTTTGTTACTATTCCCAACATAAATCAAGACATAGGCTTACCCACAAACAAGCTCACATCAAACACCAAACAATAGTAATGTGATCCTTAAAAAACCCAACCTTATCATGTATAGATCTCAAAAGAGTTGCATAATCATGAACCAAGCCCTTAACAACCAAGGTCTCCACGTTAACTTTTGCTTATGCCTCGCACCCTAATATGACTCTTCATAATAAACTAGGTTCGGCAAGCTCAACATCTATAGAAAACTACATCACTATAGATAATTCATAAAAAACAAACAACTTAACCTTTGAAGTTTGGTCCTTCAAACAGAGGAGCAAGACAAGAAACAAGCACTCAAATAATCATCATTTCTAGTTACCCTTCTCCTTACAAATAACATCCACTCTTCAAACTCTTTATCTAATAAGAAGCGAAGGTTAAAGGGCATTCCCGCGATTGTAAGACTTCCATCAAATGTTCATATAGTAGTTTATGGAGTTTTAGGGTTCCATAAAAAACTTTTGAGACTGAAAGGAGTGAATATGATTTCAATTTTCACCAGAGTTGGCTTTGAAAGAAAGCATTGTAGGGTTCATTTGGAATGTTGGAATAGGAAATAGGAATTTGAAAATTCATTCCATTTCATATTCATTAATCTGCTTAGCATATAACTAGAAATAGGAATAGGAATAAAAAATTCATTATCAAGAAAATTAAAACCCGGTCTTGTAAGAATTTTGATTCTTCTCTTGCACATATGGTATAATGATTCACCTACATGTTCATTCTCATTCTATTCCTATTCCTACATGCCAAATGCACCCACTCCTGAGCCGTGCTTTAACATAATGTCACGACAACCCTATAATTCTAAGGCTCGATCAAACAGTCAGTTAAACAGTAACAGCTATAATACCTGCACCACCATTGGACCAGCAGCTAGAAGCAGCAGCTGCACGGTTGTCATGGATGCTAAGCTGCTTTGTGAGCTTTACAAGAAGAGAGGACTGTTTCTGGTTACGCTCCCTCCTTCGTTTCACATTCTGAACCTCCTGAAGTAGTTCTTCAATCCTTGCAGTGCTTTGGGCACTGAGAACCAATGTATAAAAAATTGCAGTTTTTTTAATGAAAAAAAATTCAGACGGGAAAATAGAAGATATTGAATAATTAAGGTAGTGTTTAAGTGTCAGCTTCATGATGTGTTAAATGCAAAGACACCATTCATCATGCAACCAATTCATGTAAAAATTCTTTAAGATACCAGTTCACACCCCTTCTCACAACCTGTCAAGAGGATAGAATAGATATTTTTCTTTTTTATTCTTTAGATGTTCTTCATGCATGCTGATGGAGAATGGTATAATTTTTTTCCCATAAAACTCATTCTCTGCTAGAAATGGAGATAAAATAAATTCCATAACATATATAATTTCTATGTAACAGCTAAAGATACTTCAATATCTTTGTATTGTGCTCATATTCCATCACTAGGGATGCAGAGGCATCAACAGAATTGAAGTGAGTGGTATGTGGAACCCAGGTAGTGAGTTAGTTCCAGGTTAGGGAATTAGAGGTGGCGGGAGATTTCTTGGAATTGATTTTATGAGGTGCAATATAACTAAGGTGGAAAAGATGAGAGCAGGATGAATCATTGAAGGATTCTAAATGTGGCTAGTCCTTACTCCTTACTCCCATCTTTATTGCCTAGCAGATGTGCTGCATCCCAGCATAAATGCTGGCCTCCTAGGAGACAATATTTCTAGAGCTAATTAGCTGTTTGGGTAGCAAGAGGGTCTAGGGAGTTCTGAATTGCCTTCTCTCTTATATGTTCTGTTTTAGTTTCCCTAATCTGAGTATTCACTCTCTTTTACATGATTTATACCCTCTTGGCCACTTCCTCTGAGAGTTTCTGCTATCTATAAAAAAATTTACCAACACAAACAACCAAAAGTATTCCAATAGTAAAGCATTCATATTTCCTCTTTTTGATAACATATATATTAAGGTATTTAGAGAATTGTGTGTTTCCATATGGCAAAGAGTACCAACCTGACAGAACTGTATAACTGATTAAGCATATCTTCCTTGGATTTTTCTACTTGGCAAAGGACAACTGCCTGCTCAACCACAACAGGTAATAAAGAATACTAAGAGAACTACAAAAGCAACAAAATACATGAATCATAATGGATTTAAGAAAACAAATCGACTTTTGGGACATTGGTAGCAAGGCTGTTCAGAACAGCTTCAACATAACCACGCACTTCTTAAGACATCCATCGGAGCTCTTCTTCTGGATCTGCAGGTCTTCTGGCCATTGTATCCTATAAAATTTTCAATGCAACCAAACAGTAACCACAAAAGACCTAATAACAAATGAAAAAAATGTGAACTATAGAATTTATGTTCTGGGACCAGTACAGAAGTCAAAGATGGCAGAAGCACCAAAGTTCTAAATTAACCACAATTATATCAAGAAACACAAAAGACCAAATGCAGGTAAGCTCCAAAGCAACTAGTTGTGCTATAGAATTGTGCCAAAAAGAAAAGGAAAAAACATTTCAAAAGGACTCACAAGAGAACCATCAAAAAGACTTTGCCGCATGGTAAGACCAAATTCACCCTTCACTTGACCTGAAGGCTGAATAACATTTCTCAATTTGTTTAACCACTCAGCCTTATCCGCTGCGCTCTCAGCCTTTAACACAACAGCACTGTGAGCTGCATGATAAATGGAAAATTTAAGTGTAAAATCACTAAATAGGAGAGGGGAAAATGACAACAGTCCACAAGCAGGACTAGAAGTACAGTCAAAAGAATAATAACGTACCTTTCAACACTGTCTTATATGGAACTTTGCTTGTTATTTTGAAGACAAGACTGGGTGATTTCTCTAGTCCATTTTTCTTTTTACTTTTGGAACTTTTTGGTGGGGGTTCATCTTTATCAGCAATTTCTTCAATGTTGCATTCCTGCACAGTTTATCCAACAGATTTGGAGACAAATCCACTAGCAATGCATCTTCCATTATTTTTAAAAAATGAGCCCTAATGTAGATTTGGATCACACACGACCGTAACCATTCATCTTCATTAAAGTTTCTAAAACCCCATGCAACCGTCAAAACTAAAATATATATATTATATATCCACAAGATGGCACATACAATATGGACTTGCCATGTCATAACATTTCAATAGAACCAAATGAGGGAAGCACAGATTCACCATTTTTCACATCCTATAAAGAAAACCTAAGCTGGAGAAAAATGAAAACTCAGCTAAGAAAGACTAAGTTCAACCATAGTCCCTGGCTAGCTGGCTAGCTGGCTTAGGGTCAATTTCCTAAACCTCTCACATAATGGCCAATCATCAACACCTTGATTAAGTTGATGTGGTGTCAAGGCCTCATGTGATGCCAACTTACACCCATGACTACCTATCACATGCAGGTTGACATGTCATATTCATAAGATGGCAAGTAGGGATGCCTATAATGCTAAGCAGCTTGTCAATGCAAGAGGTGTCAGGTAGTGGCTCAATTGTGACATAAGGGTGGTAGCACATGGGTATGCACACACAAGGCACCATGTAGGTGGCTCGACTCAACTAGAATTGAAGTGTAGAATTTTATTGGGTTGAGATTTTCCCCTTGAAGGGAATGCCCTAAGGAGTTTCGAAGTTTAGGAATACATGTTCAAATTTTTTTTTTAATTACAAAAAAATTGTTATGTTTAGTCATAAATGAAGTGGAGCTCTCAATTTATAAGTTTCTAAGCTCGGGAGTCCAAAACAACAAAAGGCAACCTCGTTCGGTCAATGTAGGGGTCGACCGGTTCACTAGCCATTGGAGCATTTAATGCATGATAGGTTACCGTTGCCTCGACCGGACATCGACCGGGAAAGGTGTAAACCTCAACCGAGAAGAGAAGGCTACTAGATGAGAGAGTGTGTTTTTGACACTCCTCGATCGGTTCTCGACCGGCCAGGGTAAACCGGTCGACCGGTTTCATAACCGGTTGAGCCCGCTGGCTATAGCCTCGACCGGTTGAGCTTTTTGGCCCCGAAGACCTTCCTTTTGAAATTCCTTTCTTTTCTACTACTTAGGCAAGGTCTTTAGGTGAATTAATATGCCACTTTTGAATCAATTTGCCTAAGGTATGTTTGATAAAACTCGGGTTTTAAAGAAAATCAAGTTTTAAAGAATAAACCGAGTTTTCTAAGATGCATGAAAAGGTATGAACATCCTAAGTGCACTCATGCTATCATTTTACATTCATTTCCTATGATCTCAAGTCTTCCAAGTGTCTCGATCATGTATCCATTTGGTCCTTAGATGAATTTTCGAGTTTATACCTGAGATTCTTAAACATTTAAAACAATTAGTCACTTAACCATGGTTTGTTATCATCAAAACCCGATTAGGGGCACCCTTAGGCTAACAATCTCCTATTTTTTGATGATGACAAACCTTGGTTATCTAGGAGAGAAGAAATCTCCCCCTCAATCCAAACATGGATCAATTAAAGCGAAAATTTAAAATGACATGCAAAATTTCAATAGGAGACAATGTGAATTCTGAAAATATCATATCATATATAATAATATCACATGGAAATGTCATGCATGTGTGTGCCCCTTAGATCCTAAAATTTCTCCCCTTTTGGCAACATCATAAAGAAACGAAGGGGGGGGGGGGGGGGGGGGGGGTCTCAAAGATATCAAGGCGGAGGTGGAGGAAACACTAAGCGAAGGTAGGCCATCATTTCCTCATGCTGCTGATCCATACGCTCCTCAAGATGCCCAAGTCTCTGATCGAGATGCTCAAACTGAGAGGTGAAGCCGGTCTGATACTCATCTATGCGATCCTCCATAGAGTGGAAACGAGTATCATTGATGACTACAAACTCCTCCATACGAGTCTCGAGAGAACTGATCTGAGCGGATAAATCCATCCAAGGCGCATGATCAGGTGCATGAGGTGCCTAAAATGGTATCTCTACATGAGAAGGCTCAGTGAAGAATGGCTCAGATGGTCCAACTGTGTATGCTGGCTCAGATATCATCGGCTCAGGAAAGGATGCCTCAAACTGAACACTTTCCGTCTGAAGTGGAGGAGGAATGTCACACTCAGGTATGCTCTACTCAAAGTCCCTCTGAAGGTCTAGCCCACCCTCCATCTCTCGAATCTCGACCTCCTCCTCATCTCCAGGATGCATCTATCCCTGCCCCTGGTCCTGTGCCGGTGGTCGCTCAGCTCTCCTGATCCAAGAGCCATCAGGGGCCTTCTCAAACTTCATCCGCCCCAGAGACTGCTCGTCATATGTGTCATATGTGGTTGGGGTCTCGAAATCTGTCTCGCGACTCAAATCAACCCCGGCATCCTTGAATACTCTCGTGAGGAAGCGACCATAGAGGAGCACGCCGGTCTTGCTCTCACAGCAAGATATCATATGCATCATCATCAGGTACCCGACATGAATCCGTCTCCCTGTCAAAATGGAATCCACTATGAAAGCCTCGAGGTAGGATACCTCGTCTCGATGTCCACCGCGTGGCAACAGAATGGAGCAGACCATGTGATGCAGGATACGACTGATCACTGTCAGGCTATGTGCAGAGGGTTTGCCCATCCCCTAGGTATCGGCAAGTCCACACAGCCTTTGAATAGCCTCTCTAGGCTCAAATCCCGGCACCGTGGGCCACACCTTGGACTCATACACCCTGAGTCCAACTGATGGTATATCGAAAATCCAACAAATGCTCTCCGGACTCAAGGTGATCTCAACTCCTCTGACAGTGGAAGTGATCGGTCCTCCAACCCCGTAGGTCACCAGTGAGTAGAAAGTGCGAATCAGAATTGGGAAGATAGGCTCCGAAATAGTCACCACTAGCAGCCATCTCATCCGTCCAAATATCTCCTCAAATCCAAAGTACTTAAGCTGGGAGAAATTGATGCTTCTCCCTGGAACAACTTTCCTCTGGGCGAATTTTTGTTTATATCTCTAGTAGTCTTCGATAGAGCCGAAAAGAGCGGTATCGTACCTCGCCTTTCAGCGAGCCTCGGACTGATCTGGCTGAGATGGCTCAACAGGGCGCTTGCCTTGAGCCCTGGAAGCGGCTGACTCTCTCCTAGGCGCCATCCGAAAGGCTGAGATGAAGGAGACGAGGCTGAAGAGAGGGATGCACACACACCTGAAAGCCCTTAAGCGCGGGAAGACACTGACGTAGGCTCTAACGCGCTAATTGAGGAGAAAATCGCCCAAATGCGAAGCCTTGGGTCCCAAAATCCAAAACCCTAGCCTCCAAAATCCAATCCGTACCTCTCAGAAGGCTGTAATGGCGTCAAAAATCCCTTGAGGGCAGCTGGAACTACACAAGGGTTGAAGAACCAGAAGAAATGGGTGAGAAACTGAGGCGTGGGAGGCTCTTTAAATTCTCAGCCTCGTCAAACCGGTCGACCGCCTGGTCAATGCGGTCAACGCTTCAATTTTGGTCTATTTCCTTGTCTCGTGATCCCCCCCCTGCCCTTTTCAGTTGAAATCCCCAATTTTTGTCTTCACTCTCTTGTAATTGCTTTGTCAAACTGATTTCATAAGTCATTAATGACCCTAAGAGTTCTCTTCCATAGGTAGCTTGGTCAAATCTTTAGCTTCTTGAATAGCGGTGACCGTTGTATGCCACTTTGAGGGGAGAGACCTCAATATCTTCATCACCTTTTCGGATTCATTTATGACCCTTCACACTGCTTCAAGGCCATTGACAATTTCAGTGAACCAAGTGATCATCTCAACAATAGATTTAGTTTCTTTCATGGCACCAGCTAACCTATCCTTCTGTTACATGTATGTTTGACCTCCAATATTCTAGCAATGGCAACCTTGGTTAGAGACCGGCTAGCCTTGCATCAAGCAGGCATCCTTAATCTTGTAATTGATTTAGGGCCTACTGTGACTGCTGTGAACCCTCACATGCATCCAATCTTCCATATAAGACCCATGAAGCCACATTCTAAGGGATAGGGTCCTGGGGTTTTGATGTAGAATGCAATTCACTCTTTAAAGCCCAAATCCACATCCCATAGCATGGCCCCCTCATCCTACTGCCATAGGGCCACACTGAGTCATCCCTTATCTTTCCTCTCAAATAGCCCCATTCTCTCCTCAAGCCCAGACACTGAGGCGATTTTTCCATATTTTTAAGATAGCCTCCCCGAACTAAGAAGCCTTTATCAATAAGCAGTGGCTACTAACGATAGATTAGTTGCCGATTGCAGATTCCAAGCTATTCAAGAACTACATCATCACAAATAATTATGATACACAATTTTCATAATCTCTAGCTATTTGAGATAGAGGTTTGGCCAAAACAAACTTCCATTTTTCTTTTACTTCTGAAAATCCATTCATTTGTCCTTTCAACCACTTGCTGCAGTCATATACATGGAATGTTGAGCTAAAATACACAGAATACCCTCAAACCATGTTCAAACTAACAAAAAGAGGAGAAAAAAAAAGAAAAGGAAAAGAAAAACAACAAATCATCCTTAATTACTAACTCTAACAGGTTATAAATAAGATTATATGATTTTAATTTATTATAACTGTGATTCTCAACATGAAACAAAGTGTAAAATCTTCAACAAAAGAAATTATTGTTAAGTGCCAATCATATGTACGGTTTGCCACTCTTTAAATCCACATGTGCAAATAAACATAACAAGAATTCCAATAAATAAATACACACATGGATGAATGCAACAAATTACCTGGAAACATGTTCAAGCAATGCATGGGCAAATTGCAATTTGAAGAAAGTGCAATTAACTTCTACTTAACCATGAAAAGAATTAACAATTGATCAAAGTAAGAAATTCTTCATATGATAAAACAACAAAAAGATCCTATCCATAATACCCTTTTGATCAATAGAGAAAGAGACCTTTTTTGGTTGAAAACACTTCTTAACAAACAATGCGGTCCCTGCATATTTGGAATCTGCAAGAGACCACCAAACACGATAATTTCCAAATAGAGGTCTGGAAAGGGCACACATTAATATCTGCATGGTTCAAAAGAAATATATAATTGCTATTACTAGATATCCGATATTGGAGCAGCATGGGTTAATTTTCTTAGCTTTGAAATACTAAATTTCCACAACTCAACTCACAGAGCCCAAATCCCAACTATTTGGAGTTAACCACATAAATGTCTTTTGGCCATTCAACTTTAAAGTTGTACCATCATTTAGGTCTTTAGCAATCATGCTGTTTATTACAAGTTAAAATTACTTGTTTTTCTTTACATAAAATTGTATATAGTCAATTCTAGAGAATGGTTGAAACTGAGAGACAAAACATGTTGGTGGTGTATGATTAAGCAAAAAGTATGGCTTAAAGAGCAGAACAGAAAACCAAGATTCATGTAGCCAACCCCAATACTTGGGATTAAATCTTCATGCTGTTGAATTATATTCAATTTGGAGATCCATCAGAGAGTTTTTTTTCTTTTCTTCATCAAATTAGTGCAGATCAATTCTACCTTAAGTGATATAAAACATAATGGTGCCATAAAAAAAGCCTCAAGCATATCTTGATAATTGGAGCATCTTCTTGAATACTCACAAAAATTATCACATCAAATCCTCGAATCATCTACTGATTTTTTTAATCCCATCTAGAATCATCTTCTAGAATCACATTTTTTTAATCCCATCTAGAATCATCTTCTGTCACACCAAATGGCCATGCACTAACTTGAAAATTTTGTAGACAAATGTTCTTGAGGATTTAAGACTTCTACTGAGGATTTAATTTTCATTGTCAACCTAATATGACCCTCCTCATTTCTCCTAGGCTGAGATCAACTTTAAAAAAAATGACGTTCGAGACATGACACTTGTGGGAATGGAAGTGATGGGAAACACTTAACTACTATACCTAGTGCTGGACATAACAATAGGCAAGTATGTAGTATATAATGCACATGACAAACAATAAGTTTCCATTGCTAGTAAAATTCCATCTGACCATTAACATGTGTTGAGCATGAAAATTGTTGGTCAGAAGTAAACACTACAGCTGCAATTGGATGTCTAATGGAAATTTAAAGGCTCACAACAATGGAAATCAATGGCTCACAAGTGAGGATTAAAAATTAAAAGTTAAAATAGTGCCCCTCCTGGGGAAGTCAAAATTGCTCCCATGCCATCGGCCTGTTACTAGGAATCTCATTTTCATTGATAGCACCATTCTAGAATTGAGATTTGAACTTCAAATCTATGCAAAACACAATAGAGATATTTGTTTTCATAAGACATCCAAATGCACCTTAAATAAAATCTATTTAAAATAGTAAATCAAGAATGGTTTTAATAAGGAAAAAAGATGGCCAAAACTTAGTACGATAATTTATGCAAGCAGGCAAGCATATCTCAACCTATTATATTAATGATGAACCAGTCGACCGGTTATATGCACTTGATTGACCCGTGCACTCGACTTGTAGACACTGGTCATTTCTTGATGCACGTCCCAAAATGGCCAGTGGCTACCGGTTGATGCTTTTTCTCGACCGGTTGACACTGCCAATTTTTTTTTGCAAAACCAAAATGGGCACTTGCTACCGGTTGATGCATTGCCTCAACCGTTTGAAACTGCCCAAGTTTTATGAAAAAAAAATATAGTAGGCTGACCATATTCGTAGACATTATAGTAGATTAGACCAAGGGAGGAGAATACATACGTTTTACGAGGAACCAATACTCAATATAACCTTCTTAACGCATGATTCTTCTATGCTTTTGATGGAAATAGTCATAACCTTCCTTTTGCCATTCGAAACCAGGGATTACAAACTCAATATTTAAAACACAAAAATATTCATGGCACCCAAATGGGAACCTAAATTATGTGACGTCCACCAACAATTTTAAATCTACAGAAGAAGGTTTAAAGAGATGAAAATAACCTATATATCAAGAGCTATAAACAAAATAAGATAGATATAATATATACATGTAGAAGAAAATACATCATCCATATACCATCATCAGCATTGAGTGAATACATTTACGCCATTTATGTGAATGGCCGATAACTACATCCATAAGTAATACGAGAAGTCATAATTACAAAAGGTCATTTATATTAGCCAAATGTCCAAAAACATAATGAAAGTTTAATAACTATAGAACTAATACAAAATGTAGAAGGGGTCATATATGGTCTGGTCCATGAAGCGGGAAGTGGGATCGCAAGAAGACCATCATCTCATCATGCTGGCCTCGTATAACTTGCATACCCTCTTTGACTTCCTCGTGTAAACCATCAATGCGATTCTCCAGAGATGTCAAACGTCGGTCATTGGCTAATACAATCTCCTCCAAGCGGGTACCAAGGGAGCTAATCTGGGCATTGAGGTTATCTGATGCCTCAGAGTCGTCCGATCCAATTAGTGAAGGATGATTTGTTAACGCCCTAGCTCTTACACCACCTATTGACGGTATTCGTGTGACATTTGATTTTGAAGAAGTTCTTCCCTATACTGATCTTCATATTCTTCATCCTCGGAGGACCCATTGTCTGAAGACACATCAACCTCTGAGGGGGGAACAGAAGACTTCCTTGCCCATGAACTATCTTTCTTCCGAACAAAATGCATGCGTTGAAGTGAAGCCCGATCATATGTATCAAATGATTTGAGTTTTTTCTCGTCTGTCTCATTACGCAAATTGACATTGAAGTATTTGACAATCTTTGTAATAAACATGCCATAGGGGAGAACTGAATCTTCGCTGATTGAACATGCTTTCATATGTTGGAAAATTATGTAACCAATATTAACCTTTCTTTCTGTGAGAATGTTGTCAACCAAAAAAGCCTCCAAGAAAGATACATCATCTCGGTGCCCTCCTTTAGGGATGAAAATGTACGATATCATGTGATGTAGGATACGACTCAACACAGTCAACAAATGGGAAGTTGGTCTACTAGATCTCAAGTAACCACATAACCTCTGTATAGCTTCTGCAGGTTTGAAACCTTCCACCCTTGGCCACTTCTTAGCTTCATACAAACAAACCCCTTCATTTGGAATCTCTCAAATCTGACAAAGTTCAGCAACATCAAACACGATCTGTACACCGTTAATTGTGGTAGTAATGGGTCCTTCATCTTCGAATGTCATATTGGAGTAGAAACATTTGACAACCTTGGGATAAAGGAACTCTTTGACGGAGACAATAGGAAGCCAACCCATTCTCGCGAAAAGCACATTGAAATGGAAATAACTGAGCTTTGCAAAATCAATGTTCCTACCCAGGATTACGGTCCGATTCGCAAAGTGAAGATGAAATTGTTAGGCTAGGTCAGGGGTTGTGAACGTAGATCGATCAAAGGTGGCCTTCTTACGAACCTCTGGACTTGCTTCGACGGCAGGTCGTTTTCCTTTGTTGGTGGTGCGTTGTGATCCATCCGAGGTGTTCTGGTTGCTGTCGCTGGGTTGTTGTCGATCGGAGATCTTTTTGTTGGTCCCGCGCATCCTTGATACCACCGTTCTCTTCCCTTTCCTACCGGTGGAGGATGCTTCGATCGGTGCTCGTTTTGGAGCCATGAATATTCCGAGTGGCCTTCAAGTATTGCGTGAGGATGAAGAAGACTGAAGTGGAAGACGGACGGGTTCAGGTCTTGCGCGAGGATGAAGAAGAATGGAGTAGAAGACAAAGGGGTTGAGGGTTACAAGTGGTTTGAACATCGGTCGACCTTCCTAGTATATGGAAAGACATCCAGTTTATGAACTAATAAAATTTAATTAACTTAATGTCTTACATTATATTTGCTAGACTTTTAATTTAATAGTTTCCATATGAACTCATTTAACCTATAATGGATTAAATGAATAAATATTTTGATGTACCTTAAATAAATTAATTGAAGTTAATTTCACAAAATTTATATTAAGGAAAATAAAATATGACAACTTAAGTTAATTAAATCATATAAATTAACTAACCTTTCTGATATGTACAATATAGTATAATGAACTCACTAAGATATAGTCATACCTATTAGATTAAAATTGTAATTAACTAACATATACTACCATAGGGGCATTAAAATTAATTATGGTTGTATGACAAATTGTTCGAATAAGTACGATATACCATGGTGAGTGAAATAAATTAATGAATCTGAATTTATTTAAAATTTCCATAAGTAGAATATCATAACATATCTCATTTTACATAATTTAGTCTAATTAACTAACCTTTCTCATATCTAGGATATATTATGAAGCATTAATTAAAAATAAATTACGTTAATTCATGAAAAAATATAGTATAATGAACTCACTAAGATATAGTCACACCTATTAGATTAAAATTGTAATTAACTAACATATACTACCATAGGGGCATTAAAATTAATTATGGTTGTATGACAAATTGTTCGAATAAGTACGATATACCATGGTGAGTGAAATAAATTAATGAATCTGAATTTATTTAAAATTTCCATTAGTAGAATATCATAACATATCTCATTTTACGTAATTAAGTCTAATTAACTAACCTTTCTCATATCTAGGATAGATTAGGAAGCATTAATTAAAAATAAATCACGTTAATTGATGAAAAAATATAGTAAGTAGGAAACGGTATGAAAACATAGTTACAATAAATAGGCTAAACAACAATAAGAAATGTCAATATTATCAATTAAGTCCATATCTTCCCTTTATATTTTGTTAAGTTATACATATATCCATTTCAAATGGGTGTAAAAAATATCCACATTAGGTTGACTTTCCCACCTGCTATAAATGTTATATTTAATGGCACCTAAAAAATTGATGCAAATATCCAAACTATCAACCACCAAGTGTACCATTGTGGTGGTAGGTTTTCAACATGTGGCAACCTATTAAAAAATGTAATAACTCCATCAACCAACCACATATATATGTTAGTATATATTTGGAAGGGAACATATTGTAAGGAGCTTGGAGACTGAACGAGGTCTGCTATATGTTGGAGAACAGGTTACAAAAAACATCCAGAAGACAAATCTTCAGGTCAAGCTGCATCACACTTGGACTTTCCATTTTAACGGTATGATCTTTAACTCAATAAAGATTAGGTAAACAAATCCATAATACATTTTTTAAGCTGAATGCCCTCATCTTTCAAATGGATGGGGAAATATTCCCAAAACCTAATAGTGATTTTTAAATGGTATGTAATGATGTTAAAGAGTTTGGATTTTGATTGTCTATAGCACATTGTTAGTAATATGCATCAGTGATATGTTGAACAGTTGACATTAATTTATTTAATATAAGTAATTCATGTTGGCTTTAAAAATCACACTATCATCAAAATTATAGGGTAATACATATTCAACTGACTTAAAAGGAGATAATCAACCTTAAGAAATGTGTATTATTGACTCCCAATGTGGGGTAAGTTTGGAATAAGTTTGGCGGCGTACCCAAAAGCTTCCATGCTTTTAGATAGAATTATATAAAAGTGATTTTCCATGTTTTTAAAGAATGTGCATGAGAGGTATTAATTATTGTGACTGGCAAACTCCTTGAAGATGGCAACTAAGATTAATGATGGAATTTTTGTTAACATAGTATGCCTAAATAGGGCAACATTCTAACGTTCTGATAAGGAATGAAGGCCTTAATGAAATGAACAACTAAAACAAACAATTAGTTACTCTGTTAACATATTATAACAGTGAACATGTAGCGGTCGACCGGTTAAATAAGACCGGTTGATACATTTTCTCAACCGGTAGACATTGCCAAATTTTGTAAGCAGCACCAAAATGCATTCGATTAATTTGTAGGTCAACCACTTTCTTCCACATTATAATAGCTTAGAGCAAGGGAAGAGAATAGATTTGGTTTACGAGGAACCAAACAATTGTACCGATTGTTTTTTTATGATCATCAAGACCAACAACACCATTCCCTACCACAAAAAAGTTGGACAATCTGAAATATTGTTCTTGCACAAGGACCTCCAAAAGAACTACAACCTTAGCCTCAACAGCAGAACCATGTCTAGGAAGTTGAATTTAACTATTACTTCACTTGGTTGTCTAAGGTCAATTTAAATTATGGTGCGTTTCTGTATAGATGTCAGACGTCGATCATTGTCTAACGCCATCTTTTTAGGGTATTGGTGTCGCATTTGCATTTTCACAAGTTATTTCCTCAACATAATGATTTTTAAGTGATATTTAATGATTTTAAAAAGTTTTGCTTATGATTGTGTAAAGCAGACAAGTATCAATTTTGCAACATATGACCTTTTAAATTGAAAATCATGGGGAAATTATCATGTGTGCAGTCTACACCGGTTCTATAATTTCTCAAATTCTCAATTTTTATCAAAAAATGAGAATAGATGACGTTGTCGAATTCGGTTTATCTTCAAGTATGCAATCAATTGATACAAAAGTGATACGATAATTTGTTAAAGTATTATTAGGGCACTTTTTTACATTATTTATGTAATGTAGATGATGCAATTGGTGAAGGAGAAAACAATCAAGCGGGAGTTTGAAGTGAAGGAGGAGGACGTCGTCAATGACGATGCATTTATCGGTGGCACTTACCACCTAGGTGGAAACGGTTTGAAAGAGAAGGTGTTGAAGGGTATTTCAGATGAAGAAGTCTACAAATTGCAATTCGATTACATAGATGAGGTTGAAACATTTTACAACATGTTAGCAAAAGTAGCCGGATTTAGTATTCGAAAAGATGATTTGAAGCTAGACAAGAACGGAGATATAATATCTCGAAAGTGGGTGTGTTCTAGAGAAGGACAGCGAGCGACAAAGTTTATTGAAAATGACAAGTGACAGCGTGAGCCACGATCATTGAGTAGAGTTGGATATGAAGCTGCATTTTGTGTAGGCTTGAATAGGAAAGATGGAAAGTGGATTGTAAAGGAATTTATAGGAGATCATAATCATAATTTGGTCGATGCTATCAACACACAATTCCTTCGGTCTCATCGAACAATAAGTAATCCAGATAAGGCACAAGTTGATGTTTTGTGTAAAGTAGGTGTTAAAACCACACAAATTATGGACTATATGGTCAAACAATCAGGGGGACATGAGCACGTCGGTTTCACACAAAAAGATATATACAATCACGTTGATGCAATGCGTAGAAGTGAAATTAAAGATGGTGATGTAGAAACGGCATTGGCTTATTTGTGTGGAAAGGCAGAAATGGATTCTTCATTTTTTTATAAATTCAACATTGATGAAGAAAGTCGACTAGCAAATTTGTTTTGGGCTGATTCAATTGCTCGAATGGATTATGCGTGTTTTGGAGATGTCCTAGCATTTGACACAACCTATAGGACAAATGCCTATAAAAAGCCTCTAGTAGTGTTGGTCGGTGTTAATCATCACTGCCAAACTGTTGTATTTGGTTGTACATTATTAATAGATGAAAGTGTTGGGACATATGAATGGGTGTTGGAGACATTTCTTGATGCAATGATGAATAAGAAACCCATATCTGTTGTAACCGATGGGGATAAAACTATGCGTAAGGCAATTAAAAAAGTATTACCCGATACGTGTCATCGATTGTGTTCATGGCATTTGCAACGAAATGCATTCACGAATGTGCATATTAAGGACTTCTCAAGCATATTTGCAAGGTGCATGTTCATGCGTGGGAATGAAGAAGAATTTGAAAAGGTTTGGCATGAAATGGTTGCAAATTTGGGACTTAATGAGAATCGTTGGGTGATCGAGATATATGGGAAATGTAAAAGATGGGAAGAGGCGTATTTACGTGGAAATTTCTTTGGAGGGATGAGAACCACACAAAGGTGTGAGAGTATGAATGCATATCTAAATAGATTCTTAAAAATTTGCTTGCGACTATATGAGTTTGTACAACAATTTGATAGAACCATACTGAGAATACGACAAAACGAGGCAAAGGCAGAGGTCGAGTCAAACAATTCTTCACCCGTGCTTTCAACCAAACTATCCATACTTGAAAATCATGCTGCGACGGTATACACGAAAGAATCTTTCCTTAAATTTTGTGAGGAGATGAAAAATGCAGAGTTATTCTTTGTGGTAGGTCTTGTAAGTGATCATTCAATGCGGGCATACACATTATCTAAGTTTAGACACCCGAACTTAAATTGGGAAGTACAATTTTGCCCGGATATTGTAACATTAAAATGCTCATGCATGATGTTTGAGTCAATTGGCATTCCATGTTGCCACATGGTGGTCGTTATGAAAGTAGAGCATTTGGAAGAGATTCCTCAGTCATGTATTATGAAGAGGTGGACAAAGTTAGCAAAGGTGTATACAAGATCAGTACCAGTGAATGAGACAGATAACGACATGGATCGGTTTGTACGATATGGTTCATTGAGTTCGATGTGCAACAAGCTCTCCTACTTTGCGTTAGATACGTCATCTTCATTTATAGAGGCCAAAAATGAAATACAAAATTTGACGGCGAGAATGGAGGAACTCTATAACTATAATTTGAAAGGAAAGAAAATAGCAGCAGATGGAGCGACAGGTACTAACCAAGTTCGTGATCCAAATATTGTGAAGACTAAAGAGAATCCAGGCAAAGTGGCAATGAATGTTCAAAAGGGAAGATGATGCAATCGTTGTAAAAGAGTGGGTCACACAATTCAAAAGTGTCCAGAAGCTACAATCCCTCAAAATGCTCAGCCGAGTTATATGGTATGTCATATTCAATAAAAAAATTGCCCCTAAGATTAATTTTTGTAGTTGTACTTACATAAATAACTAACATAATTGTTTTGATGGCATTATGAGTACGTAGGAGGAAACTAATTTGTCTTCCCAATGTGACATTCAAATGGAAATGATGCCTTCAACAAATTCATCAGTTGACATTTTTGCAACCGTACATGTATGTACAATAGGCTTGTTATATAATTTCCAAACATTGATAACATCTAATTCAATAATAATTGACAACACTTAATTATTGAAAAATGCAGGGAATGTTAGGGGAGCATTTGTCGAATGACCGATCTGACATGTACATAGATTGTGGTGAACTTAATAATGTAAGATCGGGAATAAAGAAACACTTTTGATATGAATTTGAGCTATGCATTATTTAATGATTAGGTTTAATTAATTGGAATGGAATTGGACAGCTGAAAAAAACAATGGAATGTGCATGTGTAGATAGCAGGATTTCAGCAACATGAACAAAATATGACAACACCATGTCAAGGTGGGGATCCAAACAAATATCCAAATGAAAAGGATATGCAACCTTTTTTTTATTCCTTAATGGAGTAAGGGATGGTAGGTATTTAATCAGTATTTATATTAGTTGACGTTATCACTTCCACTAATGTGTACTTTTAACTTAACTATTTAATGAAAAGTTTGAATTTTGATCAAGAGTCAAGTTGATTGATAGAATGCAATATCCTCTACATTTATAATTTAATTGATAACAAGTGATAAAATGATTGGTAAATGAAGAAACCGATTCATTTATATCATGTCGAAAAAAACGGTTAATTATGCGGATTTAATTAAATTCAATTGTGGTTAAAGTTTGACAATTAGGTGGTTATGAGTTAACTATAGGAAAGTAATCAATATGATGCAATTCATATGAAATAGGTAAAGTTAGTGATTTTACTCAAAATGGGTAAATCGTAGTTAGGTAATTTGTAATGGCAGCTTCCATCAATTTCAAACCTTTTAATTGAACTTAATGGTACCTTGTCGAATGTTTATGTAGTGAAAAGTTATTGGTACAACTCATACCCTTTTTGTGGACGGTAGTCGTACTCCTAAATTGCACAATAACATTGCAGGAGGCAACCGGCTGAGATTTGGCCTCAAGCGGTTGAGAAAATTTCTCAACCGGTTGCCACTGGTAAAAAAAATCCTCAACCGGTTGCCACTGGTTAAAAATAACCTCCACTGGTAGAAGAAATTCCTCAACCGGTTGATACCATTCCTCAACCGGTTGCCACTGGTTAAAAAAACCATCAACCGGTTGAGAAAATTCCTCAACCGGTTGAGCAAATTCCTCAACCTGTTGATACCATTCTTCAACCGGTTCCCACTGGTCAAATCATTCATCAACCGGTTGAGACAATTTCTTCATTGATCAACTGCTTTCCACAACTCAAAAAATTGCTCACTCGCTTTAGAAAATTCTTCAATCACTCAATTGAACGCCGACACCGGGTGATTCTGCATCCAAAATTGTTTGAGCTGGTTGGGACAAATCCTCAAGGAGTTCACACTGCATCCATAGGGTCATTATCCATACGAGGAATATTCTCAACCAGTTGGCATAATGCGTATGCCTATGAAAAGTGGACTTAGCTAAATCGTTGGACTGGTTCTTACCGGCTCAACGTCATTCGTCAACCGGTCTACTAATGTACTAACTATATATTTTTAGCATAGATAAATGAATATTTACAAATCTGATTAGGTTAAAGATCGTACAAAATCACACATGTCGAACATGAATGATACTAATATATTACAATTTCATTTTGACTACCATATTGAAAAAAGAGTATTTGGATATTCAAATAAAATGGACTTAATCATTAATAATGTATGGTCATCGAATCTCACAACTTCCCAATAAACATGACGATATGTGGAGATGGAAATGATAAATATTAGAAAAATAACAAATATCATAATAATAATTTTTTCATTGCTCGTGTCAACGTCTTTTTACAAACAATAGCCACAATGGTTTGTTTTTCTCTATTTTCCTCGTGTAAAACTAAATCACATGCTATTTCTCGACGTATTTTAACAGAATTACAAAAGTCAGAGCTCGTCATCAAATCACCATTTTTGAATCTCTGCATATGTCTAATGACATGCACTCCACAGTCCCACCTAAGAAAGAGAAAAGAAAAGTAAAACAACTTATTGAATGGTTGTCTAATTATACCTCTATTAAAAGAATAGTAATGTGAGTTATGTATTCATACTAAGCCATTATCTTGGGTCGGAATCGAAGGAGCCCAATCAATGGAGAATTGGAAGACATCTTTCCCTATGTCATACAGTTTGAAGAACGTTTGACAAAATTCAACCTAATTTATTTTGAAAGCGGTTAATAAATATAGAAGAGAAAAAAAAACCAAATAAAAAGGAAAACAAAAAGCAGAAAGCATACCATTATTTTGACACTCTTAAACCGGAACTCGTCCCGACTCTTCGATCGTAATGAATCCAAAATTTGGATATCAAAGTGCTTGAAGTCAATGATGCACAGATACCAATGACCAGGGCAATCGTCATGCATTGGAATAAATAGCTATAAAGGTAGGAAAACAATATATATGAGTTGGGCCACAAAAAATATTGTATATTATAGGTGAAAACGATATCTACTCTAAATTTCATATATGCAATTAAACATTACAAATAATTACTAACCTTCTCGCAATCATCCAATTCGCTAATGTACTTACAATGGATTTTTTTCTATCGAAAAAAGGATGAGGACTCCTGCAAAAAATCATTTGCTAATAAGAAAACATAATACGAACATTAGTATATTGTACTTAATATGTAAGTAAACAACAAGAGAAATATGAGCTTACTGAAAATGTCGTGGGAAGATAGCATCTTATACTTCATATGCCTATGAATTGTCTTTCAAAATAATTTAGCTTTGAGGCTTCTAGATTTATTACCTGTTGTTGAACAATAACTTCAATAAATTCATTTAACTAATATAGCACGCATTTGATATAAATGAAGTAGGTACTTACAACATCCATCAAATTTTGTCTAGGACGTAAGCACTCAAAATCTCCACGAACTCCATGTTCATGACCAAAGCCAACAAGAAGCTCACTAAAATAATAATATGTTCAAACAAACTTGAGTAAATTGGAAGCATATGAAGGCTAAAATTGTAACAACACATCTATGAATGTTCTAGACACGACAAACCTTTTTGACAATGCTTTATTGAAAACATAATCAGCGATAAGAGATTGAAGTACATTGAATGATTGAGTATCCACCACGTCTTCACGAATGGACATGGGGATTGACTAATTCGAAAACAAGACATAATTATTAACTATATATGTTAAGTATAAAAAATAAGAACAATGATATTAAACTATTTGTATTATACCTCTGATGCTTCACATTTTACCATCTTCCTTAAATTGTGTACAAACAGGGAGACCTTGAATTTACTTGGTTTCCTCTCCCTTGATGTACGTGTTTTCATGACATGATTAGGATAACCACATAGTGCTCGTAATGGTTCCTAATATGGAAAATGCCATTAATATACATCTATTTACTATGTAATGGTTAAGTAGTTGTAAAGAAAATAATTTTTTCTTTTATATGATACATACCTTTCCATAATCTCTTCTACTCCTTTTGATTGGAAGTGGTAAAATATTTTGATTTTCGTCTGGAATGATATGCACTTCAATTGATGTAGCACATGCATCTTCATTCTTTTCATTCAAGTCCTCGGTGCATAACTTCTCATTTGACAAAGTGTGAAGATAATGTTCATTCACATTCATATTGTTCGTATCTTCCAAACTTCTCTCGCATGAGAGCATGTCATTCTTCGTTCCTTCCTCGTGCATTCTCAAAGGTTTTCCGCTTGACCTAAGGAAGAGACCTTTCACTGTAGTATAATTCTCCTTAAATTTAGCCAAAATTTGATCACAACTACTACTACTTGCACCATAAGCCATATCAATTAGATGTGTCTTTAATTGTTGAAAGGTTTTATCCATCTCCATTAAGTTCCCACCATCAACCTAGTGATATATACGAACGTGATTAATAACATCATAATACAAAGGTTCAATGTTAATATAGATAGTCACGATGAATATTGTAAAACACTTACTCGTTTAATAACATCTTTGTTTAGATTGATTACAAATTTCTCATCGTCTTCATTCTCACTCGCCATTATCATTGCATTTCCATCAACGCAATCCCTTATCTCATTTTCTATCACCCATATTTTGAGCTACAATATATTCATCAAAATATAATACATATCAGATTTTAAATCACTAAAAACTTAAATCAATAGTAAACGACTTTCAAAACTATAACTTACATTCTCATTTGCATATCCACCAAGTTTTTTCAATCTTCGTTTCCTGTCCAATACTTCATCATCTCCCCAAGAAGTAATCCGAGGAGAAGGTCGAGTATATAGCGGTAGAAATTTCTCTTCAAACGCTATATGCTCGTGGTAGAATAACTACGAGTATATTTGACATAGATATATAGTTAGTTCATAAATTATATTAAAACAAAATCGTATTTCACTATGATGTAAATTAATTACAAGGACATTACCATTAAAAACAATAAGCAACTGCAAACCCCACTTTGTTGTTTCTTCTTAAACTCTTCAATCCCGTGCACAAGATAGGACAACACAAATTCTGCCCAATTCATCTTCTTTGTTGAATCGATGTCTTCCACAAGATGTAAGAAAGAACGATTCACAAAAAGCTTCATTGTTGGGCACAATAATGCACCCAACACAAATAATACAAAACGAACTTTAAAATCGTTTTCACCCTCTTTATCCTCCCTAATTTGATTTTCTAACATCACTAATGGCAATCGCCCTTTTTTATCACAATATTTTTTACATAAATCATTCTTATGGCCAACATCTTTGTTCATGCCAATCTTGAACCCTCTTGCCCTCAATCCCATAATAAATTCAACATCAATGGGGGATAATTTGATACAAGTATTATACAACTGTAACATATAAGTGTTCAGATTAAAACTATTTATCAACCAAAGACATAACCCATGATCAATTTTCCTACATCAAAGTTGCAAGAGGCTACCAAATCCTATTTCTTTTATGGCTGCCTTTTGCTTTGGTTCTAATTTTTCAATCACTCGCTCGGGGGGAGCATCGAGTCTGAAGATATAACTGAAAAGATACACAAACATCAAACATGTTTACATTAATATAATTTCCAACAAATACATAAGTAAAGAAATTAAATATTCATTACAAAAAAAAAATTACCTTTGGAACCACACCCTTTTGAAGTGAATATTGTTTTGAACTTTCTTTGGACTTTGCCATGAAATTTTCTTTTTCTACTTTTGAAAGTGCATTCCACTTCTTGCCCAATTTTTTCCTCAACTACATTAATTGGTCACATAATTTAAATTGTAATTTTAAAATGTAATTATATTAGACATAGCAATATTACTCCTTACATCATCATTTATCTTCCCTCCTTTATCCTTCTCTTTCATCATGGCTAATTGATTGTTACTACAAAACAATTTCAAACAAATTTAACAATAACAACCACAAAAATTACATTAAAAGACATATTATTTTACTTATTTCTATTTTCCCTTACTAGTAATGTATCCAAGCGCCGATAGGCCTCTTTGGATTTCTAACAACTTCAAGACCATCGCGTTCGCTCCTAAAAATTAAATCAAATCATTTAAGTCAATTTTTATAATATGATTTCGGATATAATAAATCAAACATACTTTCACCACCACATTATCTCAACATAAGTTTTTTTTCACATTTCAATAAATTTTATATTTATATCTTACTACAATTAATCAAATGCCAATTAAAATACAAATATCATTACAACTACAACATCCTCCCTAAATCTCTTTACATTTAAAATGATGAAAAAATTAACATATAAATTTTTTTCAATGTTCAATAATGGATCTAACCACACTCTTTTTCTATAATGTAATCAATCCATAAATCTAACAAAAAACATGAAATATAATGGATACAATATTGTTGATGCGACTAATGGTAGCTTAGCTTTAAAGGCGTATCAACAAAATTTATACCTTGAATACTATTACTAAAGTAGCCAAGCTACTATAGCATAGTGGTTCTAGGATCGTTCACTGGGAAGGGTTTTCGCAAACACAAGTGATATTCAAATTAGGAAAATAGGTGATTTTCTTATGGATGTTAGCTTTAAAAGAAGATGTAAATGTTTTAGAAAGATTTAAACTAATCTAAGCTAACATTAAAGACTAAAATGAAAGGGTGTAAAAACAAGTTTCTCAAAGATAGGATAGCTATGCTCTAGCTCTTATGCAAATTGGAAATCTCAGGATAGGCTCCTCGCGTTGGGGTTGCAACTATGGTGATGCTTGCTTCCCGAACCGGTATGGATTTAGCAAATCAATTTTTAATCCTTTAAAATGGCAAAACAGATGGTAGTGAATTTCATCAATGGTTATTCACCTTAGACTTCCTTTGAATGGCTCGTAAGAGATAACCAAAAGCTTATCAAATATTGGCAACTCAAAGTCATTCCAGGTGATAAACTCACCTTTCAATGGCCATTGAAATTGGTTCTAACGGATTAATGCAAAACTTGGAATTGAAAACCTCACCTTCCAATAGCTCGTAGGAGATAACTAATGGATAGAAATCCAAAAGCTTATCAAGTATTGGCCGTTGGAAGTTGTCCAAAGGAAATAAAAACCGAACTTTGCATTAATGAACCATTAATGAAAAACGACTACCTTACCTTCCGGGTGCGAGAAATTTCCATGGGATTGCATCCAAGCCATCACATAACATCCATACTTTGAGAAACTAAAAGTTTTAGCCACTCATCCTCTGAGGAAAAGCCCTTAGAGGCTGTTTGGCTACTAAGAAAATAGAAACGGGAGAGCTCTGTAAAAATTCTAAGTGTAAAACGTAATATATGTTCTATATTCTATATATCATCCAAGAGGTGATTTCCACCCCTTATATAGTCTTTACAAAAGCAAAAGCTTGTGATTGGTTAGTTACAAGGATAAGAAAGGAAATTACATCACAAAATACAAAGGAAAATATCTAAAGTAGAGTCGGCAAAAGCAGAGCAAAATTCGCAACACGCATGGGTTATGCGAATTTTGAAGGTGTTATGCGAATTTCGCATAACTTGTGTTATGCGAAATTTTCGCATAACCTGGAGCAGTTGGCTTCCGAAGGCCATATCTTCCTCATTTCAACTCCAAATCGTACACGGTTTGAAGCGTTGGATTCTTGACTTCCAGAGCTTTGAAATGGTATATAGCATGTAAAAAATGGACTTCGGTAAGTGCTCCAAAAGTGCAAAAGAAGACTGCAGCTGCTGTCCTCTTTTCTTCTCTTCACTTTGCTTGCTTTTCCTCTTTGCTTCTCTTTGCATACTTTGAACGATTTTGGCAAAGGGCTATGGAGCTCCAAAGCTTGGTTCTTCATGAATTTGAGCTTCCAAAAGCTTTGCCATAACTTGTCCAAGTAGCTCCTCCATCATTTGGCATGCTTGAATTGATTCATAAGCTGATAAAAACATGTAAACTTGCCACAAAATGGTTAAAACCAATTACTAAGGACCTTAATGAATTAATTGGGTTAAATGAATATGATTACTACTCAAAGGTGCTTAAAACCATTATAATTAGGTCTACAAAATAGCACTTTTTGGTAGTAATCAATTGTAAAACACATAATTACTACTCACATTTTTTTCCCTTTATATAGAACTCGCCAAATAATTAGGATACAAGCGCCTTTTGAGTAACAAACAATTGTGTCCTTCTCAGCTTTCTTTTCCTTAGTACTACACGTCCTCTTCTTCTTCTTCCAGCTACGTCTACAATTCGGGTTTTTAAACCATTAAATTTAGAACCTGAAAACACCCCCTTACACCTCTTAAACAAAATATAAAATATAAAGAAAATACAAGGGTTATGAAGATTCCACTAAAATTCTCCGTGTGAAAGAACCGAAATTCTCCGTGTGACAAAATGCAGGGGTAAGGGGGAGAGAAAGCAAAAATTTATAAAATTTACATAAAATCTTCGAGAAGAAGAATCTAGCAGAAAAAATAACTGACTTGGACATCGGGAGAAATGAAGTCTAAGACTCGGATCTTGGCACCGACCTCGCCCACAATCCTGAGCTCGCGGTCCTTGAGGGAGACTTCTTTGATGAGGTCAAGACGTCGGCTTGGAGGAGGTTGGCCCGGTTCACGGCGATGGTGGTCTCCACCCACCTGTGAAGACGTCTTTGATCCCGGTTGATGGCGAAGGTGGTCTCCACCTAGCTGTGGAGACGTCTTTGATAAGGTCTGCGACGTCGGCCTCGAAGAGGTTGGCCCGGTTGAAGCCGACCGTGGTCTTCACCCAGCTGTGGAGAATCAGTGGAGAGAAAAACTGGAAAAGGGAGAGAAAACAAAGATGAGAGCGGGAAATGGGTGAGAGAATATAATGAAGTCGGCTATGGAGGAAGTCGACTATGGAGGATGAGTGAGGGTGGGGAAGAGCCACATAGCCAGCTATGGAGGGGAAGAGAGCAAATTATGGGGGAAAAAAGGGGGAAAAGGAGGAGAGATGGGGGAGAGAATGGGAGAAGGAGGTACCCGGTTTGAAATTTTTTTTTTTTTTCCTTTTCATTTAGATGACTGAGATTTAATCATTTTCATCCAATGGCTGAAAAAAAATGGAGGCATGGTACCGAAGGAGGTATTGTAGAATTTTCCTAATTAATAATAGGAATTTCTATTTTTGCTTTCTAATAAGTTTTTATTTTTAGACCTAATTTTCTTTAGAAATCTATCTCCTTTCAGGTGGCAATCTCTTATAGATATTTTAGGTATTAATATATAGTCAATAAATTAAATACCATTTACATCAATCATGTGTCAACTTCTCAAATTAGATTGAGGTTCTATCTCAATTCAACTAAGACCTCAATTTAATCAAAATCATACTAAAACCTTTTTTAAAAGTAATTCAAATTGGTAAAACTTAATACTTATTACTTAATAACTTAAATTGACTTTAAATTAAATTATATTTTAGTTGTTGATTTAAAATTTATTATTTAATTCTTACTTTAAATAATAAGGTTATTTGATAAAATTAAATTAAAACTTAACAAATGTGATAAATATTTTTTAGGTAACCTGATACTTTTTGGATATTTACAAAAAGATATCATTAATCAATCAGGTGATGTTGTGTACAAATAAGATCTTTGTACTTATATGCAACCTTATATTTGTACCCTTATTCAAAAGTCTAGATTCCACCATACACCTTCAATGGTCCAGATAAAAAATTCAATAGATACTGATTTTAACCTAAACTTGAAAACCTTCGACCTATCTTACTCTGAATATCTAATTGAGGGCTTCAATTCAAGCTCAATGTAACCTCATATTTCCAAATTCAAGTTAGACCGAGTCAAAGGGCTAGCTTTTTAATGAGCAAGTTGAGGCTTGTGAATTGAGTTAAATTCTACATATTCTACTTTTCACAATATTAAAAAATATATCAAATAAATAAGAATACATAGAATATAAATTATAAAGTCACAAACTAATTAAATTATGACTCCAATTTTCTAATCCTTGGCATGAAAATTAAGTTTTGGTTGAAAAAACTCAAACCAAAATAACCCTAATGTGAGAATTGGTTGCTCAACCTTAACCAAAGAAGTCTATTGAATTCAATGTTGCATTAAAACAAGAAAAGAAAGAGTGTTGATGAAGCAACGATGTCCAATCTACCAACTTGATATTCATAACTTTCATCGCAACAATTAAATTATCAATATCCTAACTTTCTAATATCAATTTTAAAAGGAATTCTCTATTTTGTTTGGAAGAAACCTAATGGAAAGGAAACTTGAGGCAAGGATAAAAAGAAAGCACACCTAGTACCCTTTGCTTCTTATAGAAGGGCTCCACTAGAAGCAAGACAATCCCTAAGAGGAAAACTTTTAGGGCATGTTTGGAACATTGAAATAGGGAATGAGAATTAGAAATCCATACTATTTCCTATTTATTATTGTGTTAGATTGCGAAATGAGAATTGAAATAAGAAATTCATTCTTATGAAGATCAAAACTCACTATAGTCAAAAATTTTATTCCTCTTTTCTACATGATATAGTGATCCACCTCCGTTCTCATCTTATTTCTACTCCTATTCTTATGTACCGAGCACACCTTAATGTTATAATAAATGAGAAACCAAAACCCACTCTTACTAGAATTTTGATTCATGTTTTCCACATAGTATAGTAATTTGCCTCCACTTCAATCTTATTTCCATTCTTATACTAGTGTAAAACAAATGCACTCTAAATGCAACTACAAGGCCTACTTTCCTATAGGCCAAACACTAGGACAAGAATCTTTGTCGTTTCCTAACCTACCAATTTAGATTATGTTTGGTTCTCGAAAGTTTTGACGAAAAATGTCAAGAAAAGAAAATAAGATGAAATAAAAAACAAAAAAAAAGATTAAAAATATATGTTTATTGTCAATAAATTATTTTTATATACTTTAAACACATTTTACTTATTTTAACTTTCTATATAAAGATTAAATAATTTGAAAATGCATAAAATTTTTAACTAATTTTAATTACATTTTATTTTCTTTTGTACAAATATAAGAAAATAATTTTTCTTAACATTTTTCTTCTTTCTCTCCTTACTACTTTCCATGAACCAAGCATAATATTAATAACTTTTATCAAGAGTTCAAACTAAATTTTCATAGAACCTAGAAGCTCCAAGCATATCCTCAATGATCACGAAAAGCATTTAGGTAATAATTGAAGAACATTCTTAAGTAGTAAACAAGCTTGCAGTTCCAAGTTTTGAAATCTTGTGACTTAAAATTCCAGGTTTATGTTGAAAATAACAAACTATGGAATTGCTCTCACCTCATGTTCATGTGAGATCGTTAGAGGTGATTGCTTGGAAACCAGTCTCTGTTCCGACCACAGCTCTAAATTAACTGTCCTGGTTCCCCAGTGAATGAGACACTTGTGGACTTCAGTGATATCAAACCAGTTCACTAGAGCCAGCCTGAGACATTTATCGACCAGCATCCATTCACCTGAAAATGAAAATCGTGAAGGAAATCATCAACTTCGGTTATGAAAATATATGAAGGGTGGCTGCTTTGAAAGTTTTGAAAATTTTGAAAGCTGATCCAGACTGGCCATCTTGGTTTAGTTCTATATTGCCAGCTGGTAATACCATGTTTGATCATAATGCTGAGTTTGGACAAGGATAGTGAGCATATAGAGTATGCAAATCTGGGGTTTGGTTCAGAATTTCATTAATGTTTTAAGAGCACAGTAAGGAAGCCAACTGAAAAGAGAAAATCAGCTAATTTCATTTTCACGGTGCAGCACCTTAAGATTTTTTTTGTAGTTAGAAAGCCTGGACTTCTTATCCCAACGACAGTGAATATTGTAAAGATGGATAAAAGGAATATTACCATTAGGCCGAAGATTCCCTTCATAAGACTGCTCACTGGCTTCAGGCCAAACTTCGTGCTTAGATCCATCGATGGAGACAAACAAGACAAAAGACTCCGTAGGGTGCAAGAGATTGAATATCGGGTGCACACGGAGGCAAACGAGCCTACAAGATGAACAAACCATAATAAAGCTGTTAGAATAGGGAATAAATTGTTGTAGGCATTTGTTACTGTAAATTAGCTGTATGTTTATACTTGTATTATTCCCATTGATGTGTTCTCCTATGTATAGGATATTAGGATTTTTTTTCCTTGTTTAGAGCTCTATAGGTCAACTAATGTATTCTATATATCTTGTAATATTTTTTTTTCCCAACAGATCAGTTTTTTATCGTTCTTTCACTAGTCTACATGGTATCAGAGCCGTTTAGGCTCTTGGGTTTACAGGCAGCCATGAGTGTTGCTCTGTTTAGGTGGAGTTAATAGCCACCATTTTGTGTCCTACTTCACGACCTTCATTGTCATTACCCTTACCATTTATTTCTCAATTCACAGCCTTCATTGCTGTTATTTTTTTCTCACCACCTAAGGAAATCTCCTTCTCATTCAGTTCCTCCTGTCATATTCTCCTTCAATCATGTCTGAAACACCTAAGCCCGCCAACACCACTTCTGCAGTAGCTTCTTTCAGCGCCCGGCATCCATACATTCTGAAAATCCTACCCTTCAAATCACCACGTCAAAACTGAATGGAAGGAACTTTATGGAGTGGTCCCAATCTGTAAAAATTTCTTTGAGAAGCAGAGGGAAATTCAAATACATTATTGGGACAGCAAGACCACAACTTGAAAGTGATCCTAAGTATGAGATTTGGGAGGCGCAAAACTCAATGATAATGTCTTGGCTACTAAACTCCATGCAACCTGAGATCAGAAAGACATATCTACTTCTTCCCACGGCTAGAGACATTTGGGAGGCTGTTAATAAGACCTATTCAAAGGTTGGTTTCACCTCCCAAATTTTTCAGATCAAGCCACAGATTATGAATACCAAGCAAGGGACTCCAAGTGTCACGGAGTACTATAACTCTCTGAAAGCTATTGATGGAGTTAGATCTCTACCAAAACATAGAGATGGAATCTGCTGCTGATTCAAAGAAGTTGAAGGACATGCTGGAAATGGAACGAGTCTTTCAATTTTTGTTGGGACTTAATCCTGAATTTGATCAAGCATGTGAAAAAATATTAGGAAAAGACCTTTTTCTTGATCTTGATGAAGCTTTTTCACACATCCATGGGGAGGAAAGTCGCAAAGAATTGATAGGCAACAAAACTGAAAATTGTGGAAGTCTTACAACAGAAAATTCTGCTCTAGCAGTGGCTAAACAAAATCAAAATGCAAGTGACAACAAGAAACCAGTGGACAAGGATAAAATGTAGTGTGACCATTGCAACAAACTAAGACACACAAGAGCCATGTGTTGGAAGCTACAAGGAAAGCCTTAAAACCTCAAACAAACTGGCAGCAAAGGAGGAAATCAGCCTACTAGATTGGGACAAGCCAATCACACAGCTATTGTTGAAGAAAGATCAGCACAGTTGGGATTCAACAAATCTGATCTTGAGAATCTGAAACACTTGTTGAATCAGTTGGAGGATTCTAATGCAAACCCCTCGTCAAATTCAGGTTCATGTTCCATGGCTCAATTAGGTACAAAGGCTTCAATTTCCTTCCAAAATAACTTCAATACCTTGATCATTGATTCAGGTGCTTCAAACCACATGACCAGCATGTATAATTTTTTTTCCAGCTACTTACCATGTTCAAGAAAACAAAAAATCAGGGTAGCTGATGGATCATTCTCCTCAGTTGTTGGTCAAGGATTTGTACACATTTCACCCTCCTTAACCTCACACTTTGTTCTTCATGTCCCAAATTTAAACTATAATCTATTGTCTATTGGAAAAATCTCAAAAGAGTTAAATTGTTCTATTGAATTCACCCCTACAGGTTGTTATTTTTAGGATCATTTGGGGAAGATGATTGGGCATGGTAAGTTGAAAGATGGACTTTTGATGAGAATCAACAAGCATTCAAGGATCCATTGCATGTTCCAATTGGGCCTATTACTAAAGCAAGATCTAAGAAGATCAAAGAAGCACTTAATGGGCTAATTCAAGATATTTGGGTTGATTCTAACGCAGGACATTCCAAGTTTGGCCCAAAGGAAGATAAAGGTGTAATAAATTTAATCCAAGCTATTGAGGGCTAATCTGGCTTGATTGGGTGTGATTTATGGCATGGATTAATGATTGATTGACTTTCCAGCTTCATATAAGTTATTTCCTATTCTAGAGCTTCTAAATTCAGGCCAAATCTACCTTAATTTTAGGCTTTTATTATTTAGAACGTTTTTTAGCTATTTTCCTATTTTGGATCTGCTAATTTCAGACCAAATCAACCTTTATTTAGGATTTTAATATTTAATACCTTTTTTAGTTTAGGGTTTTAATGTTTAGTAAGTTTTTTTCATGTCATATAAATAGCACGCACTCATTGTAATAGGGGATAATTTATATTGAATAAAAAATCAGAAAAGGTGAGGCTTAGCTCTTCTTTTGGTTCTTTAAAAATTGTGAACTTATCAAGTATTCTTCCTTGTGGCGTTCAAAATTTATACCTTCGGTTCATGATTCCATTGTAATCATTGGGTCAAAGTCTGTTACTTATACTTTTGGTTCGCATTTCACTTATAAATGTTAGGTCAGGGTTCTATCAAAAATCTATATTTTAGCTTTCTTGGGCAATTATTTCAATACTGTTTGTGGGGTCTCAAAGCGTGTCGATTGAGGTTCGCATCATTTGGTATGACTTTTGTGACATCCCACATCGGATAGGGGGGAAATTTCTTGGCGCTATATATGTAGAGACTTCTCTTAACCAAGTAGACGTGTTTTAAAGCCGTGAGGCCCCTCTTGGGCCCAAAGCGGACAATATCTACATGGTTGGGTGCGAGTCGTTATAAATGGTATCAGAGCTGATCCCCGACCCCGGTGTGGGGGTTTGTTTGGTCCCGTAAGGGGTGTTTGTCTGTTTGGCCCCACAATCCCGTGGGACACAATGAGGACGTTGTGTCTGCATGGGGGGGGGGTGGTGTTTGTAACATCCCACATCGAATAAGGGGGAAAGTTTCTAGCACTATATATGTAGAGACTTCTCTTAACCAAGTAGACGCGTTTTAAAGCCGTGAGGGCCCTCTTGGGCCCAAAACGGACAATATCTACATGGTTGGGTGCGGGTCGTTATAGCTTTGCTCTTCTTTTGGTTCTTCAAAAACTATGAACTTATCAAGGATTCTTCCTTATGGCGTTCAAAATTTATACCTTCGGTTCATGATTCCATTGTAATCATTGGGTCAAGGTCTGTTACTTATACTTTTGGTTCGCGTTTCACTTATAAACGTTGGGTCAGGATTCTATCAAAAATTTGTATTTTAGCTTTCTTGGGCAATTATTCCAATACTGTTTGTTGGGTCTCAAAGCGTGTCGATTGAGGTTCACATCATTTGGTATCAGAGCACAGGTTCTAAAATCAGTTTTCTATCCCTTTATCTTTTGTTTCCTGTTATCATCCTATCTTGTTCCTTTTGTGTTCTTTATTCCTCGTTCTTATTTTTTTGACGTGCACTAGGTTAAAATCGTGCACCAAGCTCCAAAAAAAAAAGGAAAAAAAAACAACTTTAGAAAAGAAATAGAAAACAGCAATATATATATATATTGAGTGTAGTTTCAATTCTCTCAAATCAAAATATTATTTTCCTTTGTCCTCTTCCTTTGATTTTGTGTTTCTGTCATATTTTCTTACCATTGGTATTAGTTTAGATACTACAAAGTTGAATTTCTTGATCAAGTTTATTAATTTAAGCAGAACTAAAAAGGGGAAGCTATGAGTGGAAAAAGGCAAGAGAATGCGAGACTAATATCGGGAAAAAGTCAATTTAAGAGTGAAACACGAGTGTGAGTGCAAACACGTGAGGGAGTGTTGTGAGGAATTATTTCTAACATTTTTTTTGTAGTTTCAAAAATATGTCTTCCAGGGGCGAAACATCAAATAAGGAGAGGAGAAGTCATCCCTCATGTTGCAGGCTATGCAACAACAATTTGAACGCATGAACGTGGTGTTTAATGATATTCGGGATCGGATGGATAGGCAAGACGCTGTTATCGCTTCTTTGTGAGAGGAGCGTACCCAAAGAGCCCCTAATGCTAGAAGGCAAGGAAGGCGTGCGCGCGTTGATGATTTCGATGACTACCATGAGGATGAGTTTGAAGATGAAGAGGATCAAGCTTCATTGAACCATGAGGGCAGGTTTGCGCCAAGGGGCGAAAGGCGTGGTAGAGGTTTCCAAAGAGCTCCAAAATGACAAGATGGGACCGATAGAAACCTAGGAAACATCAAAATGAAGATACCATCATTCCAAGGGAAAAATGATCCAGAAGTGTATTTGGAGTGGGAGAAGAAGGTGGAGTTCATCTTTGAGTGTCATAACTACTCCGAGGAGAAGAAGGTAAAACTAGCTGTGATTGAGTTTACTGACTATGCTATTATATGGTGGGATCAACTTGTGATGAACAGAAGAAGAAACTATAAGAGGCCTATTGAGACATGGGAGGAAATGAAAGCCACCATGA